>NW_028123911.1:600000-940357 GCF_965194805.1 Balaenoptera borealis | reverse complement strand
GTCTTGCTGATTTTTCATTTTTCCCAATTTATACCCCCATGAGTGGAAGTGCCCTATGCTCTCTAAGCTTTGCTTTTTAGACGTTTCAGGACTCACCGTACACTTCTCCAGAGTGGCTGTTGACAATTTACATCCCGCCCATCAGTGTAGCAAGGCTCCCATTTCTCCATGGCCTGTCCTGCATTTCTGGTTTTGACACTTTTTTCAGCATGGCCCTTTTGACCGATGGGAAGCGAGACATCTTTGTAGCGCTGATTTGCCTTTCCAGGTTGCTTGGTTGGCCAAAAAGGGCGTATGCGTTTTTTCCTGAATATATTCAGGAAAAAACGCATACGCCCTTTTTGGGCCAAGGGCATCATTGTCAACGTTTTGCCGCTTTTCATGTGCTTTAAAGGCGATTCGAATCTACCTCCTGAAATCTGTTTCCTGCAATTCTGCCTTGATTTCAAATCCTCTTCTTTGCCTTCCCTCAATATATTTGTGGATGAGAGTTATCATTTATAACTCTGCAGGTTTGTGAATTGCAGTGCCCTGAAGCTCCATTTTACAACTCGCTTTTTAGGGAGCTGGCCGCAAAAGCGCAGGATGGCTTCAGGCCCTGTTCTGGTTCCGGGGGGCAGGCTGAGCCTGTGGTTAATTCTTCTTCCTGATGGGAAAATAGAGTGACCTGTGCCTGTCCCAACACCAAGAGCTAGTCTTTCATTGGTTCCACGTCTTCCCGTTCATCCTCAGTACAAATTGCAACCTGTACGGAACAGGAGGTTAAAGGTGCTGATGCTCCAAGGAGGGAGATTGCTAGTAAAGTGGCTGGAATGGCGAACCCGGGCACAAGCAGATGAGAAATGAGGTGCGTTTTAGAAACCTTTCCCCATCACACGGTGTACCATCTTCTGGGTATCTCATGCATGTTTTCGATGTAGGAAGATGCCCTTGAACCTGGAGATTTGGGACCCATGCGATGGGTACCACGCAGTATTACTTTAAAGGGTCTGCGTTTGCTCACCCAACCTCACAAACCTCTCAGCCGCAACAGTGTCCACCCTTATGTCTCATCCAGCTGTGGGTCTAGATATGGTCAATCCAGGTTGCATCACAGCCCCTGAACGCATTGTGTAAGAATTTCTCTCTCTTTCACTGTCTTTGTTTCATGGGTGTTTCAAGTAATTTATTTTTATAATGGGGTTTAGCTGCTTTTCACTGCTGTGTTTATGCCGCTTTTTACCCACTTGACACACTAACAGAGAGATATCAATACATAGGTTTTAAGATTATTACTAGTCAGATATATTCTTGTGCGGTGAATAGGGCGTGTTGAGTCCAGTTCTCTGAGCAAGGAGTAGGTCTTGTCTATTACATATTGGGTTTATGGAACGGTATCTGAGCTAATTTGAAACCCTTGTTTTATGTATCACCCCACCTCACCTTTCCCGTTAAGCAGCCATAGTGTGTTTTCTGCATGTGTGACTCTGTTTCTGTTTTGTAATTCAGTTCAAGTGTAACGGTTTTTACATTCCCTCTATCAGTGATACCTTATGAGAAGTGTCCTTTTCTGTGTGACTTATTTCACTTAGAGTCGTCGTACCTAAATCCACTCATCATGCTGCTACTAGCCTTATGACATTGATTTCACGGCTGAGTGATATTCCATTGTACATAAGGACCACAACTTCTTTATCCATTTTTCTCTTTCCTGGGATATTGAAGGTGGAATGAAGTGGAGGTCCTTGTCAACAGAGCAGCCCTAAACTTTGGGGTGCTTGTGTCTTGCTGATTTTTCATTTTCCCAATTTATACCCCCATGAGTGGAAGTGCCCTATGCTCTCTAAGCTTTGCTTTTTAGACGTTTCAGGACTCACCGTACACTTCTCCAGAGTGGCTGTTGACAATTTACATCCCGCCCATCAGTGTAGCAAGGCTCCCATTTCTCCATGGCCTGTCCTGCATTTCTGGTTTTGACACTTTTTTCAGCATGGCCCTTTTGACCGATGGGAAGCGAGACATCTTTGTAGCGCTGATTTGCCTTTCCAGGTTGCTTGGTTGGCCAAAAAGGGCGTATGCGTTTTTTCCTGAATATATTCAGGAAAAAACGCATACGCCCTTTTGGCCAAGGGCATCATTGTCAACGTTTTGCCGCTTTTCATGTGCTTTAAAGGCGATTCGAATCTACCTCCTGAAATCTGTTTCCTGCAATTCTGCCTTGATTTCAAATCCTCTTCTTTGCCTTCCCTCAATATATTTGTGGATGAGAGTTATCATTTATAACTCTGCAGGTTTGTGAATTGCAGTGCCCTGAACCTCCATTTTACAACTCGCTTTTTAGGGAGCTGGCCGCAAAAGCGCAGGATGGCTTCAGGCCCTGTTCTGGTTCCGGGGGGCAGGCTGAGCCTGTGGTTAATTCTTCTTCCTGATGGGAAAATAGAGTGACCTGTGCCTGTCCCAACACCAAGAGCTAGTCTTTCATTGGTTCCACGTCTTCCCGTTCATCCTCAGTACAAATTGCAACCTGTACGGAACAGGAGGTTAAAGGTGCTGATGCTCCAAGGAGGGAGATTGCTAGTAAAGTGGCTGGAATGGCGAACCCGGGCACAAGCAGATGAGAAATGAGGTGCGTTTTAGAAACCTTTCCCCATCACACGGTGTACCATCTTCTGGGTATCTCATGCATGTTTTCGATGTAGGAAGATGCCCTTGAACCTGGAGATTTGGGACCCATGCGATGGGTACCACGCAGTATTACTTTAAAGGGTCTGCGTTTGCTCACCCAACCTCACCAAACCTCTCAGCCGCAACAGTGTCCACCCTTATGTCTCATCCAGCTGTGGGTCTAGATATGGTCAATCCAGGTTGCATCACAGCCCCTGAACGCATTGTGTAAGAATTTCTCTCTCTTTCACTGTCTTTGTTTCATGGGTGTTTCAAAGTAATTTATTTTTATAATGGGGTTTAGCTGCTTTTCACTGCTGTGTTTATGCCGCTTTTTACCCACTTGACACACTAACAGAGAGATATCAATACATAGGTTTTAAGATTATTACTAGTCAGATATATTCTTGTGCGGTGAATAGGGCGTGTTGAGTCCAGTTCTCTGAGCAAGGAGTAGGTCTTGTCTATTACATATTGGGTTTATGGAACGGTATCTGAGCTAATTTGAAACCCTTGTTTTATGTATCACCCCACCTCACCTTTCCCGTTAAGCAGCCATAGTGTGTTTTCTGCATGTGTGACTCTGTTCTGTTTTGTAATTCAGTTCAAGTGTAACGGTTTTTACATTCCCTCTATCAGTGATACCTTATGAGAAGTGTCCTTTTCTGTGTGACTTATTTCACTTAGAGTCGTCGTACCTAAATCCACTCATCATGCTGCTACTAGCCTTATGACATTGATTTCACGGCTGAGTGATATTCCATTGTACATAAGGACCACAACTTCTTTATCCATTTTTCTCTTTCCTGGGATATTGAAGGTGGAATGAAGTGGAGGTCCTTGTCAACAGAGCAGCCCTAAACTTTGGGGTGCTTGTGTCTTGCTGATTTTTCATTTTCCCAATTTATACCCCCATGAGTGGAAGTGCCCTATGCTCTCTAAGCTTTGCTTTTTAGACGTTTCAGGACTCACCGTACACTTCTCCAGAGTGGCTGTTGACAATTTACATCCCGCCCATCAGTGTAGCAAGGCTCCCATTTCTCCATGGCCTGTCCTGCATTTCTGGTTTTGACACTTTTTTCAGCATGGCCCTTTTGACCGATGGGAAGCGAGACATCTTTGTAGCGCTGATTTGCCTTTCCAGGTTGCTTGGTTGGCCAAAAAGGGCGTATGCGTTTTTTCCTGAATATATTCAGGAAAAAACGCATACGCCCTTTTTTGGCCAAGGGCATCATTGTCAACGTTTTGCCGCTTTTCATGTGCTTTAAAGGCGATTCGAATCTACCTCCTGAAATCTGTTTCCTGCAATTCTGCCTTGATTTCAAATCCTCTTCTTTGCCTTCCCTCAATATATTTGTGGATGAGAGTTATCATTTATAACTCTGCAGGTTTGTGAATTGCAGTGCCCTGAACCTCCATTTTACAACTCGCTTTTTAGGGAGCTGGCCGCAAAAGCGCAGGATGGCTTCAGGCCCTGTTCTGGTTCCGGGGGGCAGGCTGAGCCTGTGGTTAATTCTTCTTCCTGATGGGAAAATAGAGTGACCTGTGCCTGTCCCAACACCAAGAGCTAGTCTTTCATTGGTTCCACGTCTTCCCGTTCATCCTCAGTACAAATTGCAACCTGTACGGAACAGGAGGTTAAAGGTGCTGATGCTCCAAGGAGGGAGATTGCTAGTAAAGTGGCTGGAATGGCGAACCCGGGCACAAGCAGATGAGAAATGAGGTGCGTTTTAGAAACCTTTCCCCATCACACGGTGTACCATCTTCTGGGTATCTCATGCATGTTTTCGATGTAGGAAGATGCCTTGAACCTGGAGATTTGGGACCCATGCGATGGGTACCACGCAGTATTACTTTAAAGGGTCTGCGTTTGCTCACCCAACCTCACCAAACCTCTCAGCCGCAACAGTGTCCACCCTTATGTCTCATCCAGCTGTGGGTCTAGATATGGTCAATCCAGGTTGCATCACAGCCCCTGAACGCATTGTGTAAGAATTTCTCTCTCTTTCACTGTCTTTGTTTCATGGGTGTTTCAAAGTAATTTATTTTTATAATGGGGTTTAGCTGCTTTTCACTGCTGTGTTTATGCCGCTTTTTACCCACTTGACACACTAACAGAGAGATATCAATACATAGGTTTTAAGATTATTACTAGTCAGATATATTCTTGTGCGGTGAATAGGGCGTGTTGAGTCCAGTTCTCTGAGCAAGGAGTAGGTCTTGTCTATTACATATTGGGTTTATGGAACGGTATCTGAGCTAATTTGAAACCCTTGTTTTATGTATCACCCCACCTCACCTTTCCCGTTAAGCAGCCATAGTGTGTTTTCTGCATGTGTGACTCTGTTCTGTTTTGTAATTCAGTTCAAGTGTAACGGTTTTTACATTCCCTCTATCAGTGATACCTTATGAGAAGTGTCCTTTTCTGTGTGACTTATTTCACTTAGAGTCGTCGTACCTAAATCCACTCATCATGCTGCTACTAGCCTTATGACATTGATTTCACGGCTGAGTGATATTCCATTGTACATAAGGACCACAACTTCTTTATCCATTTTTCTCTTTCCTGGGATATTGAAGGTGGAATGAAGTGGAGGTCCTTGTCAACAGAGCAGCCCTAAACTTTGGGGTGCTTGTGTCTTGCTGATTTTTCATTTTCCCAATTTATACCCCCATGAGTGGAAGTGCCCTATGCTCTCTAAGCTTTGCTTTTTAGACGTTTCAGGACTCACCGTACACTTCTCCAGAGTGGCTGTTGACAATTTACATCCCGCCCATCAGTGTAGCAAGGCTCCCATTTCTCCATGGCCTGTCCTGCATTTCTGGTTTTGACACTTTTTTCAGCATGGCCCTTTTGACCGATGGGAAGCGAGACATCTTTGTAGCGCTGATTTGCCTTTCCAGGTTGCTTGGTTGGCCAAAAAGGGCGTATGCGTTTTTTCCTGAATATATTCAGGAAAAAACGCATACGCCCTTTTTGGCCAAGGGCATCATTGTCAACGTTTTGCCGCTTTTCATGTGCTTTAAAGGCGATTCGAATCTACCTCCTGAAATCTGTTTCCTGCAATTCTGCCTTGATTTCAAATCCTCTTCTTTGCCTTCCCTCAATATATTTGTGGATGAGAGTTATCATTTATAACTCTGCAGGTTTGTGAATTGCAGTGCCCTGAAGCTCCATTTTACAACTCGCTTTTTAGGGAGCTGGCCGCAAAAGCGCAGGATGGCTTCAGGCCCTGTTCTGGTTCCGGGGGGCAGGCTGAGCCTGTGGTTAATTCTTCTTCCTGATGGGAAAATAGAGTGACCTGTGCCTGTCCCAACACCAAGAGCTAGTCTTTCATTGGTTCCACGTCTTCCCGTTCATCCTCAGTACAAATTGCAACCTGTACGGAACAGGAGGTTAAAGGTGCTGATGCTCCAAGGAGGGAGATTGCTAGTAAAGTGGCTGGAATGGCGAACCCGGGCACAAGCAGATGAGAAATGAGGTGCGTTTTAGAAACCTTTCCCCATCACACGGTGTACCATCTTCTGGGTATCTCATGCATGTTTTCGATGTAGGAAGATGCCCTTGAACCTGGAGATTTGGGACCCATGCGATGGGTACCACGCAGTATTACTTTAAAGGGTCTGCGTTTGCTCACCCAACCTCACCAAACCTCTCAGCCGCAACAGTGTCCACCCTTATGTCTCATCCAGCTGTGGGTCTAGATATGGTCAATCCAGGTTGCATCACAGCCCCTGAACGCATTGTGTAAGAATTTCTCTCTCTTTCACTGTCTTTGTTTCATGGGTGTTTCAAAGTAATTTATTTTTATAATGGGGTTTAGCTGCTTTTCACTGCTGTGTTTATGCCGCTTTTTACCCACTTGACACACTAACAGAGAGATATCAATACATAGGTTTTAAGATTATTACTAGTCAGATATATTCTTGTGCGGTGAATAGGGCGTGTTGAGTCCAGTTCTCTGAGCAAGGAGTAGGTCTTGTCTATTACATATTGGGTTTATGGAACGGTATCTGAGCTAATTTGAAACCCTTGTTTTATGTATCACCCCACCTCACCTTTCCCGTTAAGCAGCCATAGTGTGTTTTCTGCATGTGTGACTCTGTTCTGTTTTGTAATTCAGTTCAAGTGTAACGGTTTTTACATTCCTCTATCAGTGATACCTTATGAGAAGTGTCCTTTTCTGTGTGACTTATTTCACTTAGAGTCGTCGTACCCTAAATCCACTCATCATGCTGCTACTAGCCTTATGACATTGATTTCACGGCTGAGTGATATTCCATTGTACATAAGGACCACAACTTCTTTATCCATTTTTCTCTTTCCTGGGATATTGAAGGTGGAATGAAGTGGAGGTCCTTGTCAACAGAGCAGCCCTAAACTTTGGGGTGCTTGTGTCTTGCTGATTTTCATTTTCCCAATTTATACCCCCATGAGTGGAAGTGCCCTATGCTCTCTAAGCTTTGCTTTTTAGACGTTTCAGGACTCACCGTACACTTCTCCAGAGTGGCTGTTGACAATTTACATCCCGCCCATCAGTGTAGCAAGGCTCCCATTTCTCCATGGCCTGTCCTGCATTTCTGGTTTTGACACTTTTTTCAGCATGGCCCTTTTGACCGATGGAAGCGAGACATCTTTGTAGCGCTGATTTGCCTTTCCAGGCTGCTTGGTTGGCCAAAAAGGCGTATGCGTTTTTCCTGAATATATTCAGGAAAAAACGCATACGCCCTTTTTGGCCAAGGGCATCATTGTCAACGTTTTGCCGCTTTTCATGTGCTTTAAAGGCGATTCGAATCTACCTCCTGAAATCTGTTTCCTGCAATTCTGCCTTGATTTCAAATCCTCTTCTTTGCCTTCCCTCAATATATTTGTGGATGAGAGTTATCATTTATAACTCTGCAGGTTTGTGAATTGCAGTGCCCTGAAGCTCCATTTTACAACTCGCTTTTTAGGGAGCTGGCCGCAAAAGCGCAGGATGGCTTCAGGCCCTGTTCTGGTTCCGGGGGGCAGGCTGAGCCTGTGGTTAATTCTTCTTCCTGATGGGAAAATAGAGTGACCTGTGCCTGTCCCAACACCAAGAGCTAGTCTTTCATTGGTTCCACGTCTTCCCGTTCATCCTCAGTACAAATTGCAACCTGTACGGAACAGGAGGTTAAAGGTGCTGATGCTCCAAGGAGGAGATTGCTAGTAAAGTGGCTGGAATGGCGAACCCGGGCACAAGCAGATGAGAAATGAGGTGCGTTTTAGAAACCTTTCCCCATCACACGGTGTACCATCTTCTGGGTATCTCATGCATGTTTTCGATGTAGGAAGATGCCCTTGAACCTGGAGATTTGGGACCCATGCGATGGGTACCACGCAGTATTACTTTAAAGGGTCTGCGTTTGCTCACCCAACCTCACCAAACCTCTCAGCCGCAACAGTGTCCACCCTTATGTCTCATCCAGCTGTGGGTCTAGATATGGTCAATCCAGGTTGCATCACAGCCCCTGAACGCATTGTGTAAGAATTTCTCTCTCTTTCACTGTCTTTGTTTCATGGGTGTTTCAAAGTAATTTATTTTTATAATGGGGTTTAGCTGCTTTTCACTGCTGTGTTTATGCCGCTTTTTACCCACTTGACACACTAACAGAGAGATATCAATACATAGGTTTTAAGATTATTACTAGTCAGATATATTCTTGTGCGGTGAATAGGGCGTGTTGAGTCCAGTTCTCTGAGCAAGGAGTAGGTCTTGTCTATTACATATTGGGTTTATGGAACGGTATCTGAGCTAATTTGAAACCCTTGTTTTATGTATCACCCACCTCACCTTTCCCGTTAAGCAGCCATAGTGTGTTTTCTGCATGTGTGACTCTGTTCTGTTTTGTAATTCAGTTCAAGTGTAACGGTTTTTACATTCCCTCTATCAGTGATACCTTATGAGAAGTGTCCTTTTCTGTGTGACTTATTTCACTTAGAGTCGTCGTACCTAAATCCACTCATCATGCTGCTACTAGCCTTATGACATTGATTTCACGGCTGAGTGATATTCCATTGTACATAAGGACCACAACTTCTTTATCCATTTTTCTCTTTCCTGGGATATTGAAGGTGGAATGAAGTGGAGGTCCTTGTCAACAGAGCAGCCCTAAACTTTGGGGTGCTTGTGTCTTGCTGATTTTTCATTTTCCCAATTTATACCCCCCATGAGTGGAAGTGCCCTATGCTCTCTAAGCTTTGCTTTTTAGACGTTTCAGGACTCACCGTACACTTCTCCAGAGTGGCTGTTGACAATTTACATCCCGCCCATCAGTGTAGCAAGGCTCCCATTTCTCCATGGCCTGTCCTGCATTTCTGGTTTTGACACTTTTTTCAGCATGGCCCTTTTGACCGATGGGAAGCGAGACATCTTTGTAGCGCTGATTTGCCTTTCCAGGTTGCTTGGTTGGCCAAAAAGGGCGTATGCGTTTTTTCCTGAATATATTCAGGGAAAAAACGCATACGCCCTTTTTGGCCAAGGGCATCATTGTCAACGTTTTGCCGCTTTTCATGTGCTTTAAAGGCGATTCGAATCTACCTCCTGAAATCTGTTTCCTGCAATTCTGCCTTGATTTCAAATCCTCTTCTTTGCCTTCCCTCAATATATTTGTGGATGAGAGTTATCATTTATAACTCTGCAGGTTTGTGAATTGCAGTGCCCTGAAGCTCCATTTTACAACTCGCTTTTTAGGGAGCTGGCCGCAAAAGCGCAGGATGGCTTCAGGCCCTGTTCTGGTTCCGGGGGGCAGGCTGAGCCTGTGGTTAATTCTTCTTCCTGATGGGAAAATAGAGTGACCTGTGCCTGTCCCAACACCAAGAGCTAGTCTTTCATTGGTTCCACGTCTTCCCGTTCATCCTCAGTACAAATTGCAACCTGTACGGAACAGGAGGTTAAAGGTGCTGATGCTCCAAGGAGGGAGATTGCTAGTAAAGTGGCTGGAATGGCGAACCCGGGCACAAGCAGATGAGAAATGAGGTGCGTTTTAGAAACCTTTCCCCATCACACGGTGTACCATCTTCTGGGTATCTCATGCATGTTTTCGATGTAGGAAGATGCCCTTGAACCTGGAGATTTGGGACCCATGCGATGGGTACCACGCAGTATTACTTTAAAGGGTCTGCGTTTGCTCACCCAACCTCACCAAACCTCTCAGCCGCAACAGTGTCCACCCTTAGGTCTCATCCAGCTGTGGGTCTAGATATGGTCAATCCAGGTTGCATCACAGCCCCTGAACGCATTGTGTAAGAATTTCTCTCTCTTTCACTGTCTTTGTTTCATGGGTGTTTCAAAGTAATTTATTTTTATAATGGGGTTTAGCTGCTTTTCACTGCTGTGTTTATGCCGCTTTTTACCCACTTGACACACTAACAGAGAGATATCAATACATAGGTTTTAAGATTATTACTAGTCAGATATATTCTTGTGCGGTGAATAGGGCGTGTTGAGTCCAGTTCTCTGAGCAAGGAGTAGGTCTTGTCTATTACATATTGGGTTTATGGAACGGTATCTGAGCTAATTTGAAACCCTTGTTTTATGTATCACCCCACCTCACCTTTCCCGTTAAGCAGCCATAGTGTGTTTTCTGCATGTGTGACTCTGTTCTGTTTTGTAAATTCAGTTCAAGTGTAACGGTTTTTACATTCCCTCTATCAGTGATACCTTATGAGAAGTGTCCTTTTCTGTGTGACTTATTTCACTTAGAGTCGTCGTACCTAAATCCACTCATCATGCTGCCTACTAGCCTTATGACATTGATTCACGGCTGAGTGATATTCCATTGTACATAAGGACCACAACTTCTTTATCCATTTTTCTCTTTCCTGGGATATTGAAGGTGGAATGAAGTGGAGGTCCTTGTCAACAGAGCAGCCCTAAACTTTGGGGTGCTTGTGTCTTGCTGATTTTTCATTTTCCCAATTTATACCCCCATGAGTGGAAGTGCCCTATGCTCTCTAAGCTTTGCTTTTTAGACGTTTCAGGACTCACCGTACACTTCTCCAGAGTGGCTGTTGACAATTTACATCCCGCCCATCAGTGTAGCAAGGCTCCCATTTCTCCATGGCCTGTCCTGCATTTCTGGTTTTGACACTTTTTTCAGCATGGCCCTTTTGACCGATGGGAAGCGAGACATCTTGTAGCGCTGATTTGCCTTTCCAGGTTGCTTGGTTGGCCAAAAAGGGCGTATGCGTTTTTTCCTGAATATATTCAGGAAAAAAACGCATACGCCCTTTTTGGCCAAGGGCATCATTGTCAACGTTTTGCCGCTTTTCATGTGCTTTAAAGGCGATTCGAATCTACCTCCTGAAATCTGTTTCCTGCAATTCTGCCTTGATTTCAAATCCTCTTCTTTGCCTTCCCTCAATATATTTGTGGATGAGAGTTATCATTTATAACTCTGCAGGTTTGTGAATTGCAGTGCCCTGAAGCTCCATTTTACAACTCGCTTTTTAGGGAGCTGGCCGCAAAAGCGCAGGATGGCTTCAGGCCCTGTTCTGGTTCCGGGGGGCAGGCTGAGCCTGTGGTTAATTCTTCTTCCTGATGGGAAAATAGAGTGACCTGTGCCTGTCCCAACACCAAGAGCTAGTCTTTCATTGGTTCCACGTCTTCCCGTTCATCCTCAGTACAAATTGCAACCTGTACGGAACAGGAGGTTAAAGGTGCTGATGCTCCAAGGAGGGAGATTGCTAGTAAAGTGGCTGGAATGGCGAACCCGGGCACAAGCAGATGAGAAATGAGGTGCGTTTTAGAAACCTTTCCCCATCACACGGTGTACCATCTTCTGGGTATCTCATGCATGTTTTCGATGTAGGAAGATGCCCTTGAACCTGGAGATTTGGGGACCCATGCGATGGGTACCACGCAGTATTACTTTAAAGGGTCTGCGTTTGCTCACCCAACCTCACCAAACCTCTCAGCCGCAACAGTGTCCACCCTTATGTCTCATCCAGCTGTGGGTCTAGATATGGTCAATCCAGGTTGCATCACAGCCCCTGAACGCATTGTGTAAGAATTCTCTCTCTTTCACTGTCTTTGTTTCATGGGTGTTTCAAAGTAATTTATTTTTATAATGGGGTTTAGCTGCTTTTCACTGCTGTGTTTATGCCGCTTTTTACCCACTTGACACACTAACAGAGAGATATCAATACATAGGTTTTAAGATTATTACTAGTCAGATATATTCTTGTGCGGTGAATAGGGCGTGTTGAGTCCAGTTCTCTGAGCAAGGAGTAGGTCTTGTCTATTACATATTGGGTTTATGGAACGGTATCTGAGCTAATTTGAAACCCTTGTTTTATGTATCACCCCACCTCACCTTTCCCGTTAAGCAGCCATAGTGTGTTTTCTGCATGTGTGACTCTGTTCTGTTTTGTAATTCAGTTCAAGTGTAACGGTTTTTACATTCCCTCTATCAGTGATACCTTATGAGAAGTGTCCTTTTCTGTGTGACTTATTTCACTTAGAGTCGTCGTACCTAAATCCACTCATCATGCTGCTACTAGCCTTATGACATTGATTTCACGGCTGAGTGATATTCCATTGTACATAAGGACCACAACTTCTTTATCCATTTTTCTCTTTCCTGGGATATTGAAGGTGGAATGAAGTGGAGGTCCTTGTCAACAGAGCAGCCCTAAACTTTGGGGTGCTTGTGTCTTGCTGATTTTTCATTTTCCCAATTTATACCCCCATGAGTGGAAGTGCCCTATGCTCTCTAAGCTTTGCTTTTTAGACGTTTCAGGACTCACCGTACACTTCTCCAGAGTGGCTGTTGACAATTTACATCCCGCCCATCAGTGTAGCAAGGCTCCCATTTCTCCATGGCCTGTCCTGCATTTCTGGTTTTGACACTTTTTTCAGCATGGCCCTTTTGACCGATGGGAAGCGAGACATCTTTGTAGCGCTGATTTGCCTTTCCAGGTTGCTTGGTTGGCCAAAAAGGGCGTATGCGTTTTTTCCTGAATATATTCAGGAAAAAACGCATACGCCCTTTTTGGCCAAGGGCATCATTGTCAACGTTTTGCCGCTTTTCATGTGCTTTAAAGGCGATTCGAATCTACCTCCTGAAATCTGTTTCCTGCAATTCTGCCTTGATTTCAAATCCTCTTCTTTGCCTTCCCTCAATATATTTGTGGATGAGAGTTATCATTTATAACTCTGCAGGTTTGTGAATTGCAGTGCCCTGAAGCTCCATTTTACAACTCGCTTTTTAGGGAGCTGGCCGCAAAAGCGCAGGATGGCTTCAGGCCCTGTTCTGGTTCCGGGGGGCAGGCTGAGCCTGTGGTTAATTCTTCTTCCTGATGGGAAAATAGAGTGACCTGTGCCTGTCCCAACACCAAGAGCTAGTCTTTCATTGGTTCCACGTCTTCCCGTTCATCCTCAGTACAAATTGCAACCTGTACGGAACAGGAGGTTAAAGGTGCTGATGCTCCAAGGAGGGAGATTGCTAGTAAAGTGGCTGGAATGGCGAACCCGGGCACAAGCAGATGAGAAATGAGGTGCGTTTTAGAAACCTTTCCCCATCACACGGTGTACCATCTTCTGGGTATCTCATGCATGTTTTCGATGTAGGAAGATGCCCTTGAACCTGGAGATTTGGGACCCATGCGATGGGTACCACGCAGTATTACTTTAAAGGGTCTGCGTTTGCTCACCCAACCTCACCAAACCTCTCAGCCGCAACAGTGTCCACCCTTATGTCTCATCCAGCTGTGGGTCTAGATATGGTCAATCCAGGTTGCATCACAGCCCCTGAACGCATTGTGTAAGAATTTCTCTCTCTTTCACTGTCTTTGTTTCATGGGTGTTTCAAAGTAATTTATTTTTATAATGGGGTTTAGCTGCTTTTCACTGCTGTGTTTATGCCGCTTTTTACCCACTTGACACACTAACAGAGAGATATCAATACATAGGTTTTAAGATTATTACTAGTCAGATATATTCTTGTGCGGTGAATAGGGCGTGTTGAGTCCAGTTCTCTGAGCAAGGAGTAGGTCTTGTCTATTACATATTGGGTTTATGGAACGGTATCTGAGCTAATTTGAAACCCTTGTTTTATGTATCACCCCACCTCACCTTTCCCGTTAAGCAGCCATAGTGTGTTTTCTGCATGTGTGACTCTGTTCTGTTTTGTAATTCAGTTCAAGTGTAACGGTTTTTACATTCCCTCTATCAGTGATACCTTATGAGAAGTGTCCTTTTCTGTGTGACTTATTTCACTTAGAGTCGTCGTACCTAAATCCACTCATCATGCTGCTACTAGCCTTATGACATTGATTTCACGGCTGAGTGATATTCCATTGTACATAAGGACCACAACTTCTTTATCCATTTTTCTCTTTCCTGGGATATTGAAGGTGGAATGAAGTGGAGGTCCTTGTCAACAGAGCAGCCCTAAACTTTGGGGTGCTTGTGTCTTGCTGATTTTTCATTTTCCCAATTTATACCCCCATGAGTGGAAGTGCCCTATGCTCTCTAAGCTTTGCTTTTTAGACGTTTCAGGACTCACCGTACACTTCTCCAGAGTGGCTGTTGACAATTTACATCCCGCCCATCAGTGTAGCAAGGCTCCCATTTCTCCATGGCCTGTCCTGCATTTCTGGTTTTGACACTTTTTTCAGCATGGCCCTTTTGACCGATGGGAAGCGAGACATCTTTGTAGCGCTGATTTGCCTTTCCAGGCTGCTTGGTTGGCCAAAAAGGGCGTATGCGTTTTTTCCTGAATATATTCAGGAAAAAACGCATACGCCCTTTTTGGCCAAGGGCATCATTGTCAACGTTTTGCCGCTTTTCATGTGCTTTAAAGGCGATTCGAATCTACCTCCTGAAATCTGTTTCCTGCAATTCTGCCTTGATTTCAAATCCTCTTCTTTGCCTTCCCTCAATATATTTGTGGATGAGAGTTATCATTTATAACTCTGCAGGTTTGTGAATTGCAGTGCCCTGAAGCTCCATTTTACAACTCGCTTTTTAGGGAGCTGGCCGCAAAAGCGCAGGATGGCTTCAGGCCCTGTTCTGGTTCCGGGGGGCAGGCTGAGCCTGTGGTTAATTCTTCTTCCTGATGGGAAAATAGAGTGACCTGTGCCTGTCCCAACACCAAGAGCTAGTCTTTCATTGGTTCCACGTCTTCCCGTTCATCCTCAGTACAAATTGCAACCTGTACGGAACAGGAGGTTAAAGGTGCTGATGCTCCAAGGAGGGAGATTGCTAGTAAAGTGGCTGGAATGGCGAACCCGGGCACAAGCAGATGAGAAATGAGGTGCGTTTTAGAAACCTTTCCCCATCACACGGTGTACCATCTTCTGGGTATCTCATGCATGTTTTCGATGTAGGAAGATGCCCTTGAACCTGGAGATTTGGGACCCATGCGATGGGTACCACGCAGTATTACTTTAAAGGGTCTGCGTTTGCTCACCCAACCTCACCAAACCTCTCAGCCGCAACAGTGTCCACCCTTATGTCTCATCCAGCTGTGGGTCTAGATATGGTCAATCCAGGTTGCATCACAGCCCCTGAACGCATTGTGTAAGAATTTCTCTCTCTTTCACTGTCTTTGTTTCATGGGTGTTTCAAAGTAATTTATTTTTATAATGGGGTTTAGCTGCTTTTCACTGCTGTGTTTATGCCGCTTTTTACCCACTTGACACACTAACAGAGAGATATCAATACATAGGTTTTAAGATTATTACTAGTCAGATATATTCTTGTGCGGTGAATAGGGCGTGTTGAGTCCAGTTCTCTGAGCAAGGAGTAGGTCTTGTCTATTACATATTGGGTTTATGGAACGGTATCTGAGCTAATTTGAAACCCTTGTTTTATGTATCACCCCACCTCACCTTTCCCGTTAAGCAGCCATAGTGTGTTTTCTGCATGTGTGACTCTGTTCTGTTTTGTAATTCAGTTCAAGTGTAACGGTTTTTACATTCCCTCTATCAGTGATACCTTATGAGAAGTGTCCTTTTCTGTGTGACTTATTTCACTTAGAGTCGTCGTACCTAAATCCACTCATCATGCTGCTACTAGCCTTATGACATTGATTTCACGGCTGAGTGATATTCCATTGTACATAAGGACCACAACTTCTTTATCCATTTTTCTCTTTCCTGGGATATTGAAGGTGGAATGAAGTGGAGGTCCTTGTCAACAGAGCAGCCCTAAACTTTGGGGTGCTTGTGTCTTGCTGATTTTTCATTTTCCCAATTTATACCCCCATGAGTGGAAGTGCCCTATGCTCTCTAAGCTTTGCTTTTTAGACGTTTCAGGACTCACCGTACACTTCTCCAGAGTGGCTGTTGACAATTTACATCCCGCCCATCAGTGTAGCAAGGCTCCCATTTCTCCATGGCCTGTCCTGCATTTCTGGTTTTGACACTTTTTTCAGCATGGCCCTTTTGACCGATGGGAAGCGAGACATCTTTGTAGCGCTGATTTGCCTTTCCAGGTTGCTTGGTTGGCCAAAAAGGGCGTATGCGTTTTTTCCTGAATATATTCAGGAAAAAACGCATACGCCCTTTTTGGCCAAGGGCATCATTGTCAACGTTTTGCCGCTTTTCATGTGCTTTAAAGGCGATTCGAATCTACCTCCTGAAATCTGTTTCCTGCAATTCTGCCTTGATTTCAAATCCTCTTCTTTGCCTTCCCTCAATATATTTGTGGATGAGAGTTATCATTTATAACTCTGCAGGTTTGTGAATTGCAGTGCCCTGAAGCTCCATTTTACAACTCGCTTTTTAGGGAGCTGGCCGCAAAAGCGCAGGATGGCTTCAGGCCCTGTTCTGGTTCCGGGGGGCAGGCTGAGCCTGTGGTTAATTCTTCTTCCTGATGGGAAAATAGAGTGACCTGTGCCTGTCCCAACACCAAGAGCTAGTCTTTCATTGGTTCCACGTCTTCCCGTTCATCCTCAGTACAAATTGCAACCTGTACGGAACAGGAGGTTAAAGGTGCTGATGCTCCAAGGAGGGAGATTGCTAGTAAAGTGGCTGGAATGGCGAACCCGGGCACAAGCAGATGAGAAATGAGGTGCGTTTTAGAAACCTTTCCCCATCACACGGTGTACCATCTTCTGGGTATCTCATGCATGTTTTCGATGTAGGAAGATGCCCTTGAACCTGGAGATTTGGGACCCATGCGATGGG
Organism: Balaenoptera borealis; assembly: GCF_965194805.1. Lineage (NCBI taxonomy): Eukaryota > Metazoa > Chordata > Mammalia > Artiodactyla > Balaenopteridae > Balaenoptera > Balaenoptera borealis. Next base: position 923,559 of record NW_028123911.1, on the reverse strand, counting down.
TACCACGCAGTATTACTTTAAAGGGTCTGCGTTTGCTCACCCAACCTCACCAAACCTCTCAGCCGCAACAGTGTCCACCCTTATGTCTCATCCAGCTGTGGGTCTAGATATGGTCAATCCAGGTTGCATCACAGCCCCTGAACGCATTGTGTAAGAATTTCTCTCTCTTTCACTGTCTTTGTTTCATGGGTGTTTCAAAGTAATTTATTTTTATAATGGGGTTTAGCTGCTTTTCACTGCTGTGTTTATGCCGCTTTTTACCCACTTGACACACTAACAGAGAGATATCAATACATAGGTTTTAAGATTATTACTAGTCAGATATATTCTTGTGCGGTGAATAGGGCGTGTTGAGTCCAGTTCTCTGAGCAAGGAGTAGGTCTTGTCTATTACATATTGGGTTTATGGAACGGTATCTGAGCTAATTTGAAACCCTTGTTTTATGTATCACCCCACCTCACCTTTCCCGTTAAGCAGCCATAGTGTGTTTTCTGCATGTGTGACTCTGTTCTGTTTTGTAATTCAGTTCAAGTGTAACGGTTTTTACATTCCCTCTATCAGTGATACCTTATGAGAAGTGTCCTTTTCTGTGTGACTTATTTCACTTAGAGTCGTCGTACCTAAATCCACTCATCATGCTGCTACTAGCCTTATGACATTGATTTCACGGCTGAGTGATATTCCATTGTACATAAGGACCACAACTTCTTTATCCATTTTTCTCTTTCCTGGGATATTGAAGGTGGAATGAAGTGGAGGTCCTTGTCAACAGAGCAGCCCTAAACTTTGGGGTGCTTGTGTCTTGCTGATTTTTCATTTTCCCAATTTATACCCCCATGAGTGGAAGTGCCCTATGCTCTCTAAGCTTTGCTTTTTAGACGTTTCAGGACTCACCGTACACTTCTCCAGAGTGGCTGTTGACAATTTACATCCCGCCCATCAGTGTAGCAAGGCTCCCATTTCTCCATGGCCTGTCCTGCATTTCTGGTTTTGACACTTTTTTCAGCATGGCCCTTTTGACCGATGGGAAGCGAGACATCTTTGTAGCGCTGATTTGCCTTTCCAGGTTGCTTGGTTGGCCAAAAAGGGCGTATGCGTTTTTTCCTGAATATATTCAGGAAAAAACGCATACGCCCTTTTTGGCCAAGGGCATCATTGTCAACGTTTTGCCGCTTTTCATGTGCTTTAAAGGCGATTCGAATCTACCTCCTGAAATCTGTTTCCTGCAATTCTGCCTTGATTTCAAATCCTCTTCTTTGCCTTCCCTCAATATATTTGTGGATGAGAGTTATCATTTATAACTCTGCAGGTTTGTGAATTGCAGTGCCCTGAAGCTCCATTTTACAACTCGCTTTTTAGGGAGCTGGCCGCAAAAGCGCAGGATGGCTTCAGGCCCTGTTCTGGTTCCGGGGGGCAGGCTGAGCCTGTGGTTAATTCTTCTTCCTGATGGGAAAATAGAGTGACCTGTGCCTGTCCCAACACCAAGAGCTAGTCTTTCATTGGTTCCACGTCTTCCCGTTCATCCTCAGTACAAATTGCAACCTGTACGGAACAGGAGGTTAAAGGTGCTGATGCTCCAAGGAGGGAGATTGCTAGTAAAGTGGCTGGAATGGCGAACCCGGGCACAAGCAGATGAGAAATGAGGTGCGTTTTAGAAACCTTTCCCCATCACACGGTGTACCATCTTCTGGGTATCTCATGCATGTTTTCGATGTAGGAAGATGCCCTTGAACCTGGAGATTTGGGACCCATGCGATGGGTACCACGCAGTATTACTTTAAAGGGTCTGCGTTTGCTCACCCAACCTCACCAAACCTCTCAGCCGCAACAGTGTCCACCCTTATGTCTCATCCAGCTGTGGGTCTAGATATGGTCAATCCAGGTTGCATCACAGCCCCTGAACGCATTGTGTAAGAATTTCTCTCTCTTTCACTGTCTTTGTTTCATGGGTGTTTCAAAGTAATTTATTTTTATAATGGGGTTTAGCTGCTTTTCACTGCTGTGTTTATGCCGCTTTTTACCCACTTGACACACTAACAGAGAGATATCAATACATAGGTTTTAAGATTATTACTAGTCAGATATATTCTTGTGCGGTGAATAGGGCGTGTTGAGTCCAGTTCTCTGAGCAAGGAGTAGGTCTTGTCTATTACATATTGGGTTTATGGAACGGTATCTGAGCTAATTTGAAACCCTTGTTTTATGTATCACCCCACCTCACCTTTCCCGTTAAGCAGCCATAGTGTGTTTTCTGCATGTGTGACTCTGTTCTGTTTTGTAATTCAGTTCAAGTGTAACGGTTTTTACATTCCCTCTATCAGTGATACCTTATGAGAAGTGTCCTTTTCTGTGTGACTTATTTCACTTAGAGTCGTCGTACCTAAATCCACTCATCATGCTGCTACTAGCCTTATGACATTGATTTCACGGCTGAGTGATATTCCATTGTACATAAGGACCACAACTTCTTTATCCATTTTTCTCTTTCCTGGGATATTGAAGGTGGAATGAAGTGGAGGTCCTTGTCAACAGAGCAGCCCTAAACTTTGGGGTGCTTGTGTCTTGCTGATTTTTCATTTTCCCAATTTATACCCCCATGAGTGGAAGTGCCCTATGCTCTCTAAGCTTTGCTTTTTAGACGTTTCAGGACTCACCGTACACTTCTCCAGAGTGGCTGTTGACAATTTACATCCCGCCCATCAGTGTAGCAAGGCTCCCATTTCTCCATGGCCTGTCCTGCATTTCTGGTTTTGACACTTTTTTCAGCATGGCCCTTTTGACCGATGGGAAGCGAGACATCTTTGTAGCGCTGATTTGCCTTTCCAGGTTGCTTGGTTGGCCAAAAAGGGCGTATGCGTTTTTTCCTGAATATATTCAGGAAAAAACGCATACGCCCTTTTTGGCCAAGGGCATCATTGTCAACGTTTTGCCGCTTTTCATGTGCTTTAAAGGCGATTCGAATCTACCTCCTGAAATCTGTTTCCTGCAATTCTGCCTTGATTTCAAATCCTCTTCTTTGCCTTCCCTCAATATATTTGTGGATGAGAGTTATCATTTATAACTCTGCAGGTTTGTGAATTGCAGTGCCCTGAAGCTCCATTTTACAACTCGCTTTTTAGGGAGCTGGCCGCAAAAGCGCAGGATGGCTTCAGGCCCTGTTCTGGTTCCGGGGGGCAGGCTGAGCCTGTGGTTAATTCTTCTTCCTGATGGGAAAATAGAGTGACCTGTGCCTGTCCCAACACCAAGAGCTAGTCTTTCATTGGTTCCACGTCTTCCCGTTCATCCTCAGTACAAATTGCAACCTGTACGGAACAGGAGGTTAAAGGTGCTGATGCTCCAAGGAGGGAGATTGCTAGTAAAGTGGCTGGAATGGCGAACCCGGGCACAAGCAGATGAGAAATGAGGTGCGTTTTAGAAACCTTTCCCCATCACACGGTGTACCATCTTCTGGGTATCTCATGCATGTTTTCGATGTAGGAAGATGCCCTTGAACCTGGAGATTTGGGACCCATGCGATGGGTACCACGCAGTATTACTTTAAAGGGTCTGCGTTTGCTCACCCAACCTCACCAAACCTCTCAGCCGCAACAGTGTCCACCCTTAGGTCTCATCCAGCTGTGGGTCTAGATATGGTCAATCCAGGTTGCATCACAGCCCCTGAACGCATTGTGTAAGAATTTCTCTCTCTTTCACTGTCTTTGTTTCATGGGTGTTTCAAAGTAATTTATTTTTATAATGGGGTTTAGCTGCTTTTCACTGCTGTGTTTATGCCGCTTTTTACCCACTTGACACACTAACAGAGAGATATCAATACATAGGTTTTAAGATTATTACTAGTCAGATATATTCTTGTGCGGTGAATAGGGCGTGTTGAGTCCAGTTCTCTGAGCAAGGAGTAGGTCTTGTCTATTACATATTGGGTTTATGGAACGGTATCTGAGCTAATTTGAAACCCTTGTTTTATGTATCACCCCACCTCACCTTTCCCGTTAAGCAGCCATAGTGTGTTTTCTGCATGTGTGACTCTGTTCTGTTTTGTAATTCAGTTCAAGTGTAACGGTTTTTACATTCCCTCTATCAGTGATACCTTATGAGAAGTGTCCTTTTCTGTGTGACTTATTTCACTTAGAGTCGTCGTACCTAAATCCACTCATCATGCTGCTACTAGCCTTATGACATTGATTTCACGGCTGAGTGATATTCCATTGTACATAAGGACCACAACTTCTTTATCCATTTTTCTCTTTCCTGGGATATTGAAGGTGGAATGAAGTGGAGGTCCTTGTCAACAGAGCAGCCCTAAACTTTGGGGTGCTTGTGTCTTGCTGATTTTTCATTTTCCCAATTTATACCCCCATGAGTGGAAGTGCCCTATGCTCTCTAAGCTTTGCTTTTTAGACGTTTCAGGACTCACCGTACACTTCTCCAGAGTGGCTGTTGACAATTTACATCCCGCCCATCAGTGTAGCAAGGCTCCCATTTCTCCATGGCCTGTCCTGCATTTCTGGTTTTGACACTTTTTTCAGCATGGCCCTTTTGACCGATGGGAAGCGAGACATCTTTGTAGCGCTGATTTGCCTTTCCAGGTTGCTTGGTTGGCCAAAAAGGGCGTATGCGTTTTTTCCTGAATATATTCAGGAAAAAACGCATACGCCCTTTTTGGCCAAGGGCATCATTGTCAACGTTTTGCCGCTTTTCATGTGCTTTAAAGGCGATTCGAATCTACCTCCTGAAATCTGTTTCCTGCAATTCTGCCTTGATTTCAAATCCTCTTCTTTGCCTTCCCTCAATATATTTGTGGATGAGAGTTATCATTTATAACTCTGCAGGTTTGTGAATTGCAGTGCCCTGAAGCTCCATTTTACAACTCGCTTTTTAGGGAGCTGGCCGCAAAAGCGCAGGATGGCTTCAGGCCCTGTTCTGGTTCCGGGGGGCAGGCTGAGCCTGTGGTTAATTCTTCTTCCTGATGGGAAAATAGAGTGACCTGTGCCTGTCCCAACACCAAGAGCTAGTCTTTCATTGGTTCCACGTCTTCCCGTTCATCCTCAGTACAAATTGCAACCTGTACGGAACAGGAGGTTAAAGGTGCTGATGCTCCAAGGAGGGAGATTGCTAGTAAAGTGGCTGGAATGGCGAACCCGGGCACAAGCAGATGAGAAATGAGGTGCGTTTTAGAAACCTTTCCCCATCACACGGTGTACCATCTTCTGGGTATCTCATGCATGTTTTCGATGTAGGAAGATGCCCTTGAACCTGGAGATTTGGGACCCATGCGATGGGTACCACGCAGTATTACTTTAAAGGGTCTGCGTTTGCTCACCCAACCTCACCAAACCTCTCAGCCGCAACAGTGTCCACCCTTATGTCTCATCCAGCTGTGGGTCTAGATATGGTCAATCCAGGTTGCATCACAGCCCCTGAACGCATTGTGTAAGAATTTCTCTCTCTTTCACTGTCTTTGTTTCATGGGTGTTTCAAAGTAATTTATTTTTATAATGGGGTTTAGCTGCTTTTCACTGCTGTGTTTATGCCGCTTTTTACCCACTTGACACACTAACAGAGAGATATCAATACATAGGTTTTAAGATTATTACTAGTCAGATATATTCTTGTGCGGTGAATAGGGCGTGTTGAGTCCAGTTCTCTGAGCAAGGAGTAGGTCTTGTCTATTACATATTGGGTTTATGGAACGGTATCTGAGCTAATTTGAAACCCTTGTTTTATGTATCACCCCACCTCACCTTTCCCGTTAAGCAGCCATAGTGTGTTTTCTGCATGTGTGACTCTGTTCTGTTTTGTAATTCAGTTCAAGTGTAACGGTTTTTACATTCCCTCTATCAGTGATACCTTATGAGAAGTGTCCTTTTCTGTGTGACTTATTTCACTTAGAGTCGTCGTACCTAAATCCACTCATCATGCTGCTACTAGCCTTATGACATTGATTTCACGGCTGAGTGATATTCCATTGTACATAAGGACCACAACTTCTTTATCCATTTTTCTCTTTCCTGGGATATTGAAGGTGGAATGAAGTGGAGGTCCTTGTCAACAGAGCAGCCCTAAACTTTGGGGTGCTTGTGTCTTGCTGATTTTTCATTTTCCCAATTTATACCCCCATGAGTGGAAGTGCCCTATGCTCTCTAAGCTTTGCTTTTTAGACGTTTCAGGACTCACCGTACACTTCTCCAGAGTGGCTGTTGACAATTTACATCCCGCCCATCAGTGTAGCAAGGCTCCCATTTCTCCATGGCCTGTCCTGCATTTCTGGTTTTGACACTTTTTTCAGCATGGCCCTTTTGACCGATGGGAAGCGAGACATCTTTGTAGCGCTGATTTGCCTTTCCAGGTTGCTTGGTTGGCCAAAAAGGGCGTATGCGTTTTTTCCTGAATATATTCAGGAAAAAACGCATACGCCCTTTTTGGCCAAGGGCATCATTGTCAACGTTTTGCCGCTTTTCATGTGCTTTAAAGGCGATTCGAATCTACCTCCTGAAATCTGTTTCCTGCAATTCTGCCTTGATTTCAAATCCTCTTCTTTGCCTTCCCTCAATATATTTGTGGATGAGAGTTATCATTTATAACTCTGCAGGTTTGTGAATTGCAGTGCCCTGAAGCTCCATTTTACAACTCGCTTTTTAGGGAGCTGGCCGCAAAAGCGCAGGATGGCTTCAGGCCCTGTTCTGGTTCCGGGGGGCAGGCTGAGCCTGTGGTTAATTCTTCTTCCTGATGGGAAAATAGAGTGACCTGTGCCTGTCCCAACACCAAGAGCTAGTCTTTCATTGGTTCCACGTCTTCCCGTTCATCCTCAGTACAAATTGCAACCTGTACGGAACAGGAGGTTAAAGGTGCTGATGCTCCAAGGAGGGAGATTGCTAGTAAAGTGGCTGGAATGGCGAACCCGGGCACAAGCAGATGAGAAATGAGGTGCGTTTTAGAAACCTTTCCCCATCACACGGTGTACCATCTTCTGGGTATCTCATGCATGTTTTCGATGTAGGAAGATGCCCTTGAACCTGGAGATTTGGGACCCATGCGATGGGTACCACGCAGTATTACTTTAAAGGGTCTGCGTTTGCTCACCCAACCTCACCAAACCTCTCAGCCGCAACAGTGTCCACCCTTATGTCTCATCCAGCTGTGGGTCTAGATATGGTCAATCCAGGTTGCATCACAGCCCCTGAACGCATTGTGTAAGAATTTCTCTCTCTTTCACTGTCTTTGTTTCATGGGTGTTTCAAAGTAATTTATTTTTATAATGGGGTTTAGCTGCTTTTCACTGCTGTGTTTATGCCGCTTTTTACCCACTTGACACACTAACAGAGAGATATCAATACATAGGTTTTAAGATTATTACTAGTCAGATATATTCTTGTGCGGTGAATAGGGCGTGTTGAGTCCAGTTCTCTGAGCAAGGAGTAGGTCTTGTCTATTACATATTGGGTTTATGGAACGGTATCTGAGCTAATTTGAAACCCTTGTTTTATGTATCACCCCACCTCACCTTTCCCGTTAAGCAGCCATAGTGTGTTTTCTGCATGTGTGACTCTGTTCTGTTTTGTAATTCAGTTCAAGTGTAACGGTTTTTACATTCCCTCTATCAGTGATACCTTATGAGAAGTGTCCTTTTCTGTGTGACTTATTTCACTTAGAGTCGTCGTACCTAAATCCACTCATCATGCTGCTACTAGCCTTATGACATTGATTTCACGGCTGAGTGATATTCCATTGTACATAAGGACCACAACTTCTTTATCCATTTTTCTCTTTCCTGGGATATTGAAGGTGGAATGAAGTGGAGGTCCTTGTCAACAGAGCAGCCCTAAACTTTGGGGTGCTTGTGTCTTGCTGATTTTTCATTTTCCCAATTTATACCCCCATGAGTGGAAGTGCCCTATGCTCTCTAAGCTTTGCTTTTTAGACGTTTCAGGACTCACCGTACACTTCTCCAGAGTGGCTGTTGACAATTTACATCCCGCCCATCAGTGTAGCAAGGCTCCCATTTCTCCATGGCCTGTCCTGCATTTCTGGTTTTGACACTTTTTTCAGCATGGCCCTTTTGACCGATGGGAAGCGAGACATCTTTGTAGCGCTGATTTGCCTTTCCAGGTTGCTTGGTTGGCCAAAAAGGGCGTATGCGTTTTTTCCTGAATATATTCAGGAAAAAACGCATACGCCCTTTTTGGCCAAGGGCATCATTGTCAACGTTTTGCCGCTTTTCATGTGCTTTAAAGGCGATTCGAATCTACCTCCTGAAATCTGTTTCCTGCAATTCTGCCTTGATTTCAAATCCTCTTCTTTGCCTTCCCTCAATATATTTGTGGATGAGAGTTATCATTTATAACTCTGCAGGTTTGTGAATTGCAGTGCCCTGAACCTCCATTTTACAACTCGCTTTTTAGGGAGCTGGCCGCAAAAGCGCAGGATGGCTTCAGGCCCTGTTCTGGTTCCGGGGGGCAGGCTGAGCCTGTGGTTAATTCTTCTTCCTGATGGGAAAATAGAGTGACCTGTGCCTGTCCCAACACCAAGAGCTAGTCTTTCATTGGTTCCACGTCTTCCCGTTCATCCTCAGTACAAATTGCAACCTGTACGGAACAGGAGGTTAAAGGTGCTGATGCTCCAAGGAGGGAGATTGCTAGTAAAGTGGCTGGAATGGCGAACCCGGGCACAAGCAGATGAGAAATGAGGTGCGTTTTAGAAACCTTTCCCCATCACACGGTGTACCATCTTCTGGGTATCTCATGCATGTTTTCGATGTAGGAAGATGCCCTTGAACCTGGAGATTTGGGACCCATGCGATGGGTACCACGCAGTATTACTTTAAAGGGTCTGCGTTTGCTCACCCAACCTCACCAAACCTCTCAGCCGCAACAGTGTCCACCCTTATGTCTCATCCAGCTGTGGGTCTAGATATGGTCAATCCAGGTTGCATCACAGCCCCTGAACGCATTGTGTAAGAATTTCTCTCTCTTTCACTGTCTTTGTTTCATGGGTGTTTCAAAGTAATTTATTTTTATAATGGGGTTTAGCTGCTTTTCACTGCTGTGTTTATGCCGCTTTTTACCCACTTGACACACTAACAGAGAGATATCAATACATAGGTTTTAAGATTATTACTAGTCAGATATATTCTTGTGCGGTGAATAGGGCGTGTTGAGTCCAGTTCTCTGAGCAAGGAGTAGGTCTTGTCTATTACATATTGGGTTTATGGAACGGTATCTGAGCTAATTTGAAACCCTTGTTTTATGTATCACCCCACCTCACCTTTCCCGTTAAGCAGCCATAGTGTGTTTTCTGCATGTGTGACTCTGTTCTGTTTTGTAATTCAGTTCAAGTGTAACGGTTTTTACATTCCCTCTATCAGTGATACCTTATGAGAAGTGTCCTTTTCTGTGTGACTTATTTCACTTAGAGTCGTCGTACCTAAATCCACTCATCATGCTGCTACTAGCCTTATGACATTGATTTCACGGCTGAGTGATATTCCATTGTACATAAGGACCACAACTTCTTTATCCATTTTTCTCTTTCCTGGGATATTGAAGGTGGAATGAAGTGGAGGTCCTTGTCAACAGAGCAGCCCTAAACTTTGGGGTGCTTGTGTCTTGCTGATTTTTCATTTTCCCAATTTATACCCCCATGAGTGGAAGTGCCCTATGCTCTCTAAGCTTTGCTTTTTAGACGTTTCAGGACTCACCGTACACTTCTCCAGAGTGGCTGTTGACAATTTACATCCCGCCCATCAGTGTAGCAAGGCTCCCATTTCTCCATGGCCTGTCCTGCATTTCTGGTTTTGACACTTTTTTCAGCATGGCCCTTTTGACCGATGGGAAGCGAGACATCTTTGTAGCGCTGATTTGCCTTTCCAGGTTGCTTGGTTGGCCAAAAAGGGCGTATGCGTTTTTTCCTGAATATATTCAGGAAAAAACGCATACGCCCTTTTTGGCCAAGGGCATCATTGTCAACGTTTTGCCGCTTTTCATGTGCTTTAAAGGCGATTCGAATCTACCTCCTGAAATCTGTTTCCTGCAATTCTGCCTTGATTTCAAATCCTCTTCTTTGCCTTCCCTCAATATATTTGTGGATGAGAGTTATCATTTCTAACTCTGCAGGTTTGTGAATTGCAGTGCCCTGAAGCTCCATTTTACAACTCGCTTTTTAGGGAGCTGGCCGCAAAAGCGCAGGATGGCTTCAGGCCCTGTTCTGGTTCCGGGGGGCAGGCTGAGCCTGTGGTTAATTCTTCTTCCTGATGGGAAAATAGAGTGACCTGTGCCTGTCCCAACACCAAGAGCTAGTCTTTCATTGGTTCCACGTCTTCCCGTTCATCCTCAGTACAAATTGCAACCTGTACGGAACAGGAGGTTAAAGGTGCTGATGCTCCAAGGAGGGAGATTGCTAGTAAAGTGGCTGGAATGGCGAACCCGGGCACAAGCAGATGAGAAATGAGGTGCGTTTTAGAAACCTTTCCCCATCACACGGTGTACCATCTTCTGGGTATCTCATGCATGTTTTCGATGTAGGAAGATGCCCTTGAACCTGGAGATTTGGGACCCATGCGATGGGTACCACGCAGTATTACTTTAAAGGGTCTGCGTTTGCTCACCCAACCTCACCAAACCTCTCAGCCGCAACAGTGTCCACCCTTATGTCTCATCCAGCTGTGGGTCTAGATATGGTCAATCCAGGTTGCATCACAGCCCCTGAACGCATTGTGTAAGAATTTCTCTCTCTTTCACTGTCTTTGTTTCATGGGTGTTTCAAAGTAATTTATTTTTATAATGGGGTTTAGCTGCTTTTCACTGCTGTGTTTATGCCGCTTTTTACCCACTTGACACACTAACAGAGAGATATCAATACATAGGTTTTAAGATTATTACTAGTCAGATATATTCTTGTGCGGTGAATAGGGCGTGTTGAGTCCAGTTCTCTGAGCAAGGAGTAGGTCTTGTCTATTACATATTGGGTTTATGGAACGGTATCTGAGCTAATTTGAAACCCTTGTTTTATGTATCACCCCACCTCACCTTTCCCGTTAAGCAGCCATAGTGTGTTTTCTGCATGTGTGACTCTGTTCTGTTTTGTAATTCAGTTCAAGTGTAACGGTTTTTACATTCCCTCTATCAGTGATACCTTATGAGAAGTGTCCTTTTCTGTGTGACTTATTTCACTTAGAGTCGTCGTACCTAAATCCACTCATCATGCTGCTACTAGCCTTATGACATTGATTTCACGGCTGAGTGATATTCCATTGTACATAAGGACCACAACTTCTTTATCCATTTTTCTCTTTCCTGGGATATTGAAGGTGGAATGAAGTGGAGGTCCTTGTCAACAGAGCAGCCCTAAACTTTGGGGTGCTTGTGTCTTGCTGATTTTTCATTTTCCCAATTTATACCCCCATGAGTGGAAGTGCCCTATGCTCTCTAAGCTTTGCTTTTTAGACGTTTCAGGACTCACCGTACACTTCTCCAGAGTGGCTGTTGACAATTTACATCCCGCCCATCAGTGTAGCAAGGCTCCCATTTCTCCATGGCCTGTCCTGCATTTCTGGTTTTGACACTTTTTTCAGCATGGCCCTTTTGACCGATGGGAAGCGAGACATCTTTGTAGCGCTGATTTGCCTTTCCAGGTTGCTTGGTTGGCCAAAAAGGGCGTATGCGTTTTTTCCTGAATATATTCAGGAAAAAACGCATACGCCCTTTTTGGCCAAGGGCATCATTGTCAACGTTTTGCCGCTTTTCATGTGCTTTAAAGGCGATTCGAATCTACCTCCTGAAATCTGTTTCCTGCAATTCTGCCTTGATTTCAAATCCTCTTCTTTGCCTTCCCTCAATATATTTGTGGATGAGAGTTATCATTTCTAACTCTGCAGGTTTGTGAATTGCAGTGCCCTGAAGCTCCATTTTACAACTCGCTTTTTAGGGAGCTGGCCGCAAAAGCGCAGGATGGCTTCAGGCCCTGTTCTGGTTCCGGGGGGCAGGCTGAGCCTGTGGTTAATTCTTCTTCCTGATGGGAAAATAGAGTGACCTGTGCCTGTCCCAACACCAAGAGCTAGTCTTTCATTGGTTCCACGTCTTCCCGTTCATCCTCAGTACAAATTGCAACCTGTACGGAACAGGAGGTTAAAGGTGCTGATGCTCCAAGGAGGGAGATTGCTAGTAAAGTGGCTGGAATGGCGAACCCGGGCACAAGCAGATGAGAAATGAGGTGCGTTTTAGAAACCTTTCCCCATCACACGGTGTACCATCTTCTGGGTATCTCATGCATGTTTTCGATGTAGGAAGATGCCCTTGAACCTGGAGATTTGGGACCCATGCGATGGGTACCACGCAGTATTACTTTAAAGGGTCTGCGTTTGCTCACCCAACCTCACCAAACCTCTCAGCCGCAACAGTGTCCACCCTTATGTCTCATCCAGCTGTGGGTCTAGATATGGTCAATCCAGGTTGCATCACAGCCCCTGAACGCATTGTGTAAGAATTTCTCTCTCTTTCACTGTCTTTGTTTCATGGGTGTTTCAAAGTAATTTATTTTTATAATGGGGTTTAGCTGCTTTTCACTGCTGTGTTTATGCCGCTTTTTACCCACTTGACACACTAACAGAGAGATATCAATACATAGGTTTTAAGATTATTACTAGTCAGATATATTCTTGTGCGGTGAATAGGGCGTGTTGAGTCCAGTTCTCTGAGCAAGGAGTAGGTCTTGTCTATTACATATTGGGTTTATGGAACGGTATCTGAGCTAATTTGAAACCCTTGTTTTATGTATCACCCCACCTCACCTTTCCCGTTAAGCAGCCATAGTGTGTTTTCTGCATGTGTGACTCTGTTCTGTTTTGTAATTCAGTTCAAGTGTAACGGTTTTTACATTCCCTCTATCAGTGATACCTTATGAGAAGTGTCCTTTTCTGTGTGACTTATTTCACTTAGAGTCGTCGTACCTAAATCCACTCATCATGCTGCTACTAGCCTTATGACATTGATTTCACGGCTGAGTGATATTCCATTGTACATAAGGACCACAACTTCTTTATCCATTTTTCTCTTTCCTGGGATATTGAAGGTGGAATGAAGTGGAGGTCCTTGTCAACAGAGCAGCCCTAAACTTTGGGGTGCTTGTGTCTTGCTGATTTTTCATTTTCCCAATTTATACCCCCATGAGTGGAAGTGCCCTATGCTCTCTAAGCTTTGCTTTTTAGACGTTTCAGGACTCACCGTACACTTCTCCAGAGTGGCTGTTGACAATTTACATCCCGCCCATCAGTGTAGCAAGGCTCCCATTTCTCCATGGCCTGTCCTGCATTTCTGGTTTTGACACTTTTTTCAGCATGGCCCTTTTGACCGATGGGAAGCGAGACATCTTTGTAGCGCTGATTTGCCTTTCCAGGTTGCTTGGTTGGCCAAAAAGGGCGTATGCGTTTTTTCCTGAATATATTCAGGAAAAAACGCATACGCCCTTTTTGGCCAAGGGCATCATTGTCAACGTTTTGCCGCTTTTCATGTGCTTTAAAGGCGATTCGAATCTACCTCCTGAAATCTGTTTCCTGCAATTCTGCCTTGATTTCAAATCCTCTTCTTTGCCTTCCCTCAATATATTTGTGGATGAGAGTTATCATTTATAACTCTGCAGGTTTGTGAATTGCAGTGCCCTGAAGCTCCATTTTACAACTCGCTTTTTAGGGAGCTGGCCGCAAAAGCGCAGGATGGCTTCAGGCCCTGTTCTGGTTCCGGGGGGCAGGCTGAGCCTGTGGTTAATTCTTCTTCCTGATGGGAAAATAGAGTGACCTGTGCCTGTCCCAACACCAAGAGCTAGTCTTTCATTGGTTCCACGTCTTCCCGTTCATCCTCAGTACAAATTGCAACCTGTACGGAACAGGAGGTTAAAGGTGCTGATGCTCCAAGGAGGGAGATTGCTAGTAAAGTGGCTGGAATGGCGAACCCGGGCACAAGCAGATGAGAAATGAGGTGCGTTTTAGAAACCTTTCCCCATCACACGGTGTACCATCTTCTGGGTATCTCATGCATGTTTTCGATGTAGGAAGATGCCCTTGAACCTGGAGATTTGGGACCCATGCGATGGGTACCACGCAGTATTACTTTAAAGGGTCTGCGTTTGCTCACCCAACCTCACCAAACCTCTCAGCCGCAACAGTGTCCACCCTTATGTCTCATCCAGCTGTGGGTCTAGATATGGTCAATCCAGGTGGCATCACAGCCCCTGAACGCATTGTGTAAGAATTTCTCTCTCTTTCACTGTCTTTGTTTCATGGGTGTTTCAAAGTAATTTATTTTTATAATGGGGTTTAGCTGCTTTTCACTGCTGTGTTTATGCCGCTTTTTACCCACTTGACACACTAACAGAGAGATATCAATACATAGGTTTTAAGATTATTACTAGTCAGATATATTCTTGTGCGGTGAATAGGGCGTGTTGAGTCCAGTTCTCTGCGCAAGGAGTAGGTCTTGTCTATTACATATTGGGTTTATGGAACGGTATCTGAGCTAATTTGAAACCCTTGTTTTATGTATCACCCCACCTCACCTTTCCCGTTAAGCAGCCATAGTGTGTTTTCTGCATGTGTGACTCTGTTCTGTTTTGTAATTCAGTTCAAGTGTAACGGTTTTTACATTCCCTCTATCAGTGATACCTTATGAGAAGTGTCCTTTTCTGTGTGACTTATTTCACTTAGAGTCGTCGTACCTAAATCCACTCATCATGCTGCTACTAGCCTTATGACATTGATTTCACGGCTGAGTGATATTCCATTGTACATAAGGACCACAACTTCTTTATCCATTTTTCTCTTTCCTGGGATATTGAAGGTGGAATGAAGTGGAGGTCCTTGTCAACAGAGCAGCCCTAAACTTTGGGGTGCTTGTGTCTTGCTGATTTTTCATTTTCCCAATTTATACCCCCATGAGTGGAAGTGCCCTATGCTCTCTAAGCTTTGCTTTTTAGACGTTTCAGGACTCACCGTACACTTCTCCAGAGTGGCTGTTGACAATTTACATCCCGCCCATCAGTGTAGCAAGGCTCCCATTTCTCCATGGCCTGTCCTGCATTTCTGGTTTTGACACTTTTTTCAGCATGGCCCTTTTGACCGATGGGAAGCGAGACATCTTTGTAGCGCTGATTTGCCTTTCCAGGTTGCTTGGTTGGCCAAAAAGGGCGTATGCGTTTTTTCCTGAATATATTCAGGAAAAAACGCATACGCCCTTTTTGGCCAAGGGCATCATTGTCAACGTTTTGCCGCTTTTCATGTGCTTTAAAGGCGATTCGAATCTACCTCCTGAAATCTGTTTCCTGCAATTCTGCCTTGATTTCAAATCCTCTTCTTTGCCTTCCCTCAATATATTTGTGGATGAGAGTTATCATTTATAACTCTGCAGGTTTGTGAATTGCAGTGCCCTGAAGCTCCATTTTACAACTCGCTTTTTAGGGAGCTGGCCGCAAAAGCGCAGGATGGCTTCAGGCCCTGTTCTGGTTCCGGGGGGCAGGCTGAGCCTGTGGTTAATTCTTCTTCCTGATGGGAAAATAGAGTGACCTGTGCCTGTCCCAACACCAAGAGCTAGTCTTTCATTGGTTCCACGTCTTCCCGTTCATCCTCAGTACAAATTGCAACCTGTACGGAACAGGAGGTTAAAGGTGCTGATGCTCCAAGGAGGGAGATTGCTAGTAAAGTGGCTGGAATGGCGAACCCGGGCACAAGCAGATGAGAAATGAGGTGCGTTTTAGAAACCTTTCCCCATCACACGGTGTACCATCTTCTGGGTATCTCATGCATGTTTTCGATGTAGGAAGATGCCCTTGAACCTGGAGATTTGGGACCCATGCGATGGGTACCACGCAGTATTACTTTAAAGGGTCTGCGTTTGCTCACCCAACCTCACCAAACCTCTCAGCCGCAACAGTGTCCACCCTTAGGTCTCATCCAGCTGTGGGTCTAGATATGGTCAATCCAGGTGGCATCACAGCCCCTGAACGCATTGTGTAAGAATTTCGCTCTCTTTCACTGTCTTTGTTTCATGGGTGTTTCAAAGTAATTTATTTTTATAATGGGGTTTAGCTGCTTTTCACTGCTGTGTTTATGCCGCTTTTTACCCACTTGACACACTAACAGAGAGATATCAATACATAGGTTTTAAGATTATTACTAGTCAGATATATTCTTGTGCGGTGAATAGGGCGTGTTGAGTCCAGTTCTCTGAGCAAGGAGTAGGTCTTGTCTATTACATATTGGGTTTATGGAACGGTATCTGAGCTAATTTGAAACCCTTGTTTTATGTATCACCCCACCTCACCTTTCCCGTTAAGCAGCCATAGTGTGTTTTCTGCATGTGTGACTCTGTTCTGTTTTGTAATTCAGTTCAAGTGTAACGGTTTTTACATTCCCTCTATCAGTGATACCTTATGAGAAGTGTCCTTTTCTGTGTGACTTATTTCACTTAGAGTCGTCGTACCTAAATCCACTCATCATGCTGCTACTAGCCTTATGACATTGATTTCACGGCTGAGTGATATTCCATTGTACATAAGGACCACAACTTCTTTATCCATTTTTCTCTTTCCTGGGATATTGAAGGTGGAATGAAGTGGAGGTCCTTGTCAACAGAGCAGCCCTAAACTTTGGGGTGCTTGTGTCTTGCTGATTTTTCATTTTCCCAATTTATACCCCCATGAGTGGAAGTGCCCTATGCTCTCTAAGCTTTGCTTTTTAGACGTTTCAGGACTCACCGTACACTTCTCCAGAGTGGCTGTTGACAATTTACATCCTGCCCATCAGTGTAGCAAGGCTCCCATTTCTCCATGGCCTGTCCTGCATTTCTGGTGTTGACACTTTTTTCAGCATGGCCCTTTTGACCGATGGGAAGCGAGACATCTTTGTAGCGCTGATTTGCCTTTCCAGGTTGCTTGGTTGGCCAAAAAGGGCGTATGCGTTTTTTCCTGAATATATTCAGGAAAAAACGCATACGCCCTTTTTGGCCAAGGGCATCATTGTCAACGTTTTGCCGCTTTTCATGTGCTTTAAAGGCAATTCGAATCTACCTCCTGAAATCTGTTTCCTGCAATTCTGCCTTGATTTCAAATCCTCTTCTTTGCCTTCCCTCAATATATTTGTGGATGAGAGTTATCATTTATAACTCTGCAGGTTTGTGAATTGCAGTGCCCTGAAGCTCCATTTTACAACTCGCTTTTTAGGGAGCTGGCCGCAAAAGCGCAGGATGGCTTCAGGCCCTGTTCTGGTTCCGGGGGGCAGGCTGAGCCTGTGGTTAATTCTTCTTCCTGATGGGAAAATAGAGTGACCTGTGCCTGTCCCAACACCAAGAGCTAGTCTTTCATTGGTTCCACGTCTTCCCGTTCATCCTCAGTACAAATTGCAACCTGTACGGAACAGGAGGTTAAAGGTGCTGATGCTCCAAGGAGGGAGATTGCTAGTAAAGTGGCTGGAATGGCGAACCCGGGCACAAGCAGATGAGAAATGAGGTGCGTTTTAGAAACCTTTCCCCATCACACGGTGTACCATCTTCTGGGTATCTCATGCATGTTTTCGATGTAGGAAGATGCCCTTGAACCTGGAGATTTGGGACCCATGCGATGGGTACCACGCAGTATTACTTTAAAGGGTCTGCGTTTGCTCACCCAACCTCACCAAACCTCTCAGCCGCAACAGTGTCCACCCTTATGTCTCATCCAGCTGTGGGTCTAGATATGGTCAATCCAGGTTGCATCACAGCCCCTGAACGCATTGTGTAAGAATTTCTCTCTCTTTCACTGTCTTTGTTTCATGGGTGTTTCAAAGTAATTTATTTTTATAATGGGGTTTAGCTGCTTTTCACTGCTGTGTTTATGCCGCTTTTTACCCACTTGACACACTAACAGAGAGATATCAATACATAGGTTTTAAGATTATTACTAGTCAGATATATTCTTGTGCGGTGAATAGGGCGTGTTGAGTCCAGTTCTCTGAGCAAGGAGTAGGTCTTGTCTATTACATATTGGGTTTATGGAACGGTATCTGAGCTAATTTGAAACCCTTGTTTTATGTATCACCCCACCTCACCTTTCCCGTTAAGCAGCCATAGTGTGTTTTCTGCATGTGTGACTCTGTTCTGTTTTGTAATTCAGTTCAAGTGTAACGGTTTTTACATTCCCTCTATCAGTGATACCTTATGAGAAGTGTCCTTTTCTGTGTGACTTATTTCACTTAGAGTCGTCGTACCTAAATCCACTCATCATGCTGCTACTAGCCTTATGACATTGATTTCACGGCTGAGTGATATTCCATTGTACATAAGGACCACAACTTCTTTATCCATTTTTCTCTTTCCTGGGATATTGAAGGTGGAATGAAGTGGAGGTCCTTGTCAACAGAGCAGCCCTAAACTTTGGGGTGCTTGTGTCTTGCTGATTTTTCATTTTCCCAATTTATACCCCCATGAGTGGAAGTGCCCTATGCTCTCTAAGCTTTGCTTTTTAGACGTTTCAGGACTCACCGTACACTTCTCCAGAGTGGCTGTTGACAATTTACATCCCGCCCATCAGTGTAGCAAGGCTCCCATTTCTCCATGGCCTGTCCTGCATTTCTGGTTTTGACACTTTTTTCAGCATGGCCCTTTTGACCGATGGGAAGCGAGACATCTTTGTAGCGCTGATTTGCCTTTCCAGGTTGCTTGGTTGGCCAAAAAGGGCGTATGCGTTTTTTCCTGAATATATTCAGGAAAAAACGCATACGCCCTTTTTGGCCAAGGGCATCATTGTCAACGTTTTGCCGCTTTTCATGTGCTTTAAAGGCGATTCGAATCTACCTCCTGAAATCTGTTTCCTGCAATTCTGCCTTGATTTCAAATCCTCTTCTTTGCCTTCCCTCAATATATTTGTGGATGAGAGTTATCATTTATAACTCTGCAGGTTTGTGAATTGCAGTGCCCTGAACCTCCATTTTACAACTCGCTTTTTAGGGAGCTGGCCGCAAAAGCGCAGGATGGCTTCAGGCCCTGTTCTGGTTCCGGGGGGCAGGCTGAGCCTGTGGTTAATTCTTCTTCCTGATGGGAAAATAGAGTGACCTGTGCCTGTCCCAACACCAAGAGCTAGTCTTTCATTGGTTCCACGTCTTCCCGTTCATCCTCAGTACAAATTGCAACCTGTACGGAACAGGAGGTTAAAGGTGCTGATGCTCCAAGGAGGGAGATTGCTAGTAAAGTGGCTGGAATGGCGAACCCGGGCACAAGCAGATGAGAAATGAGGTGCGTTTTAGAAACCTTTCCCCATCACACGGTGTACCATCTTCTGGGTATCTCATGCATGTTTTCGATGTAGGAAGATGCCCTTGAACCTGGAGATTTGGGACCCATGCGATGGGTACCACGCAGTATTACTTTAAAGGGTCTGCGTTTGCTCACCCAACCTCACCAAACCTCTCAGCCGCAACAGTGTCCACCCTTATGTCTCATCCAGCTGTGGGTCTAGATATGGTCAATCCAGGTGGCATCACAGCCCCTGAACGCATTGTGTAAGAATTTCTCTCTCTTTCACTGTCTTTGTTTCATGGGTGTTTCAAAGTAATTTATTTTTATAATGGGGTTTAGCTGCTTTTCACTGCTGTGTTTATGCCGCTTTTTACCCACTTGACACACTAACAGAGAGATATCAATACATAGGTTTTAAGATTATTACTAGTCAGATATATTCTTGTGCGGTGAATAGGGCGTGTTGAGTCCAGTTCTCTGCGCAAGGAGTAGGTCTTGTCTATTACATATTGGGTTTATGGAACGGTATCTGAGCTAATTTGAAACCCTTGTTTTATGTATCACCCCACCTCACCTTTCCCGTTAAGCAGCCATAGTGTGTTTTCTGCATGTGTGACTCTGTTCTGTTTTGTAATTCAGTTCAAGTGTAACGGTTTTTACATTCCCTCTATCAGTGATACCTTATGAGAAGTGTCCTTTTCTGTGTGACTTATTTCACTTAGAGTCGTCGTACCTAAATCCACTCATCATGCTGCTACTAGCCTTATGACATTGATTTCACGGCTGAGTGATATTCCATTGTACATAAGGACCACAACTTCTTTATCCATTTTTCTCTTTCCTGGGATATTGAAGGTGGAATGAAGTGGAGGTCCTTGTCAACAGAGCAGCCCTAAACTTTGGGGTGCTTGTGTCTTGCTGATTTTTCATTTTCCCAATTTATACCCCCATGAGTGGAAGTGCCCTATGCTCTCTAAGCTTTGCTTTTTAGACGTTTCAGGACTCACCGTACACTTCTCCAGAGTGGCTGTTGACAATTTACATCCCGCCCATCAGTGTAGCAAGGTTCCCATTTCTCCATGGCCTGTCCTGCATTTCTGGTTTTGACACTTTTTTCAGCATGGCCCTTTTGACCGATGGGAAGCGAGACATCTTTGTAGCGCTGATTTGCCTTTCCAGGTTGCTTGGTTGGCCAAAAAGGGCGTATGCGTTTTTTCCTGAATATATTCAGGAAAAAACGCATACGCCCTTTTTGGCCAAGGGCATCATTGTCAACGTTTTGCCGCTTTTCATGTGCTTTAAAGGCGATTCGAATCTACCTCCTGAAATCTGTTTCCTGCAATTCTGCCTTGATTTCAAATCCTCTTCTTTGCCTTCCCTCAATATATTTGTGGATGAGAGTTATCATTTATAACTCTGCAGGTTTGTGAATTGCAGTGCCCTGAACCTCCATTTTACAACTCGCTTTTTAGGGAGCTGGCCGCAAAAGCGCAGGATGGCTTCAGGCCCTGTTCTGGTTCCGGGGGGCAGGCTGAGCCTGTGGTTAATTCTTCTTCCTGATGGGAAAATAGAGTGACCTGTGCCTGTCCCAACACCAAGAGCTAGTCTTTCATTGGTTCCACGTCTTCCCGTTCATCCTCAGTACAAATTGCAACCTGTACGGAACAGGAGGTTAAAGGTGCTGATGCTCCAAGGAGGGAGATTGCTAGTAAAGTGGCTGGAATGGCGAACCCGGGCACAAGCAGATGAGAAATGAGGTGCGTTTTAGAAACCTTTCCCCATCACACGGTGTACCATCTTCTGGGTATCTCATGCATGTTTTCGATGTAGGAAGATGCCCTTGAACCTGGAGATTTGGGACCCATGCGATGGGTACCACGCAGTATTACTTTAAAGGGTCTGCGTTTGCTCACCCAACCTCACCAAACCTCTCAGCCGCAACAGTGTCCACCCTTAGGTCTCATCCAGCTGTGGGTCTAGATATGGTCAATCCAGGTGGCATCACAGCCCCTGAACGCATTGTGTAAGAATTTCGCTCTCTTTCACTGTCTTTGTTTCATGGGTGTTTCAAAGTAATTTATTTTTATAATGGGGTTTAGCTGCTTTTCACTGCTGTGTTTATGCCGCTTTTTACCCACTTGACACACTAACAGAGAGATATCAATACATAGGTTTTAAGATTATTACTAGTCAGATATATTCTTGTGCGGTGAATAGGGCGTGTTGAGTCCAGTTCTCTGAGCAAGGAGTAGGTCTTGTCTATTACATATTGGGTTTATGGAACGGTATCTGAGCTAATTTGAAACCCTTGTTTTATGTATCACCCCACCTCACCTTTCCCGTTAAGCAGCCATAGTGTGTTTTCTGCATGTGTGACTCTGTTCTGTTTTGTAATTCAGTTCAAGTGTAACGGTTTTTACATTCCCTCTATCAGTGATACCTTATGAGAAGTGTCCTTTTCTGTGTGACTTATTTCACTTAGAGTCGTCGTACCTAAATCCACTCATCATGCTGCTACTAGCCTTATGACATTGATTTCACGGCTGAGTGATATTCCATTGTACATAAGGACCACAACTTCTTTATCCATTTTTCTCTTTCCTGGGATATTGAAGGTGGAATGAAGTGGAGGTCCTTGTCAACAGAGCAGCCCTAAACTTTGGGGTGCTTGTGTCTTGCTGATTTTTCATTTTCCCAATTTATACCCCCATGAGTGGAAGTGCCCTATGCTCTCTAAGCTTTGCTTTTTAGACGTTTCAGGACTCACCGTACACTTCTCCAGAGTGGCTGTTGACAATTTACATCCTGCCCATCAGTGTAGCAAGGCTCCCATTTCTCCATGGCCTGTCCTGCATTTCTGGTGTTGACACTTTTTTCAGCATGGCCCTTTTGACCGATGGGAAGCGAGACATCTTTGTAGCGCTGATTTGCCTTTCCAGGTTGCTTGGTTGGCCAAAAAGGGCGTATGCGTTTTTTCCTGAATATATTCAGGAAAAAACGCATACGCCCTTTTTGGCCAAGGGCATCATTGTCAACGTTTTGCCGCTTTTCATGTGCTTTAAAGGCAATTCGAATCTACCTCCTGAAATCTGTTTCCTGCAATTCTGCCTTGATTTCAAATCCTCTTCTTTGCCTTCCCTCAATATATTTGTGGATGAGAGTTATCATTTATAACTCTGCAGGTTTGTGAATTGCAGTGCCCTGAACCTCCATTTTACAACTCGCTTTTTAGGGAGCTGGCCGCAAAAGCGCAGGATGGCTTCAGGCCCTGTTCTGGTTCCGGGGGGCAGGCTGAGCCTGTGGTTAATTCTTCTTCCTGATGGGAAAATAGAGTGACCTGTGCCTGTCCCAACACCAAGAGCTAGTCTTTCATTGGTTCCACGTCTTCCCGTTCATCCTCAGTACAAATTGCAACCTGTACGGAACAGGAGGTTAAAGGTGCTGATGCTCCAAGGAGGGAGATTGCTAGTAAAGTGGCTGGAATGGCGAACCCGGGCACAAGCAGATGAGAAATGAGGTGTGTTTTAGAAACCTTTCCCCATCACACGGTGTACCATCTTCTGGGTATCTCATGCATGTTTTCGATGTAGGAAGATGCCCTTGAACCTGGAGATTTGGGACCCATGCGATGGGTACCACGCAGTATTACTTTAAAGGGTCTGCGTTTGCGCACCCAACCTCACCAAACCTCTCAGCCGCAACAGTGTCCACCCTTATGTCTCATCCAGCTGTGGGTCTAGATATGGTCAATCCAGGTTGCATCACAGCCCCTGAACGCATTGTGTAAGAATTTCTCTCTCTTTCACTGTCTTTGTTTCATGGGTGTTTCAAAGTAATTTATTTTTATAATGGGGTTTAGCTGCTTTTCACTGCTGTGTTTATGCCGCTTTTTACCCACTTGACACACTAACAGAGAGATATCAATACATAGGTTTTAAGATTATTACTAATCAGATATATTCTTGTGCGGTGAATAGGGCGTGTTGAGTCCAGTTCTCTGAGCAAGGAGTAGGTCTTGTCTATTACATATTGGGTTTATGGAACGGTATCTGAGCTAATTTGAAACCCTTGTTTTATGTATCACCCCACCTCACCTTTCCCGTTAAGCAGCCATAGTGTGTTTTCTGCATGTGTGACTCTGTTCTGTTTTGTAATTCAGTTCAAGTGTAACGGTTTTTACATTCCCTCTATCAGTGATACCTTATGAGAAGTGTCCTTTTCTGTGTGACTTATTTCACTTAGAGTCGTCTTACCTAAATCCACTCATCATGCTGCTACTAGCCTTATGACATTGATTTCACGGCTGAGTAATATTCCATTGTACATAAGGACCACAACTTCTTTATCCATTTTTCTCTTTCCTGGGATATTGAAGGTGGAATGAAGTGGAGGTCCTTGTCAACAGAGCAGCCCTAAACTTTGGGGTGCTTGTGTCTTGCTGATTTTTAATTTTCCCAATTTATACCCCCATGAGTGGAAGTGCCCTATGCTCTCTAAGCTTTGCTTTTTAGACGTTTCAGGACTCACCGTACACTTCTCCAGAGTGGCTGTTGACAATTTACATCCCACCCATCAGTGTAGCAAGGCTCCCATTTCTCCATGGCCTGTCCTGCATTTCTGGTTTTGACACTTTTTTCAGCATGGCCCTTTTGACCGATGGGAAGCGAGACATCTTTGTAGCGCTGATTTGCCTTTCCAGGTTGCTTGGTTGGCCAAAAAGGGCGTATGCGTTTTTTCCTGAATATATTCAGGAAAAAACGCATACGCCCTTTTTGGCCAAGGGCATCATTGTCAACGTTTTGCCGCTTTTCATGTGCTTTAAAGGCGATTCGAATCTACCTCCTGAAATCTGTTTCCTGCAATTCTGCCTTGATTTCAAATCCTCTTCTTTGCCTTCCCTCAATATATTTGTGGATGAGAGTTATCATTTATAACTCTGCAGGTTTGTGAATTGCAGTGCCCTGAAGCTCCATTTTACAACTCGCTTTTTAGGGAGCTGGCCGCAAAAGCGCAGGATGGCTTCAGGCCCTGTTCTGGTTCCGGGGGGCAGGCTGAGCCTGTGGTTAATTCTTCTTCCTGATGGGAAAATAGAGTGACCTGTGCCTGTCCCAACACCAAGAGCTAGTCTTTCATTGGTTCCACGTCTTCCCGTTCATCCTCAGTACAAATTGCAACCTGTACGGAACAGGAGGTTAAAGGTGCTGATGCTCCAAGGAGGGAGATTGCTAGTAAAGTGGCTGGAATGGCGAACCCGGGCACAAGCAGATGAGAAATGAGGTGCGTTTTAGAAACCTTTCCCCATCACACGGTGTACCATCTTCTGGGTATCTCATGCATGTTTTCGATGTAGGAAGATGCCCTTGAACCTGGAGATTTGGGACCCATGCGATGGGTACCACGCAGTATTACTTTAAAGGGTCTGCGTTTGCTCACCCAACCTCACCAAACCTCTCAGCCGCAACAGTGTCCACCCTTATGTCTCATCCAGCTGTGGGTCTAGATATGGTCAATCCAGGTGGCATCACAGCCCCTGAACGCATTGTGGAAGAATTTCTCTCTCTTTCACTGTCTTTGTTTCATGGGTTTTTCGAAGTAATTTATTTTTATAATGGGGTTTAGCTGCTTTTCACTGCTGTGTTTATGCCGCTTTTTACCCACTTGACACACTAACAGAGAGATATCAATACATAGGTTTTAAGATTATTACTAGTCAGATATATTCTTGTGCGGTGAATAGGGCGTGTTGAGTCCAGTTCTCTGAGCAAGGAGTAGGTCTTGTCTATTACATATTGGGTTTATGGAACGGTATCTGAGCTAATTTGAAACCCTTGTTTTATGTATCACCCCACCTCACCTTTCCCGTTAAGCAGCCATAGTGTGTTTTCTGCATGTGTGACTCTGTTCTGTTTTGTAATTCAGTTCAAGTGTAACGGTTTTTACATTCCCTCTATCAGTGATACCTTATGAGAAGTGTCCTTTTCTGTGTGACTTATTTCACTTAGAGTCGTCGTACCTAAATCCACTCATCATGCTGCTACTAGCCTTATGACATTGATTTCACGGCTGAGTGATATTCCATTGTACATAAGGACCACAACTTCTTTATCCATTTTTCTCTTTCCTGGGATATTGAAGGTGGAATGAAGTGGAGGTCCTTGTCAACAGAGCAGCCCTAAACTTTGGGGTGCTTGTGTCTTGCTGATTTTTCATTTTCCCAATTTATACCCCCATGAGTGGAAGTGCCCTATGCTCTCTAAGCTTTGCTTTTTAGACGTTTCAGGACTCACCGTACACTTCTCCAGAGTGGCTGTTGACAATTTACATCCTGCCCATCAGTGTAGCAAGGCTCCCATTTCTCCATGGCCTGTCCTGCATTTCTGGTGTTGACACTTTTTTCAGCATGGCCCTTTTGACCGATGGGAAGCGAGACATCTTTGTAGCGCTGATTTGCCTTTCCAGGTTGCTTGGTTGGCCAAAAAGGGCGTATGCGTTTTTTCCTGAATATATTCAGGAAAAAACGCATACGCCCTTTTTGGCCAAGGGCATCATTGTCAACGTTTTGCCGCTTTTCATGTGCTTTAAAGGCGATTCGAATCTACCTCCTGAAATCTGTTTCCTGCAATTCTGCCTTGATTTCAAATCCTCTTCTTTGCCTTCCCTCAATATATTTGTGGATGAGAGTTATCATTTATAACTCTGCAGGTTTGTGAATTGCAGTGCCCTGAACCTCCATTTTACAACTCGCTTTTTAGGGAGCTGGCCGCAAAAGCGCAGGATGGCTTCAGGCCCTGTTCTGGTTCCGGGGGGCAGGCTGAGCCTGTGGTTAATTCTTCTTCCTGATGGGAAAATAGAGTGACCTGTGCCTGTCCCAACACCAAGAGCTAGTCTTTCATTGGTTCCACGTCTTCCCGTTCATCCTCAGTACAAATTGCAACCTGTACGGAACAGGAGGTTAAAGGTGCTGATGCTCCAAGGAGGGAGATTGCTAGTAAAGTGGCTGGAATGGCGAACCCGGGCACAAGCAGATGAGAAATGAGGTGTGTTTTAGAAACCTTTCCCCATCACACGGTGTACCATCTTCTGGGTATCTCATGCATGTTTTCGATGTAGGAAGATGCCCTTGAACCTGGAGATTTGGGACCCATGCGATGGGTACCACGCAGTATTACTTTAAAGGGTCTGCGTTTGCGCACCCAACCTCACCAAACCTCTCAGCCGCAACAGTGTCCACCCTTATGTCTCATCCAGCTGTGGGTCTAGATATGGTCAATCCAGGTTGCATCACAGCCCCTGAACGCATTGTGTAAGAATTTCTCTCTCTTTCACTGTCTTTGTTTCATGGGTGTTTCAAAGTAATTTATTTTTATAATGGGGTTTAGCTGCTTTTCACTGCTGTGTTTATGCCGCTTTTTACCCACTTGACACACTAACAGAGAGATATCAATACATAGGTTTTAAGATTATTACTAATCAGATATATTCTTGTGCGGTGAATAGGGCGTGTTGAGTCCA
This sequence comes from Balaenoptera borealis, assembly GCF_965194805.1. Classification (NCBI taxonomy): domain Eukaryota; kingdom Metazoa; phylum Chordata; class Mammalia; order Artiodactyla; family Balaenopteridae; genus Balaenoptera; species Balaenoptera borealis. Next base: position 896,800 of record NW_028123911.1, on the reverse strand, counting down.
GTTCTCTGAGCAAGGAGTAGGTCTTGTCTATTACATATTGGGTTTATGGAACGGTATCTGAGCTAATTTGAAACCCTTGTTTTATGTATCACCCCACCTCACCTTTCCCGTTAAGCAGCCATAGTGTGTTTTCTGCATGTGTGACTCTGTTCTGTTTTGTAATTCAGTTCAAGTGTAACGGTTTTTACATTCCCTCTATCAGTGATACCTTATGAGAAGTGTCCTTTTCTGTGTGACTTATTTCACTTAGAGTCGTCGTACCTAAATCCACTCATCATGCTGCTACTAGCCTTATGACATTGATTTCACGGCTGAGTAATATTCCATTGTACATAAGGACCACAACTTCTTTATCCATTTTTCTCTTTCCTGGGATATTGAAGGTGGAATGAAGTGGAGGTCCTTGTCAACAGAGCAGCCCTAAACTTTGGGGTGCTTGTGTCTTGCTGATTTTTAATTTTCCCAATTTATACCCCCATGAGTGGAAGTGCCCTATGCTCTCTAAGCTTTGCTTTTTAGACGTTTCAGGACTCACCGTACACTTCTCCAGAGTGGCTGTTGACAATTTACATCCCGCCCATCAGTGTAGCAAGGCTCCCATTTCTCCATGGCCTGTCCTGCATTTCTGGTTTTGACACTTTTTTCAGCATGGCCCTTTTGACCGATGGGAAGCGAGACATCTTTGTAGCGCTGATTTGCCTTTCCAGGTTGCTTGGTTGGCCAAAAAGGGCGTATGCGTTTTTTCCTGAATATATTCAGGAAAAAACGCATACGCCCTTTTTGGCCAAGGGCATCATTGTCAACGTTTTGCCGCTTTTCATGTGCTTTAAAGGCGATTCGAATCTACCTCCTGAAATCTGTTTCCTGCAATTCTGCCTTGATTTCAAATCCTCTTCTTTGCCTTCCCTCAATATATTTGTGGATGAGAGTTATCATTTATAACTCTGCAGGTTTGTGAATTGCAGTGCCCTGAACCTCCATTTTACAACTCGCTTTTTAGGGAGCTGGCCGCAAAAGCGCAGGATGGCTTCAGGCCCTGTTCTGGTTCCGGGGGGCAGGCTGAGCCTGTGGTTAATTCTTCTTCCTGATGGGAAAATAGAGTGACCTGTGCCTGTCCCAACACCAAGAGCTAGTCTTTCATTGGTTCCACGTCTTCCCGTTCATCCTCAGTACAAATTGCAACCTGTACGGAACAGGAGGTTAAAGGTGCTGATGCTCCAAGGAGGGAGATTGCTAGTAAAGTGGCTGGAATGGCGAACCCGGGCACAAGCAGATGAGAAATGAGGTGCGTTTTAGAAACCTTTCCCCATCACACGGTGTACCATCTTCTGGGTATCTCATGCATGTTTTCGATGTAGGAAGATGCCCTTGAACCTGGAGATTTGGGACCCATGCGATGGGTACCACGCAGTATTACTTTAAAGGGTCTGCGTTTGCTCACCCAACCTCACCAAACCTCTCAGCCGCAACAGTGTCCACCCTTATGTCTCATCCAGCTGTGGGTCTAGATATGGTCAATCCAGGTTGCATCACAGCCCCTGAACGCATTGTGTAAGAATTTCTCTCTCTTTCACTGTCTTTGTTTCATGGGTGTTTCAAAGTAATTTATTTTTATAATGGGGTTTAGCTGCTTTTCACTGCTGTGTTTATGCCGCTTTTTACCCACTTGACACACTAACAGAGAGATATCAATACATAGGTTTTAAGATTATTACTAATCAGATATATTCTTGTGCGGTGAATAGGGCGTGTTGAGTCCAGTTCTCTGAGCAAGGAGTAGGTCTTGTCTATTACATATTGGGTTTATGGAACGGTATCTGAGCTAATTTGAAACCCTTGTTTTATGTATCACCCCACCTCACCTTTCCCGTTAAGCAGCCATAGTGTGTTTTCTGCATGTGTGACTCTGTTCTGTTTTGTAATTCAGTTCAAGTGTAACGGTTTTTACATTCCCTCTATCAGTGATACCTTATGAGAAGTGTCCTTTTCTGTGTGACTTATTTCACTTAGAGTCGTCTTACCTAAATCCACTCATCATGCTGCTACTAGCCTTATGACATTGATTTCACGGCTGAGTAATATTCCATTGTACATAAGGACCACAACTTCTTTATCCATTTTTCTCTTTCCTGGGATATTGAAGGTGGAATGAAGTGGAGGTCCTTGTCAACAGAGCAGCCCTAAACTTTGGGGTGCTTGTGTCTTGCTGATTTTTAATTTTCCCAATTTATACCCCCATGAGTGGAAGTGCCCTATGCTCTCTAAGCTTTGCTTTTTAGACGTTTCAGGACTCACCGTACACTTCTCCAGAGTGGCTGTTGACAATTTACATCCCACCCATCAGTGTAGCAAGGCTCCCATTTCTCCATGGCCTGTCCTGCATTTCTGGTTTTGACACTTTTTTCAGCATGGCCCTTTTGACCGATGGGAAGCGAGACATCTTTGTAGCGCTGATTTGCCTTTCCAGGTTGCTTGGTTGGCCAAAAAGGGCGTATGCGTTTTTTCCTGAATATATTCAGGAAAAAACGCATACGCCCTTTTTGGCCAAGGGCATCATTGTCAACGTTTTGCCGCTTTTCATGTGCTTTAAAGGCGATTCGAATCTACCTCCTGAAATCTGTTTCCTGCAATTCTGCCTTGATTTCAAATCCTCTTCTTTGCCTTCCCTCAATATATTTGTGGATGAGAGTTATCATTTATAACTCTGCAGGTTTGTGAATTGCAGTGCCCTGAACCTCCATTTTACAACTCGCTTTTTAGGGAGCTGGCCGCAAAAGCGCAGGATGGCTTCAGGCCCTGTTCTGGTTCCGGGGGGCAGGCTGAGCCTGTGGTTAATTCTTCTTCCTGATGGGAAAATAGAGTGACCTGTGCCTGTCCCAACACCAAGAGCTAGTCTTTCATTGGTTCCACGTCTTCCCGTTCATCCTCAGTACAAATTGCAACCTGTACGGAACAGGAGGTTAAAGGTGCTGATGCTCCAAGGAGGGAGATTGCTAGTAAAGTGGCTGGAATGGCGAACCCGGGCACAAGCAGATGAGAAATGAGGTGCGTTTTAGAAACCTTTCCCCATCACACGGTGTACCATCTTCTGGGTATCTCATGCATGTTTTCGATGTAGGAAGATGCCCTTGAACCTGGAGATTTGGGACCCATGCGATGGGTACCACGCAGTATTACTTTAAAGGGTCTGCGTTTGCTCACCCAACCTCACCAAACCTCTCAGCCGCAACAGTGTCCACCCTTATGTCTCATCCAGCTGTGGGTCTAGATATGGTCAATCCAGGTGGCATCACAGCCCCTGAACGCATTGTGGAAGAATTTCTCTCTCTTTCACTGTCTTTGTTTCATGGGTTTTTCGAAGTAATTTATTTTTATAATGGGGTTTAGCTGCTTTTCACTGCTGTGTTTATGCCGCTTTTTACCCACTTGACACACTAACAGAGAGATATCAATACATAGGTTTTAAGATTATTACTAGTCAGATATATTCTTGTGCGGTGAATAGGGCGTGTTGAGTCCAGTTCTCTGAGCAAGGAGTAGGTCTTGTCTATTACATATTGGGTTTATGGAACGGTATCTGAGCTAATTTGAAACCCTTGTTTTATGTATCACCCCACCTCACCTTTCCCGTTAAGCAGCCATAGTGTGTTTTCTGCATGTGTGACTCTGTTCTGTTTTGTAATTCAGTTCAAGTGTAACGGTTTTTACATTCCCTCTATCAGTGATACCTTATGAGAAGTGTCCTTTTCTGTGTGACTTATTTCACTTAGAGTCGTCGTACCTAAATCCACTCATCATGCTGCTACTAGCCTTATGACATTGATTTCACGGCTGAGTGATATTCCATTGTACATAAGGACCACAACTTCTTTATCCATTTTTCTCTTTCCTGGGATATTGAAGGTGGAATGAAGTGGAGGTCCTTGTCAACAGAGCAGCCCTAAACTTTGGGGTGCTTGTGTCTTGCTGATTTTTCATTTTCCCAATTTATACCCCCATGAGTGGAAGTGCCCTATGCTCTCTAAGCTTTGCTTTTTAGACGTTTCAGGACTCACCGTACACTTCTCCAGAGTGGCTGTTGACAATTTACATCCTGCCCATCAGTGTAGCAAGGCTCCCATTTCTCCATGGCCTGTCCTGCATTTCTGGTGTTGACACTTTTTTCAGCATGGCCCTTTTGACCGATGGGAAGCGAGACATCTTTGTAGCGCTGATTTGCCTTTCCAGGTTGCTTGGTTGGCCAAAAAGGGCGTATGCGTTTTTTCCTGAATATATTCAGGAAAAAACGCATACGCCCTTTTTGGCCAAGGGCATCATTGTCAACGTTTTGCCGCTTTTCATGTGCTTTAAAGGCGATTCGAATCTACCTCCTGAAATCTGTTTCCTGCAATTCTGCCTTGATTTCAAATCCTCTTCTTTGCCTTCCCTCAATATATTTGTGGATGAGAGTTATCATTTATAACTCTGCAGGTTTGTGAATTGCAGTGCCCTGAACCTCCATTTTACAACTCGCTTTTTAGGGAGCTGGCCGCAAAAGCGCAGGATGGCTTCAGGCCCTGTTCTGGTTCCGGGGGGCAGGCTGAGCCTGTGGTTAATTCTTCTTCCTGATGGGAAAATAGAGTGACCTGTGCCTGTCCCAACACCAAGAGCTAGTCTTTCATTGGTTCCACGTCTTCCCGTTCATCCTCAGTACAAATTGCAACCTGTACGGAACAGGAGGTTAAAGGTGCTGATGCTCCAAGGAGGGAGATTGCTAGTAAAGTGGCTGGAATGGCGAACCCGGGCACAAGCAGATGAGAAATGAGGTGTGTTTTAGAAACCTTTCCCCATCACACGGTGTACCATCTTCTGGGTATCTCATGCATGTTTTCGATGTAGGAAGATGCCCTTGAACCTGGAGATTTGGGACCCATGCGATGGGTACCACGCAGTATTACTTTAAAGGGTCTGCGTTTGCGCACCCAACCTCACCAAACCTCTCAGCCGCAACAGTGTCCACCCTTATGTCTCATCCAGCTGTGGGTCTAGATATGGTCAATCCAGGTTGCATCACAGCCCCTGAACGCATTGTGTAAGAATTTCTCTCTCTTTCACTGTCTTTGTTTCATGGGTGTTTCAAAGTAATTTATTTTTATAATGGGGTTTAGCTGCTTTTCACTGCTGTGTTTATGCCGCTTTTTACCCACTTGACACACTAACAGAGAGATATCAATACATAGGTTTTAAGATTATTACTAATCAGATATATTCTTGTGCGGTGAATAGGGCGTGTTGAGTCCAGTTCTCTGAGCAAGGAGTAGGTCTTGTCTATTACATATTGGGTTTATGGAACGGTATCTGAGCTAATTTGAAACCCTTGTTTTATGTATCACCCCACCTCACCTTTCCCGTTAAGCAGCCATAGTGTGTTTTCTGCATGTGTGACTCTGTTCTGTTTTGTAATTCAGTTCAAGTGTAACGGTTTTTACATTCCCTCTATCAGTGATACCTTATGAGAAGTGTCCTTTTCTGTGTGACTTATTTCACTTAGAGTCGTCGTACCTAAATCCACTCATCATGCTGCTACTAGCCTTATGACATTGATTTCACGGCTGAGTAATATTCCATTGTACATAAGGACCACAACTTCTTTATCCATTTTTCTCTTTCCTGGGATATTGAAGGTGGAATGAAGTGGAGGTCCTTGTCAACAGAGCAGCCCTAAACTTTGGGGTGCTTGTGTCTTGCTGATTTTTAATTTTCCCAATTTATACCCCCATGAGTGGAAGTGCCCTATGCTCTCTAAGCTTTGCTTTTTAGACGTTTCAGGACTCACCGTACACTTCTCCAGAGTGGCTGTTGACAATTTACATCCCGCCCATCAGTGTAGCAAGGCTCCCATTTCTCCATGGCCTGTCCTGCATTTCTGGTTTTGACACTTTTTTCAGCATGGCCCTTTTGACCGATGGGAAGCGAGACATCTTTGTAGCGCTGATTTGCCTTTCCAGGTTGCTTGGTTGGCCAAAAAGGGCGTATGCGTTTTTTCCTGAATATATTCAGGAAAAAACGCATACGCCCTTTTTGGCCAAGGGCATCATTGTCAACGTTTTGCCGCTTTTCATGTGCTTTAAAGGCGATTCGAATCTACCTCCTGAAATCTGTTTCCTGCAATTCTGCCTTGATTTCAAATCCTCTTCTTTGCCTTCCCTCAATATATTTGTGGATGAGAGTTATCATTTATAACTCTGCAGGTTTGTGAATTGCAGTGCCCTGAACCTCCATTTTACAACTCGCTTTTTAGGGAGCTGGCCGCAAAAGCGCAGGATGGCTTCAGGCCCTGTTCTGGTTCCGGGGGGCAGGCTGAGCCTGTGGTTAATTCTTCTTCCTGATGGGAAAATAGAGTGACCTGTGCCTGTCCCAACACCAAGAGCTAGTCTTTCATTGGTTCCACGTCTTCCCGTTCATCCTCAGTACAAATTGCAACCTGTACGGAACAGGAGGTTAAAGGTGCTGATGCTCCAAGGAGGGAGATTGCTAGTAAAGTGGCTGGAATGGCGAACCCGGGCACAAGCAGATGAGAAATGAGGTGCGTTTTAGAAACCTTTCCCCATCACACGGTGTACCATCTTCTGGGTATCTCATGCATGTTTTCGATGTAGGAAGATGCCCTTGAACCTGGAGATTTGGGACCCATGCGATGGGTACCACGCAGTATTACTTTAAAGGGTCTGCGTTTGCTCACCCAACCTCACCAAACCTCTCAGCCGCAACAGTGTCCACCCTTATGTCTCATCCAGCTGTGGGTCTAGATATGGTCAATCCAGGTGGCATCACAGCCCCTGAACGCATTGTGGAAGAATTTCTCTCTCTTTCACTGTCTTTGTTTCATGGGTTTTTCGAAGTAATTTATTTTTATAATGGGGTTTAGCTGCTTTTCACTGCTGTGTTTATGCCGCTTTTTACCCACTTGACACACTAACAGAGAGATATCAATACATAGGTTTTAAGATTATTACTAGTCAGATATATTCTTGTGCGGTGAATAGGGCGTGTTGAGTCCAGTTCTCTGAGCAAGGAGTAGGTCTTGTCTATTACATATTGGGTTTATGGAACGGTATCTGAGCTAATTTGAAACCCTTGTTTTATGTATCACCCCACCTCACCTTTCCCGTTAAGCAGCCATAGTGTGTTTTCTGCATGTGTGACTCTGTTCTGTTTTGTAATTCAGTTCAAGTGTAACGGTTTTTACATTCCCTCTATCAGTGATACCTTATGAGAAGTGTCCTTTTCTGTGTGACTTATTTCACTTAGAGTCGTCGTACCTAAATCCACTCATCATGCTGCTACTAGCCTTTTGACATTGATTTCACGGCTGAGTGATATTCCATTGTACATAAGGACCACAACTTCTTTATCCATTTTTCTCTTTCCTGGGATATTGAAGGTGGAATGAAGTGGAGGGCCTTGTCAACAGAGCAGCCCTAAACTTTGGGGTGCTTGTGTCTTGCTGATTTTTCATTTTCCCAATTTATACCCCCATGAGTGGAAGTGCCCTATGCTCTCTAAGCTTTGCTTTTTAGACGTTTCAGGACTCACCGTACACTTCTCCAGAGTGGCTGTTGACAATTTACATCCCGCCCATCAGTGTAGCAAGGCTCCCATTTCTCCATGGCCTGTCCTGCATTTCTGGTTTTGACACTTTTTTCAGCATGGCCCTTTTGACCGATGGGAAGCGAGACATCTTTGTAGCGCTGATTTGCCTTTCCAGGTTGCTTGGTTGGCCAAAAAGGGCGTATGCGTTTTTTCCTGAATATATTCAGGAAAAAACGCATACGCCCTTTTTGGCCAAGGGCATCATTGTCAACGTTTTGCCGCTTTTCATGTGCTTTAAAGGCGATTCGAATCTACCTCCTGAAATCTGTTTCCTGCAATTCTGCCTTGATTTCAAATCCTCTTCTTTGCCTTCCCTCAATATATTTGTGGATGAGAGTTATCATTTATAACTCTGCAGGTTTGTGAATTGCAGTGCCCTGAAGCTCCATTTTACAACTCGCTTTTTAGGGAGCTGGCCGCAAAAGCGCAGGATGGCTTCAGGCCCTGTTCTGGTTCCGGGGGGCAGGCTGAGCCTGTGGTTAATTCTTCTTCCTGATGGGAAAATAGAGTGACCTGTGCCTGTCCCAACACCAAGAGCTAGTCTTTCATTGGTTCCACGTCTTCCCGTTCATCCTCAGTACAAATTGCAACCTGTACGGAACAGGAGGTTAAAGGTGCTGATGCTCCAAGGAGGGAGATTGCTAGTAAAGTGGCTGGAATGGCGAACCCGGGCACAAGCAGATGAGAAATGAGGTGCGTTTTAGAAACCTTTCCCCATCACACGGTGTACCATCTTCTGGGTATCTCATGCATGTTTTCGATGTAGGAAGATGCCCTTGAACCTGGAGATTTGGGACCCATGCGATGGGTACCACGCAGTATTACTTTAAAGGGTCTGCGTTTGCTCACCCAACCTCACCAAACCTCTCAGCTGCAACAGTGTCCACCCTTATGTCTCATCCAGCTGTGGGTCTAGATATGGTCAATCCAGGTTGCATCACAGCCCCTGAACGCATTGTGTAAGAATTTCTCTCTCTTTCACTGTCTTTGTTTCATGGGTGTTTCAAAGTAATTTATTTTTATAATGGGGTTTAGCTGCTTTTCACTGCTGTGTTTATGCCGCTTTTTACCCACTTGACACACTAACAGAGAGATATCAATACATAGGTTTTAAGATTATTACTAGTCAGATATATTCTTGTGCGGTGAATAGGGCGTGTTGAGTCCAGTTCTCTGAGCAAGGAGTAGGTCTTGTCTATTACATATTGGGTTTATGGAACGGTATCTGAGCTAATTTGAAACCCTTGTTTTATGTATCACCCCACCTCACCTTTCCCGTTAAGCAGCCATAGTGTGTTTTCTGCATGTGTGACTCTGTTCTGTTTTGTAATTCAGTTCAAGTGTAACGGTTTTTACATTCCCTCTATCAGTGATACCTTATGAGAAGTGTCCTTTTCTGTGTGACTTATTTCACTTAGAGTCGTCGTACCTAAATCCACTCATCATGCTGCTACTAGCCTTATGACATTGATTTCACGGCTGAGTGATATTCCATTGTACATAAGGACCACAACTTCTTTATCCATTTTTCTCTTTCCTGGGATATTGAAGGTGGAATGAAGTGGAGGTCCTTGTCAACAGAGCAGCCCTAAACTTTGGGGTGCTTGTGTCTTGCTGATTTTTCATTTTCCCAATTTATACCCCCATGAGTGGAAGTGCCCTATGCTCTCTAAGCTTTGCTTTTTAGACGTTTCAGGACTCACCGTACACTTCTCCAGAGTGGCTGTTGACAATTTACATCCCGCCCATCAGTGTAGCAAGGCTCCCATTTCTCCATGGCCTGTCCTGCATTTCTGGTTTTGACACTTTTTTCAGCATGGCCCTTTTGACCGATGGGAAGCGAGACATCTTTGTAGCGCTGATTTGCCTTTCCAGGTTGCTTGGTTGGCCAAAAAGGGCATATGCGTTTTTTCCTGAATATATTCAGGAAAAAACGCATACGCCCTTTTTGGCCAAGGGCATCATTGTCAACGTTTTGCCGCTTTTCATGTGCTTTAAAGGCGATTCGAATCTACCTCCTGAAATCTGTTTCCTGCAATTCTGCCTTGATTTCAAATCCTCTTCTTTGCCTTCCCTCAATATATTTGTGGATGAGAGTTATCATTTATAACTCTGCAGGTTTGTGAATTGCAGTGCCCTGAACCTCCATTTTACAACTCGCTTTTTAGGGAGCTGGCCGCAAAAGCGCAGGATGGCTTCAGGCCCTGTTCTGGTTCCGGGGGGCAGGCTGAGCCTGTGGTTAATTCTTCTTCCTGATGGGAAAATAGAGTGACCTGTGCCTGTCCCAACACCAAGAGCTAGTCTTTCATTGGTTCCACGTCTTCCCGTTCATCCTCAGTACAAATTGCAACCTGTACGGAACAGGAGGTTAAAGGTGCTGATGCTCCAAGGAGGGAGATTGCTAGTAAAGTGGCTGGAATGGCGAACCCGGGCACAAGCAGATGAGAAATGAGGTGCGTTTTAGAAACCTTTCCCCATCACACGGTGTACCATCTTCTGGGTATCTCATGCATGTTTTCGATGTAGGAAGATGCCCTTGAACCTGGAGATTTGGGACCCATGCGATGGGTACCACGCAGTATTACTTTAAAGGGTCTGCGTTTGCTCACCCAACCTCACCAAACCTCTCAGCCGCAACAGTGTCCACCCTTAGGTCTCATCCAGCTGTGGGTCTAGATATGGTCAATCCAGGTGGCATCACAGCCCCTGAACGCATTGTGTAAGAATTTCGCTCTCTTTCACTGTCTTTGTTTCATGGGTGTTTCAAAGTAATTTATTTTTATAATGGGGTTTAGCTGCTTTTCACTGCTGTGTTTATGCCGCTTTTTACCCACTTGACACACTAACAGAGAGATATCAATACATAGGTTTTAAGATTATTACTAGTCAGATATATTCTTGTGCGGTGAATAGGGCGTGTTGAGTCCAGTTCTCTGCACAAGGAGTAGGTCTTGTCTATTACATATTGGGTTTATGGAACGGTATCTGAGCTAATTTGAAACCCTTGTTTTATGTATCACCCCACCTCACCTTTCCCGTTAAGCAGCCATAGTGTGTTTTCTGCATGTGTGACTCTGTTCTGTTTTGTAATTCAGTTCAAGTGTAACGGTTTTTACATTCCCTCTATCAGTGATACCTTATGAGAAGTGTCCTTTTCTGTGTGACTTATTTCACTTAGAGTCGTCGTACCTAAATCCACTCATCATGCTGCTACTAGCCTTATGACATTGATTTCACGGCTGAGTGATATTCCATTGTACATAAGGACCACAACTTCTTTATCCATTTTTCTCTTTCCTGGGATATTGAAGGTGGAATGAAGTGGAGGTCCTTGTCAACAGAGCAGCCCTAAACTTTGGGGTGCTTGTGTCTTGCTGATTTTTCATTTTCCCAATTTATACCCCCATGAGTGGAAGTGCCCTATGCTCTCTAAGCTTTGCTTTTTAGACGTTTCAGGACTCACCGTACACTTCTCCAGAGTGGCTGTTGACAATTTACATCCCGCCCATCAGTGTAGCAAGGTTCCCATTTCTCCATGGCCTGTCCTGCATTTCTGGTTTTGACACTTTTTTCAGCATGGCCCTTTTGACCGATGGGAAGCGAGACATCTTTGTAGCGCTGATTTGCCTTTCCAGGTTGCTTGGTTGGCCAAAAAGGGCGTATGCGTTTTTTCCTGAATATATTCAGGAAAAAACGCATACGCCCTTTTTGGCCAAGGGCATCATTGTCAACGTTTTGCCGCTTTTCATGTGCTTTAAAGGCGATTCGAATCTACCTCCTGAAATCTGTTTCCTGCAATTCTGCCTTGATTTCAAATCCTCTTCTTTGCCTTCCCTCAATATATTTGTGGATGAGAGTTATCATTTATAACTCTGCAGGTTTGTGAATTGCAGTGCCCTGAACCTCCATTTTACAACTCGCTTTTTAGGGAGCTGGCCGCAAAAGCGCAGGATGGCTTCAGGCCCTGTTCTGGTTCCGGGGGGCAGGCTGAGCCTGTGGTTAATTCTTCTTCCTGATGGGAAAATAGAGTGACCTGTGCCTGTCCCAACACCAAGAGCTAGTCTTTCATTGGTTCCACGTCTTCCCGTTCATCCTCAGTACAAATTGCAACCTGTACGGAACAGGAGGTTAAAGGTGCTGATGCTCCAAGGAGGGAGATTGCTAGTAAAGTGGCTGGAATGGCGAACCCGGGCACAAGCAGATGAGAAATGAGGTGCGTTTTAGAAACCTTTCCCCATCACACGGTGTACCATCTTCTGGGTATCTCATGCATGTTTTCGATGTAGGAAGATGCCCTTGAACCTGGAGATTTGGGACCCATGCGATGGGTACCACGCAGTATTACTTTAAAGGGTCTGCGTTTGCTCACCCAACCTCACCAAACCTCTCAGCCGCAACAGTGTCCACCCTTAGGTCTCATCCAGCTGTGGGTCTAGATATGGTCAATCCAGGTGGCATCACAGCCCCTGAACGCATTGTGTAAGAATTTCGCTCTCTTTCACTGTCTTTGTTTCATGGGTGTTTCAAAGTAATTTATTTTTATAATGGGGTTTAGCTGCTTTTCACTGCTGTGTTTATGCCGCTTTTTACCCACTTGACACACTAACAGAGAGATATCAATACATAGGTTTTAAGATTATTACTAGTCAGATATATTCTTGTGCGGTGAATAGGGCGTGTTGAGTCCAGTTCTCTGAGCAAGGAGTAGGTCTTGTCTATTACATATTGGGTTTATGGAACGGTATCTGAGCTAATTTGAAACCCTTGTTTTATGTATCACCCCACCTCACCTTTCCCGTTAAGCAGCCATAGTGTGTTTTCTGCATGTGTGACTCTGTTCTGTTTTGTAATTCAGTTCAAGTGTAACGGTTTTTACATTCCCTCTATCAGTGATACCTTATGAGAAGTGTCCTTTTCTGTGTGACTTATTTCACTTAGAGTCGTCGTACCTAAATCCACTCATCATGCTGCTACTAGCCTTATGACATTGATTTCACGGCTGAGTGATATTCCATTGTACATAAGGACCACAACTTCTTTATCCATTTTTCTCTTTCCTGGGATATTGAAGGTGGAATGAAGTGGAGGTCCTTGTCAACAGAGCAGCCCTAAACTTTGGGGTGCTTGTGTCTTGCTGATTTTTCATTTTCCCAATTTATACCCCCATGAGTGGAAGTGCCCTATGCTCTCTAAGCTTTGCTTTTTAGACGTTTCAGGACTCACCGTACACTTCTCCAGAGTGGCTGTTGACAATTTACATCCTGCCCATCAGTGTAGCAAGGCTCCCATTTCTCCATGGCCTGTCCTGCATTTCTGGTGTTGACACTTTTTTCAGCATGGCCCTTTTGACCGATGGGAAGCGAGACATCTTTGTAGCGCTGATTTGCCTTTCCAGGTTGCTTGGTTGGCCAAAAAGGGCGTATGCGTTTTTTCCTGAATATATTCAGGAAAAAACGCATACGCCCTTTTTGGCCAAGGGCATCATTGTCAACGTTTTGCCGCTTTTCATGTGCTTTAAAGGCGATTCGAATCTACCTCCTGAAATCTGTTTCCTGCAATTCTGCCTTGATTTCAAATCCTCTTCTTTGCCTTCCCTCAATATATTTGTGGATGAGAGTTATCATTTATAACTCTGCAGGTTTGTGAATTGCAGTGCCCTGAAGCTCCATTTTACAACTCGCTTTTTAGGGAGCTGGCCGCAAAAGCGCAGGATGGCTTCAGGCCCTGTTCTGGTTCCGGGGGGCAGGCTGAGCCTGTGGTTAATTCTTCTTCCTGATGGGAAAATAGAGTGACCTGTGCCTGTCCCAACACCAAGAGCTAGTCTTTCATTGGTTCCACGTCTTCCCGTTCATCCTCAGTACAAATTGCAACCTGTACGGAACAGGAGGTTAAAGGTGCTGATGCTCCAAGGAGGGAGATTGCTAGTAAAGTGGCTGGAATGGCGAACCCGGGCACAAGCAGATGAGAAATGAGGTGCGTTTTAGAAACCTTTCCCCATCACACGGTGTACCATCTTCTGGGTATCTCATGCATGTTTTCGATGTAGGAAGATGCCCTTGAACCTGGAGATTTGGGACCCATGCGATGGGTACCACGCAGTATTACTTTAAAGGGTCTGCGTTTGCTCACCCAACCTCACCAAACCTCTCAGCCGCAACAGTGTCCACCCTTAGGTCTCATCCAGCTGTGGGTCTAGATATGGTCAATCCAGGTTGCATCACAGCCCCTGAACGCATTGTGTAAGAATTTCTCTCTCTTTCACTGTCTTTGTTTCATGGGTGTTTCAAAGTAATTTATTTTTATAATGGGGTTTAGCTGCTTTTCACTGCTGTGTTTATGCCGCTTTTTACCCACTTGACACACTAACAGAGAGATATCAATACATAGGTTTTAAGATTATTACTAGTCAGATATATTCTTGTGCGGTGAATAGGGCGTGTTGAGTCCAGTTCTCTGAGCAAGGAGTAGGTCTTGTCTATTACATATTGGGTTTATGGAACGGTATCTGAGCTAATTTGAAACCCTTGTTTTATGTATCACCCCACCTCACCTTTCCCGTTAAGCAGCCATAGTGTGTTTTCTGCATGTGTGACTCTGTTCTGTTTTGTAATTCAGTTCAAGTGTAACGGTTTTTACATTCCCTCTATCAGTGATACCTTATGAGAAGTGTCCTTTTCTGTGTGACTTATTTCACTTAGAGTCGTCGTACCTAAATCCACTCATCATGCTGCTACTAGCCTTATGACATTGATTTCACGGCTGAGTGATATTCCATTGTACATAAGGACCACAACTTCTTTATCCATTTTTCTCTTTCCTGGGATATTGAAGGTGGAATGAAGTGGAGGTCCTTGTCAACAGAGCAGCCCTAAACTTTGGGGTGCTTGTGTCTTGCTGATTTTTCATTTTCCCAATTTATACCCCCATGAGTGGAAGTGCCCTATGCTCTCTAAGCTTTGCTTTTTAGACGTTTCAGGACTCACCGTACACTTCTCCAGAGTGGCTGTTGACAATTTACATCCCGCCCATCAGTGTAGCAAGGCTCCCATTTCTCCATGGCCTGTCCTGCATTTCTGGTTTTGACACTTTTTTCAGCATGGCCCTTTTGACCGATGGGAAGCGAGACATCTTTGTAGCGCTGATTTGCCTTTCCAGGTTGCTTGGTTGGCCAAAAAGGGCGTATGCGTTTTTTCCTGAATATATTCAGGAAAAAACGCATACGCCCTTTTTGGCCAAGGGCATCATTGTCAACGTTTTGCCGCTTTTCATGTGCTTTAAAGGCGATTCGAATCTACCTCCTGAAATCTGTTTCCTGCAATTCTGCCTTGATTTCAAATCCTCTTCTTTGCCTTCCCTCAATATATTTGTGGATGAGAGTTATCATTTATAACTCTGCAGGTTTGTGAATTGCAGTGCCCTGAACCTCCATTTTACAACTCGCTTTTTAGGGAGCTGGCCGCAAAAGCGCAGGATGGCTTCAGGCCCTGTTCTGGTTCCGGGGGGCAGGCTGAGCCTGTGGTTAATTCTTCTTCCTGATGGGAAAATAGAGTGACCTGTGCCTGTCCCAACACCAAGAGCTAGTCTTTCATTGGTTCCACGTCTTCCCGTTCATCCTCAGTACAAATTGCAACCTGTACGGAACAGGAGGTTAAAGGTGCTGATGCTCCAAGGAGGGAGATTGCTAGTAAAGTGGCTGGAATGGCGAACCCGGGCACAAGCAGATGAGAAATGAGGTGCGTTTTAGAAACCTTTCCCCATCACACGGTGTACCATCTTCTGGGTATCTCATGCATGTTTTCGATGTAGGAAGATGCCCTTGAACCTGGAGATTTGGGACCCATGCGATGGGTACCACGCAGTATTACTTTAAAGGGTCTGCGTTTGCTCACCCAACCTCACCAAACCTCTCAGCCGCAACAGTGTCCACCCTTATGTCTCATCCAGCTGTGGGTCTAGATATGGTCAATCCAGGTGGCATCACAGCCCCTGAACGCATTGTGTAAGAATTTCTCTCTCTTTCACTGTCTTTGTTTCATGGGTGTTTCAAAGTAATTTATTTTTATAATGGGGTTTAGCTGCTTTTCACTGCTGTGTTTATGCCGCTTTTTACCCACTTGACACACTAACAGAGAGATATCAATACATAGGTTTTAAGATTATTACTAGTCAGATATATTCTTGTGCGGTGAATAGGGCGTGTTGAGTCCAGTTCTCTGAGCAAGGAGTAGGTCTTGTCTATTACATATTGGGTTTATGGAACGGTATCTGAGCTAATTTGAAACCCTTGTTTTATGTATCACCCCACCTCACCTTTCCCGTTAAGCAGCCATAGTGTGTTTTCTGCATGTGTGACTCTGTTCTGTTTTGTAATTCAGTTCAAGTGTAACGGTTTTTACATTCCCTCTATCAGTGATACCTTATGAGAAGTGTCCTTTTCTGTGTGACTTATTTCACTTAGAGTCGTCGTACCTAAATCCACTCATCATGCTGCTACTAGCCTTATGACATTGATTTCACGGCTGAGTGATATTCCATTGTACATAAGGACCACAACTTCTTTATCCATTTTTCTCTTTCCTGGGATATTGAAGGTGGAATGAAGTGGAGGTCCTTGTCAACAGAGCAGCCCTAAACTTTGGGGTGCTTGTGTCTTGCTGATTTTTCATTTTCCCAATTTATACCCCCATGAGTGGAAGTGCCCTATGCTCTCTAAGCTTTGCTTTTTAGACGTTTCAGGACTCACCGTACACTTCTCCAGAGTGGCTGTTGACAATTTACATCCCGCCCATCAGTGTAGCAAGGTTCCCATTTCTCCATGGCCTGTCCTGCATTTCTGGTTTTGACACTTTTTTCAGCATGGCCCTTTTGACCGATGGGAAGCGAGACATCTTTGTAGCGCTGATTTGCCTTTCCAGGTTGCTTGGTTGGCCAAAAAGGGCGTATGCGTTTTTTCCTGAATATATTCAGGAAAAAACGCATACGCCCTTTTTGGCCAAGGGCATCATTGTCAACGTTTTGCCGCTTTTCATGTGCTTTAAAGGCGATTCGAATCTACCTCCTGAAATCTGTTTCCTGCAATTCTGCCTTGATTTCAAATCCTCTTCTTTGCCTTCCCTCAATATATTTGTGGATGAGAGTTATCATTTATAACTCTGCAGGTTTGTGAATTGCAGTGCCCTGAACCTCCATTTTACAACTCGCTTTTTAGGGAGCTGGCCGCAAAAGCGCAGGATGGCTTCAGGCCCTGTTCTGGTTCCGGGGGGCAGGCTGAGCCTGTGGTTAATTCTTCTTCCTGATGGGAAAATAGAGTGACCTGTGCCTGTCCCAACACCAAGAGCTAGTCTTTCATTGGTTCCACGTCTTCCCGTTCATCCTCAGTACAAATTGCAACCTGTACGGAACAGGAGGTTAAAGGTGCTGATGCTCCAAGGAGGGAGATTGCTAGTAAAGTGGCTGGAATGGCGAACCCGGGCACAAGCAGATGAGAAATGAGGTGCGTTTTAGAAACCTTTCCCCATCACACGGTGTACCATCTTCTGGGTATCTCATGCATGTTTTCGATGTAGGAAGATGCCCTTGAACCTGGAGATTTGGGACCCATGCGATGGGTACCACGCAGTATTACTTTAAAGGGTCTGCGTTTGCTCACCCAACCTCACCAAACCTCTCAGCCGCAACAGTGTCCACCCTTAGGTCTCATCCAGCTGTGGGTCTAGATATGGTCAATCCAGGTGGCATCACAGCCCCTGAACGCATTGTGTAAGAATTTCGCTCTCTTTCACTGTCTTTGTTTCATGGGTGTTTCAAAGTAATTTATTTTTATAATGGGGTTTAGCTGCTTTTCACTGCTGTGTTTATGCCGCTTTTTACCCACTTGACACACTAACAGAGAGATATCAATACATAGGTTTTAAGATTATTACTAGTCAGATATATTCTTGTGCGGTGAATAGGGCGTGTTGAGTCCAGTTCTCTGAGCAAGGAGTAGGTCTTGTCTATTACATATTGGGTTTATGGAACGGTATCTGAGCTAATTTGAAACCCTTGTTTTATGTATCACCCCACCTCACCTTTCCCGTTAAGCAGCCATAGTGTGTTTTCTGCATGTGTGACTCTGTTCTGTTTTGTAATTCAGTTCAAGTGTAACGGTTTTTACATTCCCTCTATCAGTGATACCTTATGAGAAGTGTCCTTTTCTGTGTGACTTATTTCACTTAGAGTCGTCGTACCTAAATCCACTCATCATGCTGCTACTAGCCTTATGACATTGATTTCACGGCTGAGTGATATTCCATTGTACATAAGGACCACAACTTCTTTATCCATTTTTCTCTTTCCTGGGATATTGAAGGTGGAATGAAGTGGAGGTCCTTGTCAACAGAGCAGCCCTAAACTTTGGGGTGCTTGTGTCTTGCTGATTTTTCATTTTCCCAATTTATACCCCCATGAGTGGAAGTGCCCTATGCTCTCTAAGCTTTGCTTTTTAGACGTTTCAGGACTCACCGTACACTTCTCCAGAGTGGCTGTTGACAATTTACATCCTGCCCATCAGTGTAGCAAGGCTCCCATTTCTCCATGGCCTGTCCTGCATTTCTGGTGTTGACACTTTTTTCAGCATGGCCCTTTTGACCGATGGGAAGCGAGACATCTTTGTAGCGCTGATTTGCCTTTCCAGGTTGCTTGGTTGGCCAAAAAGGGCGTATGCGTTTTTTCCTGAATATATTCAGGAAAAAACGCATACGCCCTTTTTGGCCAAGGGCATCATTGTCAACGTTTTGCCGCTTTTCATGTGCTTTAAAGGCAATTCGAATCTACCTCCTGAAATCTGTTTCCTGCAATTCTGCCTTGATTTCAAATCCTCTTCTTTGCCTTCCCTCAATATATTTGTGGATGAGAGTTATCATTTATAACTCTGCAGGTTTGTGAATTGCAGTGCCCTGAACCTCCATTTTACAACTCGCTTTTTAGGGAGCTGGCCGCAAAAGCGCAGGATGGCTTCAGGCCCTGTTCTGGTTCCGGGGGGCAGGCTGAGCCTGTGGTTAATTCTTCTTCCTGATGGGAAAATAGAGTGACCTGTGCCTGTCCCAACACCAAGAGCTAGTCTTTCATTGGTTCCACGTCTTCCCGTTCATCCTCAGTACAAATTGCAACCTGTACGGAACAGGAGGTTAAAGGTGCTGATGCTCCAAGGAGGGAGATTGCTAGTAAAGTGGCTGGAATGGCGAACCCGGGCACAAGCAGATGAGAAATGAGGTGTGTTTTAGAAACCTTTCCCCATCACACGGTGTACCATCTTCTGGGTATCTCATGCATGTTTTCGATGTAGGAAGATGCCCTTGAACCTGGAGATTTGGGACCCATGCGATGGGTACCACGCAGTATTACTTTAAAGGGTCTGCGTTTGCGCACCCAACCTCACCAAACCTCTCAGCCGCAACAGTGTCCACCCTTATGTCTCATCCAGCTGTGGGTCTAGATATGGTCAATCCAGGTTGCATCACAGCCCCTGAACGCATTGTGTAAGAATTTCTCTCTCTTTCACTGTCTTTGTTTCATGGGTGTTTCAAAGTAATTTATTTTTATAATGGGGTTTAGCTGCTTTTCACTGCTGTGTTTATGCCGCTTTTTACCCACTTGACACACTAACAGAGAGATATCAATACATAGGTTTTAAGATTATTACTAGTCAGATATATTCTTGTGCGGTGAATAGGGCGTGTTGAGTCCAGTTCTCTGAGCAAGGAGTAGGTCTTGTCTATTACATATTGGGTTTATGGAACGGTATCTGAGCTAATTTGAAACCCTTGTTTTATGTATCACCCCACCTCACCTTTCCCGTTAAGCAGCCATAGTGTGTTTTCTGCATGTGTGACTCTGTTCTGTTTTGTAATTCAGTTCAAGTGTAACGGTTTTTACATTCCCTCTATCAGTGATACCTTATGAGAAGTGTCCTTTTCTGTGTGACTTATTTCACTTAGAGTCGTCTTACCTAAATCCACTCATCATGCTGCTACTAGCCTTATGACATTGATTTCACGGCTGAGTAATATTCCATTGTACATAAGGACCACAACTTCTTTATCCATTTTTCTCTTTCCTGGGATATTGAAGGTGGAATGAAGTGGAGGTCCTTGTCAACAGAGCAGCCCTAAACTTTGGGGTGCTTGTGTCTTGCTGATTTTTAATTTTCCCAATTTATACCCCCATGAGTGGAAGTGCCCTATGCTCTCTAAGCTTTGCTTTTTAGACGTTTCAGGACTCACCGTACACTTCTCCAGAGTGGCTGTTGACAATTTACATCCCACCCATCAGTGTAGCAAGGCTCCCATTTCTCCATGGCCTGTCCTGCATTTCTGGTTTTGACACTTTTTTCAGCATGGCCCTTTTGACCGATGGGAAGCGAGACATCTTTGTAGCGCTGATTTGCCTTTCCAGGTTGCTTGGTTGGCCAAAAAGGGCGTATGCGTTTTTTCCTGAATATATTCAGGAAAAAACGCATACGCCCTTTTTGGCCAAGGGCATCATTGTCAACGTTTTGCCGCTTTTCATGTGCTTTAAAGGCGATTCGAATCTACCTCCTGAAATCTGTTTCCTGCAATTCTGCCTTGATTTCAAATCCTCTTCTTTGCCTTCCCTCAATATATTTGTGGATGAGAGTTATCATTTATAACTCTGCAGGTTTGTGAATTGCAGTGCCCTGAAGCTCCATTTTACAACTCGCTTTTTAGGGAGCTGGCCGCAAAAGCGCAGGATGGCTTCAGGCCCTGTTCTGGTTCCGGGGGGCAGGCTGAGCCTGTGGTTAATTCTTCTTCCTGATGGGAAAATAGAGTGACCTGTGCCTGTCCCAACACCAAGAGCTAGTCTTTCATTGGTTCCACGTCTTCCCGTTCATCCTCAGTACAAATTGCAACCTGTACGGAACAGGAGGTTAAAGGTGCTGATGCTCCAAGGAGGGAGATTGCTAGTAAAGTGGCTGGAATGGCGAACCCGGGCACAAGCAGATGAGAAATGAGGTGCGTTTTAGAAACCTTTCCCCATCACACGGTGTACCATCTTCTGGGTATCTCATGCATGTTTTCGATGTAGGAAGATGCCCTTGAACCTGGAGATTTGGGACCCATGCGATGGGTACCACGCAGTATTACTTTAAAGGGTCTGCGTTTGCTCACCCAACCTCACCAAACCTCTCAGCCGCAACAGTGTCCACCCTTATGTCTCATCCAGCTGTGGGTCTAGATATGGTCAATCCAGGTTGCATCACAGCCCCTGAACGCATTGTGGAAGAATTTCTCTCTCTTTCACTGTCTTTGTTTCATGGGTTTTTCGAAGTAATTTATTTTTATAATGGGGTTTAGCTGCTTTTCACTGCTGTGTTTATGCCGCTTTTTACCCACTTGACACACTAACAGAGAGATATCAATACATAGGTTTTAAGATTATTACTAGTCAGATATATTCTTGTGCGGTGAATAGGGCGTGTTGAGTCCAGTTCTCTGAGCAAGGAGTAGGTCTTGTCTATTACATATTGGGTTTATGGAACGGTATCTGAGCTAATTTGAAACCCTTGTTTTATGTATCACCCCACCTCACCTTTCCCGTTAAGCAGCCATAGTGTGTTTTCTGCATGTGTGACTCTGTTCTGTTTTGTAATTCAGTTCAAGTGTAACGGTTTTTACATTCCCTCTATCAGTGATACCTTATGAGAAGTGTCCTTTTCTGTGTGACTTATTTCACTTAGAGTCGTCGTACCTAAATCCACTCATCATGCTGCTACTAGCCTTTTGACATTGATTTCACGGCTGAGTGATATTCCATTGTACATAAGGACCACAACTTCTTTATCCATTTTTCTCTTTCCTGGGATATTGAAGGTGGAATGAAGTGGAGGGCCTTGTCAACAGAGCAGCCCTAAACTTTGGGGTGCTTGTGTCTTGCTGATTTTTCATTTTCCCAATTTATACCCCCATGAGTGGAAGTGCCCTATGCTCTCTAAGCTTTGCTTTTTAGACGTTTCAGGACTCACCGTACACTTCTCCAGAGTGGCTGTTGACAATTTACATCCCGCCCATCAGTGTAGCAAGGCTCCCATTTCTCCATGGCCTGTCCTGCATTTCTGGTTTTGACACTTTTTTCAGCATGGCCCTTTTGACCGATGGGAAGCGAGACATCTTTGTAGCGCTGATTTGCCTTTCCAGGTTGCTTGGTTGGCCAAAAAGGGCGTATGCGTTTTTTCCTGAATATATTCAGGAAAAAACGCATACGCCCTTTTTGGCCAAGGGCATCATTGTCAACGTTTTGCCACTTTTCATGTGCTTTAAAGGCGATTCGAATCTACCTCCTGAAATCTGTTTCCTGCAATTCTGCCTTGATTTCAAATCCTCTTCTTTGCCTTCCCTCAATATATTTGTGGATGAGAGTTATCATTTATAACTCTGCAGGTTTGTGAATTGCAGTGCCCTGAACCTCCATTTTACAACTCGCTTTTTAGGGAGCTGGCCGCAAAAGCGCAGGATGGCTTCAGGCCCTGTTCTGGTTCCGGGGGGCAGGCTGAGCCTGTGGTTAATTCTTCTTCCTGATGGGAAAATAGAGTGACCTGTGCCTGTCCCAACACCAAGAGCTAGTCTTTCATTGGTTCCACGTCTTCCCGTTCATCCTCAGTACAAATTGCAACCTGTACGGAACAGGAGGTTAAAGGTGCTGATGCTCCAAGGAGGGAGATTGCTAGTAAAGTGGCTGGAATGGCGAACCCGGGCACAAGCAGATGAGAAATGAGGTGCGTTTTAGAAACCTTTCCCCATCACACGGTGTACCATCTTCTGGGTATCTCATGCATGTTTTCGATGTAGGAAGATGCCCTTGAACCTGGAGATTTGGGACCCATGCGATGGGTACCACGCAGTATTACTTTAAAGGGTCTGCGTTTGCTCACCCAACCTCACCAAACCTCTCAGCCGCAACAGTGTCCACCCTTATGTCTCATCCAGCTGTGGGTCTAGATATGGTCAATCCAGGTGGCATCACAGCCCCTGAACGCATTGTGTAAGAATTTCTCTCTCTTTCACTGTCTTTGTTTCATGGGTGTTTCAAAGTAATTTATTTTTATAATGGGGTTTAGCTGCTTTTCACTGCTGTGTTTATGCCGCTTTTTACCCACTTGACACACTAACAGAGAGATATCAATACATAGGTTTTAAGATTATTACTAGTCAGATATATTCTTGTGCGGTGAATAGGGCGTGTTGAGTCCAGTTCTCTGAGCAAGGAGTAGGTCTTGTCTATTACATATTGGGTTTATGGAACGGTATCTGAGCTAATTTGAAACCCTTGTTTTATGTATCACCCCACCTCACCTTTCCCGTTAAGCAGCCATAGTGTGTTTTCTGCATGTGTGACTCTGTTCTGTTTTGTAATTCAGTTCAAGTGTAACGGTTTTTACATTCCCTCTATCAGTGATACCTTATGAGAAGTGTCCTTTTCTGTGTGACTTATTTCACTTAGAGTCGTCGTACCTAAATCCACTCATCATGCTGCTACTAGCCTTATGACATTGATTTCACGGCTGAGTGATATTCCATTGTACATAAGGACCACAACTTCTTTATCCATTTTTCTCTTTCCTGGGATATTGAAGGTGGAATGAAGTGGAGGTCCTTGTCAACAGAGCAGCCCTAAACTTTGGGGTGCTTGTGTCTTGCTGATTTTTCATTTTCCCAATTTATACCCCCATGAGTGGAAGTGCCCTATGCTCTCTAAGCTTTGCTTTTTAGACGTTTCAGGACTCACCGTACACTTCTCCAGAGTGGCTGTTGACAATTTACATCCCGCCCATCAGTGTAGCAAGGCTCCCATTTCTCCATGGCCTGTCCTGCATTTCTGGTGTTGACACTTTTTTCAGCATGGCCCTTTTGACCGATGGGAAGCGAGACATCTTTGTAGCGCTGATTTGCCTTTCCAGGTTGCTTGGTTGGCCAAAAAGGGCGTATGCGTTTTTTCCTGAATATATTCAGGAAAAAACGCATACGCCCTTTTTGGCCAAGGGCATCATTGTCAACGTTTTGCTGCTTTTCATGTGCTTTAAAGGCGATTCGAATCTACCTCCTGAAATCTGTTTCCTGCAATTCTGCCTTGATTTCAAATCCTCTTCTTTGCCTTCCCTCAATATATTTGTGGATGAGAGTTATCATTTATAACTCTGCAGGTTTGTGAATTGCAGTGCCCTGAAGCTCCATTTTACAACTCGCTTTTTAGGGAGCTGGCCGCAAAAGCGCAGGATGGCTTCAGGCCCTGTTCTGGTTCCGGGGGGCAGGCTGAGCCTGTGGTTAATTCTTCTTCCTGATGGGAAAATAGAGTGACCTGTGCCTGTCCCAACACCAAGAGCTAGTCTTTCATTGGTTCCACGTCTTCCCGTTCATCCTCAGTACAAATTGCAACCTGTACGGAACAGGAGGTTAAAGGTGCTGATGCTCCAAGGAGGGAGATTGCTAGTAAAGTGGCTGGAATGGCGAACCCGGGCACAAGCAGATGAGAAATGAGGTGTGTTTTAGAAACCTTTCCCCATCACACGGTGTACCATCTTCTGGGTATCTCATGCATGTTTTCGATGTAGGAAGATGCCCTTGAACCTGGAGATTTGGGACCCATGCGATGGGTACCACGCAGTATTACTTTAAAGGGTCTGCATTTGCTCACCCAACCTCACCAAACCTCTCAGCCGCAACAGTGTCCACCCTTATGTCTCATCCAGCTGTGGGTCTAGATATGGTCAATCCAGGTGGCATCACAGCCCCTGAACGCATTGTGTAAGAATTTCTCTCTCTTTCACTGTCTTTGTTTCATGGGTGTTTCAAAGTAATTTATTTTTATAATGGGGTTTAGCTGCTTTTCACTGCTGTGTTTATGCCGCTTTTTACCCACTTGACACACTAACAGAGAGATATCAATACATAGGTTTTAAGATTATTACTAGTCAGATATATTCTTGTGCGGTGAATAGGGCGTGTTGAGTCCAGTTCTCTGAGCAAGGAGTAGGTCTTGTCTATTACATATTGGGTTTATGGAACGGTATCTGAGCTAATTTGAAACCCTTGTTTTATGTATCACCCCACCTCACCTTTCCCGTTAAGCAGCCATAGTGTGTTTTCTGCATGTGTGACTCTGTTCTGTTTTGTAATTCAGTTCAAGTGTAACGGTTTTTACATTCCCTCTATCAGTGATACCTTATGAGAAGTGTCCTTTTCTGTGTGACTTATTTCACTTAGAGTCGTCGTACCTAAATCCACTCATCATGCTGCTACTAGCCTTATGACATTGATTTCACGGCTGAGTGATATTCCATTGTACATAAGGACCACAACTTCTTTATCCATTTTTCTCTTTCCTGGGATATTGAAGGTGGAATGAAGTGGAGGTCCTTGTTAACAGAGCAGCCCTAAACTTTGGGGTGCTTGTGTCTTGCTGATTTTTCATTTTCCCAATTTATACCCCCATGAGTGGAAGTGCCCTATGCTCTCTAAGCTTTGCTTTTTAGACGTTTCAGGACTCACTGTACACTTCTCCAGAGTGGCTGTTGACAATTTACATCCCGCCCATCAGTGTAGCAAGGCTCCCATTTCTCCATGGCCTGTCCTGCATTTCTGGTGTTGACACTTTTTTCAGCATGGCCCTTTTGACCGATGGGAAGCGAGACATCTTTGTAGCGCTGATTTGCCTTTCCAGGTTGCTTGGTTGGCCAAAAAGGGCGTATGCGTTTTTTCCTGAATATATTCAGGAAAAAACGCATACGCCCTTTTTGGCCAAGGGCATCATTGTCAACGTTTTGCCGCTTTTCATGTGCTTTAAAGGCGATTCGAATCTACCTCCTGAAATCTGTTTCCTGCAATTCTGCCTTGATTTCAAATCCTCTTCTTTGCCTTCCCTCAATATATTTGTGGATGAGAGTTATCATTTATAACTCTGCAGGTTTGTGAATTGCAGTGCCCTGAACCTCCATTTTACAACTCGCTTTTTAGGGAGCTGGCCGCAAAAGCGCAGGATGGCTTCAGGCCCTGTTCTGGTTCCGGGGGGCAGGCTGAGCCTGTGGTTAATTCTTCTTCCTGATGGGAAAATAGAGTGACCTGTGCCTGTCCCAACACCAAGAGCTAGTCTTTCATTGGTTCCACGTCTTCCCGTTCATCCTCAGTACAAATTGCAACCTGTACGGAACAGGAGGTTAAAGGTGCTGATGCTCCAAGGAGGGAGATTGCTAGTAAAGTGGCTGGAATGGCGAACCCGGGCACAAGCAGATGAGAAATGAGGTGCGTTTTAGAAACCTTTCCCCATCACACGGTGTACCATCTTCTGGGTATCTCATGCATGTTTTCGATGTAGGAAGATGCCCTTGAACCTGGAGATTTGGGACCCATGCGATGGGTACCACGCAGTATTACTTTAAAGGGTCTGCGTTTGCTCACCCAACCTCACCAAACCTCTCAGCCGCAACAGTGTCCACCCTTATGTCTCATCCAGCTGTGGGTCTAGATATGGTCAATCCAGGTGGCATCACAGCCCCTGAACGCATTGTGGAAGAATTTCTCTCTCTTTCACTGTCTTTGTTTCATGGGTTTTTCAAAGTAATTTATTTTTATAATGGGGTTTAGCTGCTTTTCACTGCTGTGTTTATGCCGCTTTTTACCCACTTGACACACTAACAGAGAGATATCAATACATAGGTTTTAAGATTATTACTAGTCAGATATATTCTTGTGCGGTGAATAGGGCGTGTTGAGTCCAGTTCTCTGAGCAAGGAGTAGGTCTTGTCTATTACATATTGGGTTTATGGAACGGTATCTGAGCTAATTTGAAACCCTTGTTTTATGTATCACCCCACCTCACCTTTCCCGTTAAGCAGCCATAGTGTGTTTTCTGCATGTGTGACTCTGTTCTGTTTTGTAATTCAGTTCAAGTGTAACGGTTTTTACATTCCCTCTATCAGTGATACCTTATGAGAAGTGTCCTTTTCTGTGTGACTTATTTCACTTAGAGTCGTCGTACCTAAATCCACTCATCATGCTGCTACTAGCCTTTTGACATTGATTTCACGGCTGAGTGATATTCCATTGTACATAAGGACCACAACTTCTTTATCCATTTTTCTCTTTCCTGGGATATTGAAGGTGGAATGAAGTGGAGGGCCTTGTCAACAGAGCAGCCCTAAACTTTGGGGTGCTTGTGTCTTGCTGATTTTTCATTTTCCCAATTTATACCCCCATGAGTGGAAGTGCCCTATGCTCTCTAAGCTTTGCTTTTTAGACGTTTCAGGACTCACCGTACACTTCTCCAGAGTGGCTGTTGACAATTTACATCCCGCCCATCAGTGTAGCAAGGCTCCCATTTCTCCATGGCCTGTCCTGCATTTCTGGTTTTGACACTTTTTTCAGCATGGCCCTTTTGACCGATGGGAAGCGAGACATCTTTGTAGCGCTGATTTGCCTTTCCAGGTTGCTTGGTTGGCCAAAAAGGGCGTATGCGTTTTTTCCTGAATATATTCAGGAAAAAACGCATACGCCCTTTTTGGCCAAGGGCATCATTGTCAACGTTTTGCCGCTTTTCATGTGCTTTAAAGGCGATTCGAATCTACCTCCTGAAATCTGTTTCCTGCAATTCTGCCTTGATTTCAAATCCTCTTCTTTGCCTTCCCTCAATATATTTGTGGATGAGAGTTATCATTTATAACTCTGCAGGTTTGTGAATTGCAGTGCCCTGAACCTCCATTTTACAACTCGCTTTTTAGGGAGCTGGCCGCAAAAGCGCAGGATGGCTTCAGGCCCTGTTCTGGTTCCGGGGGGCAGGCTGAGCCTGTGGTTAATTCTTCTTCCTGATGGGAAAATAGAGTGACCTGTGCCTGTCCCAACACCAAGAGCTAGTCTTTCATTGGTTCCACGTCTTCCCGTTCATCCTCAGTACAAATTGCAACCTGTACGGAACAGGAGGTTAAAGGTGCTGATGCTCCAAGGAGGGAGATTGCTAGTAAAGTGGCTGGAATGGCGAACCCGGGCACAAGCAGATGAGAAATGAGGTGCGTTTTAGAAACCTTTCCCCATCACACGGTGTACCATCTTCTGGGTATCTCATGCATGTTTTCGATGTAGGAAGATGCCCTTGAACCTGGAGATTTGGGACCCATGCGATGGGTACCACGCAGTATTACTTTAAAGGGTCTGCGTTTGCTCACCCAACCTCACCAAACCTCTCAGCCGCAACAGTGTCCACCCTTATGTCTCATCCAGCTGTGGGTCTAGATATGGTCAATCCAGGTTGCATCACAGCCCCTGAACGCATTGTGTAAGAATTTCTCTCTCTTTCACTGTCTTTGTTTCATGGGTGTTTCAAAGTAATTTATTTTTATAATGGGGTTTAGCTGCTTTTCACTGCTGTGTTTATGCCGCTTTTTACCCACTTGACACACTAACAGAGAGATATCAATACATAGGTTTTAAGATTATTACTAGTCAGATATATTCTTGTGCGGTGAATAGGGCGTGTTGAGTCCAGTTCTCTGAGCAAGGAGTAGGTCTTGTCTATTACATATTGGGTTTATGGAACGGTATCTGAGCTAATTTGAAACCCTTGTTTTATGTATCACCCCACCTCACCTTTCCCGTTAAGCAGCCATAGTGTGTTTTCTGCATGTGTGACTCTGTTCTGTTTTGTAATTCAGTTCAAGTGTAACGGTTTTTACATTCCCTCTATCAGTGATACCTTATGAGAAGTGTCCTTTTCTGTGTGACTTATTTCACTTAGAGTCGTCGTACCTAAATCCACTCATCATGCTGCTACTAGCCTTATGACATTGATTTCACGGCTGAGTGATATTCCATTGTACATAAGGACCACAACTTCTTTATCCATTTTTCTCTTTCCTGGGATATTGAAGGTGGAATGAAGTGGAGGTCCTTGTCAACAGAGCAGCCCTAAACTTTGGGGTGCTTGTGTCTTGCTGATTTTTCATTTTCCCAATTTATACCCCCATGAGTGGAAGTGCCCTATGCTCTCTAAGCTTTGCTTTTTAGACGTTTCAGGACTCACTGTACACTTCTCCAGAGTGGCTGTTGACAATTTACATCCCGCCCATCAGTGTAGCAAGGCTCCCATTTCTCCATGGCCTGTCCTGCATTTCTGGTTTTGACACTTTTTTCAGCATGGCCCTTTTGACCGATGGGAAGCGAGACATCTTTGTAGTGCTGATTTGCCTTTCCAGGTTGCTTGGTTGGCCAAAAAGGGCGTATGCGTTTTTTCCTGAATATATTCAGGAAAAAACGCATACGCCCTTTTTGGCCAAGGGCATCATTGTCAACGTTTTGCCGCTTTTCATGTGCTTTAAAGGCGATTCGAATCTACCTCCTGAAATCTGTTTCCTGCAATTCTGCCTTGATTTCAAATCCTCTTCTTTCCTTCCCTCAATATATTTGTGGATGAGAGTTATCATTTATAACTCTGCAGGTTTGTGAATTGCAGTGCCCTGAAGCTCCATTTTACAACTCGCTTTTTAGGGAGCTGGCCGCAAAAGCGCAGGATGGCTTCAGGCCCTGTTCTGGTTCCGGGGGGCAGGCTGAGCCTGTGGTTAATTCTTCTTCCTGATGGGAAAATAGAGTGGCCTGTGCCTGTCCCAACACCAAGAGCTAGTCTTTCATTGGTTCCACGTCTTCCCGTTCATCCTCAGTACAAATTGCAACCTGTACGGAACAGGAGGTTAAAGGTGCTGATGCTCCAAGGAGGGAGATTGCTAGTAAAGTGGCTGGAATGGCGAACCCGGGCACAAGCAGATGAGAAATGAGGTGCGTTTTAGAAACCTTTCCCCATCACACGGTGTACCATCTTCTGGGTATCTCATGCATGTTTTCGATGTAGGAAGATGCCCTTGAACCTGGAGATTTGGGACCCATGCGATGGGTACCACGCAGTATTACTTTAAAGGGTCTGCGTTTGCTCACCCAACCTCACCAAACCTCTCAGCCCCAAGAGTGTCCACCCTTATGTCTCATCCAGCTGTGGGTCTAGATATGGTCAATCCAGGTTGCATCACAGCCCCTGAACGCATTGTGTAAGAATTTCTCTCTCTTTCACTGTCTTTGTTTCATGGGTGTTTCAAAGTAATTTATTTTTATAATGGGGTTTAGCTGCTTTTCACTGCTGTGTTTATGCCGCTTTTTACCCACTTGACACACTAACAGAGAGATATCAATACATAGGTTTTAAGATTATTACTAATCAGATATATTCTTGTGCGGTGAATAGGGCGTGTTGAGTCCAGTTCTCTGAGCAAGGAGTAGGTCTTGTCTATTACATATTGGGTTTATGGAACGGTATCTGAGCTAATTTGAAACCCTTGTTTTATGTATCACCCCACCTCACCTTTCCCGTTAAGCAGCCATAGTGTGTTTTCTGCATGTGTGACTCTGTTCTGTTTTGTAATTCAGTTCAAGTGTAACGGTTTTTACATTCCCTCTATCAGTGATACCTTATGAGAAGTGTCCTTTTCTGTGTGACTTATTTCACTTAGATTCGTCGTACCTAAATCCACTCATCATGCTGCTACTAGCCTTATGACATTGATTTCACGGCTGAGTAATATTCCATTGTACATAAGGACCACAACTTCTTTATCCATTTTTCTCTTTCCTGGGATATTGAAGGTGGAATGAAGTGGAGGTCCTTGTCAACAGAGCAGCCCTAAACTTTGGGGTGCTTGTGTCTTGCTGATTTTTCATTTTCCCAATTTATACCCCCATGAGTGGAAGTGCCCTATGCTCTCTAAGCTTTGCTTTTTAGACGTTTCAGGACTCACCGTACACTTCTCCAGAGTGGCTGTTGACAATTTACATCCCACCCATCAGTGTAGCAAGGCTCCCATTTCTCCATGGCCTGTCCTGCATTTCTGGTTTTGACACTTTTTTCAGCATGGCCCTTTTGACCGATGGGAAGCGAGACATCTTTGTAGCGCTGATTTGCCTTTCCAGGTTGCTTGGTTGGCCAAAAAGGGCGTATGCGTTTTTTCCTGAATATATTCAGGAAAAAACGCATACGCCCTTTTTGGCCAAGGGCATCATTGTCAACGTTTTGCCGCTTTTCATGTGCTTTAAAGGCGATTCGAATCTACCTCCTGAAATCTGTTTCCTGCAATTCTGCCTTGATTTCAAATCCTCTTCTTTGCCTTCCCTCAATATATTTGTGGATGAGAGTTATCATTTATAACTGCAGGTTTGTGAATTGCAGTGCCCTGAACCTCCATTTTACAACTCGCTTTTTAGGGAGCTGGCCGCAAAAGCGCAGGATGGCTTCAGGCCCTGTTCTGGTTCCGGGGGGCAGGCTGAGCCTGTGGTTAATTCTTCTTCCTGATGGGAAAATAGAGTGACCTGTGCCTGTCCCAACACCAAGAGCTAGTCTTTCATTGGTTCCACGTCTTCCCGTTCATCCTCAGTACAAATTGCAACCTGTACGGAACAGGAGGTTAAAGGTGCTGATGCTCCAAGGAGGGAGATTGCTAGTAAAGTGGCTGGAATGGCGAACCCGGGCACAAGCAGATGAGAAATGAGGTGCGTTTTAGAAACCTTTCCCCATCACACGGTGTACCATCTTCTGGGTATCTCATGCATGTTTTCGATGTAGGAAGATGCCCTTGAACCTGGAGATTTGGGACCCATGCGATGGGTACCACGCAGTATTACTTTAAAGGGTCTGCGTTTGCTCACCCAACCTCACCAAACCTCTCAGCCGCAACAGTGTCCACCCTTATGTCTCATCCAGCTGTGGGTCTAGATATGGTCAATCCAGGTGGCATCACAGCCCCTGAACGCATTGTGTAAGAATTTCGCTCTCTTTCACTGTCTTTGTTTCATGGGTGTTTCAAAGTAATTTATTTTTATAATGGGGTTTAGCTGCTTTTCACTGCTGTGTTTATGCCGCTTTTTACCCACTTGACACACTAACAGAGAGATATCAATACATAGGTTTTAAGATTATTACTAGTCAGATATATTCTTGTGCGGTGAATAGGGCGTGTTGAGTCCAGTTCTCTGAGCAAGGAGTAGGTCTTGTCTATTACATATTGGGTTTATGGAACGGTATCTGAGCTAATTTGAAACCCTTGTTTTATGTATCACCCCACCTCACCTTTCCCGTTAAGCAGCCATAGTGTGTTTTCTGCATGTGTGACTCTGTTCTGTTTTGTAATTCAGTTCAAGTGTAACGGTTTTTACATTCCCTCTATCAGTGATACCTTATGAGAAGTGTCCTTTTCTGTGTGACTTATTTCACTTAGAGTCGTCGTACCTAAATCCACTCATCATGCTGCTACTAGCCTTATGACATTGATTTCACAGCTGAGTGATATTCCATTGTACATAAGGACCACAACTTCTTTATCCATTTTTCTCTTTCCTGGGATATTGAAGGTGGAATGAAGTGGAGGTCCTTGTCAACAGAGCAGCCCTAAACTTTGGGGTGCTTGTGTCTTGCTGATTTTTCATTTTCCCAATTTATACCCCCATGAGTGGAAGTGCCCTATGCTCTCTAAGCTTTGCTTTTTAGACGTTTCAGGACTCACCGTACACTTCTCCAGAGTGGCTGTTGACAATTTACATCCCGCCCATCAGTGTAGCAAGGCTCCCATTTCTCCATGGCCTGTCCTGCATTTCTGGTTTTGACACTTTTTTCAGCATGGCCCTTTTGACCGATGGGAAGCGAGACATCTTTGTAGCGCTGATTTGCCTTTCCAGGTTGCTTGGTTGGCCAAAAAGGGCGTATGCGTTTTTTCCTGAATATATTCAGGAAAAAACGCATACGCCCTTTTCGGCCAAGGGCATCATTGTCAACGTTTTGCCGCTTTTCATGTGCTTTAAAGGCGATTCGAATCTACCTCCTGAAATCTGTTTCCTGCAATTCTGCCTTGATTTCAAATCCTCTTCTTTCCTTCCCTCAATATATTTGTGGATGAGAGTTATCATTTATAACTCTGCAGGTTTGTGAATTGCAGTGCCCTGAAGCTCCATTTTACAACTCGCTTTTTAGGGAGCTGGCCGCAAAAGCGCAGGATGGCTTCAGGCCCTGTTCTGGTTCCGGGGGGCAGGCTGAGCCTGTGGTTAATTCTTCTTCCTGATGGGAAAATAGAGTGGCCTGTGCCTGTCCCAACACCAAGAGCTAGTCTTTCATTGGTTCCACGTCTTCCCGTTCATCCTCAGTACAAATTGCAACCTGTACGGAACAGGAGGTTAAAGGTGCTGATGCTCCAAGGAGGGAGATTGCTAGTAAAGTGGCTGGAATGGCGAACCCGGGCACAAGCAGATGAGAAATGAGGTGCGTTTTAGAAACCTTTCCCCATCACACGGTGTACCATCTTCTGGGTATCTCATGCATGTTTTCGATGTAGGAAGATGCCCTTGAACCTGGAGATTTGGGACCCATGCGATGGGTACCACGCAGTATTACTTTAAAGGGTCTGCGTTTGCTCACCCAACCTCACCAAACCTCTCAGCCGCAACAGTGTCCACCCTTATGTCTCATCCAGCTGTGGGTCTAGATATGGTCAATCCAGGTGGCATCACAGCCCCTGAACGAATTGTGTAAGAATTTCGCTCTCTTTCACTGTCTTTGTTTCATGGGTGTTTCAAAGTAATTTATTTTTATAATGGGGTTTAGCTGCTTTTCACTGCTGTGTTTATGCCGCTTTTTACCCACTTGACACACTAACAGAGAGATATCAATACATAGGTTTTAAGATTATTACTAGTCAGATATATTCTTGTGCGGTGAATAGGGCGTGTTGAGTCCAGTTCTCTGAGCAAGGAGTAGGTCTTGTCTATTACATATTGGGTTTATGGAACGGTATCTGAGCTAATTTGAAACCCTTGTTTTATGTATCACCCCACCTCACCTTTCCCGTTAAGCAGCCATAGTGTGTTTTCTGCATGTGTGACTCTGTTCTGTTTTGTAATTCAGTTCAAGTGTAACGGTTTTTACATTCCCTCTATCAGTGATACCTTATGAGAAGTGTCCTTTTCTGTGTGACTTATTTCACTTAGAGTCGTCGTACCTAAATCCACTCATCATGCTGCTACTAGCCTTATGACATTGATTTCACGGCTGAGTGATATTCCATTGTACATAAGGACCACAACTTCTTTATCCATTTTTCTCTTTCCTGGGATATTGAAGGTGGAATGAAGTGGAGGTCCTTGTCAACAGAGCAGCCCTAAACTTTGGGGTGCTTGTGTCTTGCTGATTTTTAATTTTCCCAATTTATACCCCCATGAGTGGAAGTGCCCTATGCTCTCTAAGCTTTGCTTTTTAGACGTTTCAGGACTCACCGTACACTTCTCCAGAGTGGCTGTTGACAATTTACATCCCGCCCATCAGTGTAGCAAGGCTCCCATTTCTCCATGGCCTGTCCTGCATTTCTGGTGTTGACACTTTTTTCAGCATGGCCCTTTTGACCGATGGGAAGCGAGACATCTTTGTAGCGCTGATTTGCCTTTCCAGGTTGCTTGGTTGGCCAAAAAGGGCGTATGCGTTTTTTCCTGAATATATTCAGGAAAAAACGCATACGCCCTTTTTGGCCAAGGGCATCATTGTCAACGTTTTGCCGCTTTTCATGTGCTTTAAAGGCGATTCGAATCTACCTCCTGAAATCTGTTTCCTGCAATTCTGCCTTGATTTCAAATCCTCTTCTTTGCCTTCCCTCAATATATTTGTGGATGAGAGTTATCATTTATAACTCTGCAGGTTTGTGAATTGCAGTGCCCTGAACCTCCATTTTACAACTCGCTTTTTAGGGAGCTGGCCGCAAAAGCGCAGGATGGCTTCAGGCCCTGTTCTGGTTCCGGGGGGCAGGCTGAGCCTGTGGTTAATTCTTCTTCCTGATGGGAAAATAGAGTGACCTGTGCCTGTCCCAACACCAAGAGCTAGTCTTTCATTGGTTCCACGTCTTCCCGTTCATCCTCAGTACAAATTGCAACCTGTACGGAACAGGAGGTTAAAGGTGCTGATGCTCCAAGGAGGGAGATTGCTAGTAAAGTGGCTGGAATGGCGAACCCGGGCACAAGCAGATGAGAAATGAGGTGTGTTTTAGAAACCTTTCCCCATCACACGGTGTACCATCTTCTGGGTATCTCATGCATGTTTTCGATGTAGGAAGATGCCCTTGAACCTGGAGATTTGGGACCCATGCGATGGGTACCACGCAGTATTACTTTAAAGGGTCTGCGTTTGCTCACCCAACCTCACCAAACCTCTCAGCCGCAACAGTGTCCACCCTTATGTCTCATCCAGCTGTGGGTCTAGATATGGTCAATCCAGGTGGCATCACAGCCCCTGAACGCATTGTGTAAGAATTTCTCTCTCTTTCACTGTCTTTGTTTCATGGGTGTTTCGAAGTAATTTATTTTTATAATGGGGTTTAGCTGCTTTTCACTGCTGTGTTTATGCCGCTTTTTACCCACTTGACACACTAACAGAGAGATATCAATACATAGGTTTTAAGATTATTACTAGTCAGATATATTCTTGTGCGGTGAATAGGGCGTGTTGAGTCCAGTTCTCTGAGCAAGGAGTAGGTCTTGTCTATTACATATTGGGTTTATGGAACGGTATCTGAGCTAATTTGAAACCCTTGTTTTATGTATCACCCCACCTCACCTTTCCCGTTAAGCAGCCATAGTGTGTTTTCTGCATGTGTGACTCTGTTCTGTTTTGTAATTCAGTTCAAGTGTAACGGTTTTTACATTCCCTCTATCAGTGATACCTTATGAGAAGTGTCCTTTTCTGTGTGACTTATTTCACTTAGAGTCGTCGTACCTAAATCCACTCATCATGCTGCTACTAGCCTTATGACATTGATTTCACGGCTGAGTGATATTCCATTGTACATAAGGACCACAACTTCTTTATCCATTTTTCTCTTTCCTGGGATATTGAAGGTGGAATGAAGTGGAGGTCCTTGTCAACAGAGCAGCCCTAAACTTTGGGGTGCTTGTGTCTTGCTGATTTTTAATTTTCCCAATTTATACCCCCATGAGTGGAAGTGCCCTATGCTCTCTAAGCTTTGCTTTTTAGACGTTTCAGGACTCACCGTACACTTCTCCAGAGTGGCTGTTGACAATTTACATCCCGCCCATCAGTGTAGCAAGGCTCCCATTTCTCCATGGCCTGTCCTGCATTTCTGGTGTTGACACTTTTTTCAGCATGGCCCTTTTGACCGATGGGAAGCGAGACATCTTTGTAGCGCTGATTTGCCTTTCCAGGTTGCTTGGTTGGCCAAAAAGGGCGTATGCGTTTTTTCCTGAATATATTCAGGAAAAAACGCATACGCCCTTTTTGGCCAAGGGCATCATTGTCAACGTTTTGCCGCTTTTCATGTGCTTTAAAGGCGATTCGAATCTACCTCCTGAAATCTGTTTCCTGCAATTCTGCCTTGATTTCAAATCCTCTTCTTTGCCTTCCCTCAATATATTTGTGGATGAGAGTTATCATTTATAACTCTGCAGGTTTGTGAATTGCAGTGCCCTGAACCTCCATTTTACAACTCGCTTTTTAGGGAGCTGGCCGCAAAAGCGCAGGATGGCTTCAGGCCCTGTTCTGGTTCCGGGGGGCAGGCTGAGCCTGTGGTTAATTCTTCTTCCTGATGGGAAAATAGAGTGACCTGTGCCTGTCCCAACACCAAGAGCTAGTCTTTCATTGGTTCCACGTCTTCCCGTTCATCCTCAGTACAAATTGCAACCTGTACGGAACAGGAGGTTAAAGGTGCTGATGCTCCAAGGAGGGAGATTGCTAGTAAAGTGGCTGGAATGGCAAACCCGGGCACAAGCAGATGAGAAATGAGGTGCGTTTTAGAAACCTTTCCCCATCACACGGTGTACCATCTTCTGGGTATCTCATGCATGTTTTCGATGTAGGAAGATGCCCTTGAACCTGGAGATTTGGGACCCATGCGATGGGTACCACGCAGTATTACTTTAAAGGGTCTGCGTTTGCTCACCCAACCTCACCAAACCTCTCAGCCGCAACAGTGTCCACCCTTATGTCTCATCCAGCTGTGGGTCTAGATATGGTCAATCCAGGTGGCATCACAGCCCCTGAACGAATTGTGTAAGAATTTCGCTCTCTTTCACTGTCTTTGTTTCATGGGTGTTTCAAAGTAATTTATTTTTATAATGGGGTTTAGCTGCTTTTCACTGCTGTGTTTATGCCGCTTTTTACCCACTTGACACACTAACAGAGAGATATCAATACATAGGTTTTAAGATTATTACTAGTCAGATATATTCTTGTGCGGTGAATAGGGCGTGTTGAGTCCAGTTCTCTGAGCAAGGAGTAGGTCTTGTCTATTACATATTGGGTTTATGGAACGGTATCTGAGCTAATTTGAAACCCTTGTTTTATGTATCACCCCACCTCACCTTTCCCGTTAAGCAGCCATAGTGTGTTTTCTGCATGTGTGACTCTGTTCTGTTTTGTAATTCAGTTCAAGTGTAACGGTTTTTACATTCCCTCTATCAGTGATACCTTATGAGAAGTGTCCTTTTCTGTGTGACTTATTTCACTTAGAGTCGTCGTACCTAAATCCACTCATCATGCTGCTACTAGCCTTATGACATTGATTTCACGGCTGAGTGATATTCCATTGTACATAAGGACCACAACTTCTTTATCCATTTTTCTCTTTCCTGGGATATTGAAGGTGGAATGAAGTGGAGGTCCTTGTCAACAGAGCAGCCCTAAACTTTGGGGTGCTTGTGTCTTGCTGATTTTTCATTTTCCCAATTTATACCCCCATGAGTGGAAGTGCCCTATGCTCTCTAAGCTTTGCTTTTTAGACGTTTCAGGACTCACCGTACACTTCTCCAGAGTGGCTGTTGACAATTTACATCCCGCCCATCAGTGTAGCAAGGCTCCCATTTCTCCATGGCCTGTCCTGCATTTCTGGTGTTGACACTTTTTTCAGCATGGCCCTTTTGACCGATGGGAAGCGAGACATCTTTGTAGCGCTGATTTGCCTTTCCAGGTTGCTTGGTTGGCCAAAAAGGGCGTATGCGTTTTTTCCTGAATATATTCAGGAAAAAACGCATACGCCCTTTTTGGCCAAGGGCATCATTGTCAACGTTTTGCCGCTTTTCATGTGCTTTAAAGGCGATTCGAATCTACCTCCTGAAATCTGTTTCCTGCAATTCTGCCTTGATTTCAAATCCTCTTCTTTGCCTTCCCTCAATATATTTGTGGATGAGAGTTATCATTTATAACTCTGCAGGTTTGTGAATTGCAGTGCCCTGAACCTCCATTTTACAACTCGCTTTTTAGGGAGCTGGCCGCAAAAGCGCAGGATGGCTTCAGGCCCTGTTCTGGTTCCGGGGGGCAGGCTGAGCCTGTGGTTAATTCTTCTTCCTGATGGGAAAATAGAGTGACCTGTGCCTGTCCCAACACCAAGAGCTAGTCTTTCATTGGTTCCACGTCTTCCCGTTCATCCTCAGTACAAATTGCAACCTGTACGGAACAGGAGGTTAAAGGTGCTGATGCTCCAAGGAGGGAGATTGCTAGTAAAGTGGCTGGAATGGCGAACCCGGGCACAAGCAGATGAGAAATGAGGTGTGTTTTAGAAACCTTTCCCCATCACACGGTGTACCATCTTCTGGGTATCTCATGCATGTTTTCGATGTAGGAAGATGCCCTTGAACCTGGAGATTTGGGACCCATGCGATGGGTACCACGCAGTATTACTTTAAAGGGTCTGCGTTTGCTCACCCAACCTCACCAAACCTCTCAGCCGCAACAGTGTCCACCCTTATGTCTCATCCAGCTGTGGGTCTAGATATGGTCAATCCAGGTGGCATCACAGCCCCTGAACGCATTGTGTAAGAATTTCTCTCTCTTTCACTGTCTTTGTTTCATGGGTGTTTCGAAGTAATTTATTTTTATAATGGGGTTTAGCTGCTTTTCACTGCTGTGTTTATGCCGCTTTTTACCCACTTGACACACTAACAGAGAGATATCAATACATAGGTTTTAAGATTATTACTAGTCAGATATATTCTTGTGCGGTGAATAGGGCGTGTTGAGTCCAGTTCTCTGAGCAAGGAGTAGGTCTTGTCTATTACATATTGGGTTTATGGAACGGTATCTGAGCTAATTTGAAACCCTTGTTTTATGTATCACCCCACCTCACCTTTCCCGTTAAGCAGCCATAGTGTGTTTTCTGCATGTGTGACTCTGTTCTGTTTTGTAATTCAGTTCAAGTGTAACGGTTTTTACATTCCCTCTATCAGTGATACCTTATGAGAAGTGTCCTTTTCTGTGTGACTTATTTCACTTAGAGTCGTCGTACCTAAATCCACTCATCATGCTGCTACTAGCCTTATGACATTGATTTCACGGCTGAGTGATATTCCATTGTACATAAGGACCACAACTTCTTTATCCATTTTTCTCTTTCCTGGGATATTGAAGGTGGAATGAAGTGGAGGTCCTTGTCAACAGAGCAGCCCTAAACTTTGGGGTGCTTGTGTCTTGCTGATTTTTAATTTTCCCAATTTATACCCCCATGAGTGGAAGTGCCCTATGCTCTCTAAGCTTTGCTTTTTAGACGTTTCAGGACTCACCGTACACTTCTCCAGAGTGGCTGTTGACAATTTACATCCCGCCCATCAGTGTAGCAAGGCTCCCATTTCTCCATGGCCTGTCCTGCATTTCTGGTGTTGACACTTTTTTCAGCATGGCCCTTTTGACCGATGGGAAGCGAGACATCTTTGTAGCGCTGATTTGCCTTTCCAGGTTGCTTGGTTGGCCAAAAAGGGCGTATGCGTTTTTTCCTGAATATATTCAGGAAAAAACGCATACGCCCTTTTTGGCCAAGGGCATCATTGTCAACGTTTTGCCGCTTTTCATGTGCTTTAAAGGCGATTCGAATCTACCTCCTGAAATCTGTTTCCTGCAATTCTGCCTTGATTTCAAATCCTCTTCTTTGCCTTCCCTCAATATATTTGTGGATGAGAGTTATCATTTATAACTCTGCAGGTTTGTGAATTGCAGTGCCCTGAACCTCCATTTTACAACTCGCTTTTTAGGGAGCTGGCCGCAAAAGCGCAGGATGGCTTCAGGCCCTGTTCTGGTTCCGGGGGGCAGGCTGAGCCTGTGGTTAATTCTTCTTCCTGATGGGAAAATAGAGTGACCTGTGCCTGTCCCAACACCAAGAGCTAGTCTTTCATTGGTTCCACGTCTTCCCGTTCATCCTCAGTACAAATTGCAACCTGTACGGAACAGGAGGTTAAAGGTGCTGATGCTCCAAGGAGGGAGATTGCTAGTAAAGTGGCTGGAATGGCGAACCCGGGCACAAGCAGATGAGAAATGAGGTGCGTTTTAGAAACCTTTCCCCATCACACGGTGTACCATCTTCTGGGTATCTCATGCATGTTTTCGATGTAGGAAGATGCCCTTGAACCTGGAGATTTGGGACCCATGCGATGGGTACCACGCAGTATTACTTTAAAGGGTCTGCGTTTGCTCACCCAACCTCACCAAACCTCTCAGCCGCAACAGTGTCCACCCTTATGTCTCATCCAGCTGTGGGTCTAGATATGGTCAATCCAGGTGGCATCACAGCCCCTGAACGCATTGTGTAAGAATTTCTCTCTCTTTCACTGTCTTTGTTTCATGGGTGTTTCGAAGTAATTTATTTTTATAATGGGGTTTAGCTGCTTTTCACTGCTGTGTTTATGCCGCTTTTTACCCACTTGACACACTAACAGAGAGATATCAATACATAGGTTTTAAGATTATTACTAGTCAGATATATTCTTGTGCGGTGAATAGGGCGTGTTGAGTCCAGTTCTCTGAGCAAGGAGTAGGTCTTGTCTATTACATATTGGGTTTATGGAACGGTATCTGAGCTAATTTGAAACCCTTGTTTTATGTATCACCCCACCTCACCTTTCCCGTTAAGCAGCCATAGTGTGTTTTCTGCATGTGTGACTCTGTTCTGTTTTGTAATTCAGTTCAAGTGTAACGGTTTTTACATTCCCTCTATCAGTGATACCTTATGAGAAGTGTCCTTTTCTGTGTGACTTATTTCACTTAGAGTCGTCGTACCTAAATCCACTCATCATGCTGCTACTAGCCTTATGACATTGATTTCACGGCTGAGTGATATTCCATTGTACATAAGGACCACAACTTCTTTATCCATTTTTCTCTTTCCTGGGATATTGAAGGTGGAATGAAGTGGAGGTCCTTGTCAACAGAGCAGCCCTAAACTTTGGGGTGCTTGTGTCTTGCTGATTTTTAATTTTCCCAATTTATACCCCCATGAGTGGAAGTGCCCTACGCTCTCTAAGCTTTGCTTTTTAGGCGTTTCAGGACTCACCGTACACTTCTCCAGAGTGGCTGTTGACAATTTACATCCCGCCCATCAGTGTAGCAAGGCTCCCATTTCTCCATGGCCTGTCCTGCATTTCTGGTGTTGACACTTTTTTCAGCATGGCCCTTTTGACCGATGGGAAGCGAGACATCTTTGTAGCGCTGATTTGCCTTTCCAGGTTGCTTGGTTGGCCAAAAAGGGCGTATGCGTTTTTTCCTGAATATATTCAGGAAAAAACGCATACGCCCTTTTTGGCCAAGGGCATCATTGTCAACGTTTTGCCGCTTTTCATGTGCTTTAAAGGCGATTCGAATCTACCTCCTGAAATCTGTTTCCTGCAATTCTGCCTTGATTTCAAATCCTCTTCTTTGCCTTCCCTCAATATATTTGTGGATGAGAGTTATCATTTATAACTCTGCAGGTTTGTGAATTGCAGTGCCCTGAACCTCCATTTTACAACTCGCTTTTTAGGGAGCTGGCCGCAAAAGCGCAGGATGGCTTCAGGCCCTGTTCTGGTTCCGGGGGGCAGGCTGAGCCTGTGGTTAATTCTTCTTCCTGATGGGAAAATAGAGTGACCTGTGCCTGTCCCAACACCAAGAGCTAGTCTTTCATTGGTTCCACGTCTTCCCGTTCATCCTCAGTACAAATTGCAACCTGTACGGAACAGGAGGTTAAAGGTGCTGATGCTCCAAGGAGGGAGATTGCTAGTAAAGTGGCTGGAATGGCGAACCCGGGCACAAGCAGATGAGAAATGAGGTGCGTTTT
This sequence comes from Balaenoptera borealis, assembly GCF_965194805.1. NCBI lineage: Eukaryota > Metazoa > Chordata > Mammalia > Artiodactyla > Balaenopteridae > Balaenoptera > Balaenoptera borealis. The sequence goes on along the minus strand of NW_028123911.1, from coordinate 855,030 downwards.
AGAAACCTTTCCCCATCACACGGTGTACCATCTTCTGGGTATCTCATGCATGTTTTCGATGTAGGAAGATGCCCTTGAACCTGGAGATTTGGGACCCATGCGATGGGTACCACGCAGTATTACTTTAAAGGGTCTGCGTTTGCTCACCCAACCTCACCAAACCTCTCAGCCGCAACAGTGTCCACCCTTATGTCTCATCCAGCTGTGGGTCTAGATATGGTCAATCCAGGTGGCATCACAGCCCCTGAACGCATTGTGTAAGAATTTCTCTCTCTTTCACTGTCTTTGTTTCATGGGTTTTTCGAAGTAATTTATTTTTATAATGGGGTTTAGCTGCTTTTCACTGCTGTGTTTATGCCGCTTTTTACCCACTTGACACACTAACAGAGAGATATCAATACATAGGTTTTAAGATTATTACTAGTCAGATATATTCTTGTGCGGTGAATAGGGCGTGTTGAGTCCAGTTCTCTGAGCAAGGAGTAGGTCTTGTCTATTACATATTGGGTTTATGGAACGGTATCTGAGCTAATTTGAAACCCTTGTTTTATGTATCACCCCACCTCACCTTTCCCGTTAAGCAGCCATAGTGTGTTTTCTGCATGTGTGACTCTGTTCTGTTTTGTAATTCAGTTCAAGTGTAACGGTTTTTACATTCCCTCTATCAGTGATACCTTATGAGAAGTGTCCTTTTCTGTGTGACTTATTTCACTTAGAGTCGTCGTACCTAAATCCACTCATCATGCTGCTACTAGCCTTATGACATTGATTTCACGGCTGAGTGATATTCCATTGTACATAAGGACCACAACTTCTTTATCCATTTTTCTCTTTCCTGGGATATTGAAGGTGGAATGAAGTGGAGGTCCTTGTCAACAGAGCAGCCCTAAACTTTGGGGTGCTTGTGTCTTGCTGATTTTTAATTTTCCCAATTTATACCCCCATGAGTGGAAGTGCCCTACGCTCTCTAAGCTTTGCTTTTTAGACGTTTCAGGACTCACCGTACACTTCTCCAGAGTGGCTGTTGACAATTTACATCCCGCCCATCAGTGTAGCAAGGCTCCCATTTCTCCATGGCCTGTCCTGCATTTCTGGTGTTGACACTTTTTTCAGCATGGCCCTTTTGACCGATGGGAAGCGAGACATCTTTGTAGCGCTGATTTGCCTTTCCAGGTTGCTTGGTTGGCCAAAAAGGGCGTATGCGTTTTTTCCTGAATATATTCAGGAAAAAACGCATACGCCCTTTTTGGCCAAGGGCATCATTGTCAACGTTTTGCCGCTTTTCATGTGCTTTAAAGGCGATTCGAATCTACCTCCTGAAATCTGTTTCCTGCAATTCTGCCTTGATTTCAAATCCTCTTCTTTGCCTTCCCTCAATATATTTGTGGATGAGAGTTATCATTTATAACTCTGCAGGTTTGTGAATTGCAGTGCCCTGAACCTCCATTTTACAACTCGCTTTTTAGGGAGCTGGCCGCAAAAGCGCAGGATGGCTTCAGGCCCTGTTCTGGTTCCGGGGGGCAGGCTGAGCCTGTGGTTAATTCTTCTTCCTGATGGGAAAATAGAGTGACCTGTGCCTGTCCCAACACCAAGAGCTAGTCTTTCATTGGTTCCACGTCTTCCCGTTCATCCTCAGTACAAATTGCAACCTGTACGGAACAGGAGGTTAAAGGTGCTGATGCTCCAAGGAGGGAGATTGCTAGTAAAGTGGCTGGAATGGCGAACCCGGGCACAAGCAGATGAGAAATGAGGTGCGTTTTAGAAACCTTTCCCCATCACACGGTGTACCATCTTCTGGGTATCTCATGCATGTTTTCGATGTAGGAAGATGCCCTTGAACCTGGAGATTTGGGACCCATGCGATGGGTACCACGCAGTATTACTTTAAAGGGTCTGCGTTTGCTCACCCAACCTCACCAAACCTCTCAGCCGCAACAGTGTCCACCCTTATGTCTCATCCAGCTGTGGGTCTAGATATGGTCAATCCAGGTGGCATCACAGCCCCTGAACGCATTGTGTAAGAATTTCGCTCTCTTTCACTGTCTTTGTTTCATGGGTGTTTCAAAGTAATTTATTTTTATAATGGGGTTTAGCTGCTTTTCACTGCTGTGTTTATGCCGCTTTTTACCCACTTGACACACTAACAGAGAGATATCAATACATAGGTTTTAAGATTATTACTAGTCAGATATATTCTTGTGCGGTGAATAGGGCGTGTTGAGTCCAGTTCTCTGAGCAAGGAGTAGGTCTTGTCTATTACATATTGGGTTTATGGAACGGTATCTGAGCTAATTTGAAACCCTTGTTTTATGTATCACCCCACCTCACCTTTCCCGTTAAGCAGCCATAGTGTGTTTTCTGCATGTGTGACTCTGTTCTGTTTTGTAATTCAGTTCAAGTGTAACGGTTTTTACATTCCCTCTATCAGTGATACCTTATGAGAAGTGTCCTTTTCTGTGTGACTTATTTCACTTAGAGTCGTCGTACCTAAATCCACTCATCATGCTGCTACTAGCCTTATGACATTGATTTCACGGCTGAGTGATATTCCATTGTACATAAGGACCACAACTTCTTTATCCATTTTTCTCTTTCCTGGGATATTGAAGGTGGAATGAAGTGGAGGTCCTTGTCAACAGAGCAGCCCTAAACTTTGGGGTGCTTGTGTCTTGCTGATTTTTAATTTTCCCAATTTATACCCCCATGAGTGGAAGTGCCCTACGCTCTCTAAGCTTTGCTTTTTAGACGTTTCAGGACTCACCGTACACTTCTCCAGAGTGGCTGTTGACAATTTACATCCCGCCCATCAGTGTAGCAAGGCTCCCATTTCTCCATGGCCTGTCCTGCATTTCTGGTGTTGACACTTTTTTCAGCATGGCCCTTTTGACCGATGGGAAGCGAGACATCTTTGTAGCGCTGATTTGCCTTTCCAGGTTGCTTGGTTGGCCAAAAAGGGCGTATGCGTTTTTTCCTGAATATATTCAGGAAAAAACGCATACGCCCTTTTTGGCCAAGGGCATCATTGTCAACGTTTTGCCGCTTTTCATGTGCTTTAAAGGCGATTCGAATCTACCTCCTGAAATCTGTTTCCTGCAATTCTGCCTTGATTTCAAATCCTCTTCTTTGCCTTCCCTCAATATATTTGTGGATGAGAGTTATCATTTATAACTCTGCAGGTTTGTGAATTGCAGTGCCCTGAACCTCCATTTTACAACTCGCTTTTTAGGGAGCTGGCCGCAAAAGCGCAGGATGGCTTCAGGCCCTGTTCTGGTTCCGGGGGGCAGGCTGAGCCTGTGGTTAATTCTTCTTCCTGATGGGAAAATAGAGTGACCTGTGCCTGTCCCAACACCAAGAGCTAGTCTTTCATTGGTTCCACGTCTTCCCGTTCATCCTCAGTACAAATTGCAACCTGTACGGAACAGGAGGTTAAAGGTGCTGATGCTCCAAGGAGGGAGATTGCTAGTAAAGTGGCTGGAATGGCGAACCCGGGCACAAGCAGATGAGAAATGAGGTGCGTTTTAGAAACCTTTCCCCATCACACGGTGTACCATCTTCTGGGTATCTCATGCATGTTTTCGATGTAGGAAGATGCCCTTGAACCTGGAGATTTGGGACCCATGCGATGGGTACCACGCAGTATTACTTTAAAGGGTCTGCGTTTGCTCACCCAACCTCACCAAACCTCTCAGCCGCAACAGTGTCCACCCTTATGTCTCATCCAGCTGTGGGTCTAGATATGGTCAATCCAGGTGGCATCACAGCCCCTGAACGCATTGTGTAAGAATTTCTCTCTCTTTCACTGTCTTTGTTTCATGGGTTTTTCGAAGTAATTTATTTTTATAATGGGGTTTAGCTGCTTTTCACTGCTGTGTTTATGCCGCTTTTTACCCACTTGACACACTAACAGAGAAATATCAATACATAGGTTTTAAGATTATTACTAGTCAGATATATTCTTGTGCGGTGAATAGGGCGTGTTGAGTCCAGTTCTCTGAGCAAGGAGTAGGTCTTGTCTATTACATATTGGGTTTATGGAACGGTATCTGAGCTAATTTGAAACCCTTGTTTTATGTATCACCCCACCTCACCTTTCCCGTTAAGCAGCCATAGTGTGTTTTCTGCATGTGTGACTCTGTTCTGTTTTGTAATTCAGTTCAAGTGTAACGGTTTTTACATTCCCTCTATCAGTGATACCTTATGAGAAGTGTCCTTTTCTGTGTGACTTATTTCACTTAGAGTCGTCGTACCTAAATCCACTCATCATGCTGCTACTAGCCTTATGACATTGATTTCACGGCTGAGTGATATTCCATTGTACATAAGGACCACAACTTCTTTATCCATTTTTCTCTTTCCTGGGATATTGAAGGTGGAATGAAGTGGAGGTCCTTGTCAACAGAGCAGCCCTAAACTTTGGGGTGCTTGTGTCTTGCTGATTTTTAATTTTCCCAATTTATACCCCCATGAGTGGAAGTGCCCTACGCTCTCTAAGCTTTGCTTTTTAGACGTTTCAGGACTCACCGTACACTTCTCCAGAGTGGCTGTTGACAATTTACATCCCGCCCATCAGTGTAGCAAGGCTCCCATTTCTCCATGGCCTGTCCTGCATTTCTGGTGTTGACACTTTTTTCAGCATGGCCCTTTTGACCGATGGGAAGCGAGACATCTTTGTAGCGCTGATTTGCCTTTCCAGGTTGCTTGGTTGGCCAAAAAGGGCGTATGCGTTTTTTCCTGAATATATTCAGGAAAAAACGCATACGCCCTTTTTGGCCAAGGGCATCATTGTCAACGTTTTGCCGCTTTTCATGTGCTTTAAAGGCGATTCGAATCTACCTCCTGAAATCTGTTTCCTGCAATTCTGCCTTGATTTCAAATCCTCTTCTTTGCCTTCCCTCAATATATTTGTGGATGAGAGTTATCATTTATAACTCTGCAGGTTTGTGAATTGCAGTGCCCTGAACCTCCATTTTACAACTCGCTTTTTAGGGAGCTGGCCGCAAAAGCGCAGGATGGCTTCAGGCCCTGTTCTGGTTCCGGGGGGCAGGCTGAGCCTGTGGTTAATTCTTCTTCCTGATGGGAAAATAGAGTGACCTGTGCCTGTCCCAACACCAAGAGCTAGTCTTTCATTGGTTCCACGTCTTCCCGTTCATCCTCAGTACAAATTGCAACCTGTACGGAACAGGAGGTTAAAGGTGCTGATGCTCCAAGGAGGGAGATTGCTAGTAAAGTGGCTGGAATGGCGAACCCGGGCACAAGCAGATGAGAAATGAGGTGCGTTTTAGAAACCTTTCCCCATCACACGGTGTACCATCTTCTGGGTATCTCATGCATGTTTTCGATGTAGGAAGATGCCCTTGAACCTGGAGATTTGGGACCCATGCGATGGGTACCACGCAGTATTACTTTAAAGGGTCTGCGTTTGCTCACCCAACCTCACCAAACCTCTCAGCCGCAACAGTGTCCACCCTTATGTCTCATCCAGCTGTGGGTCTAGATATGGTCAATCCAGGTGGCATCACAGCCCCTGAACGCATTGTGTAAGAATTTCTCTCTCTTTCACTGTCTTTGTTTCATGGGTGTTTCAAAGTAATTTATTTTTATAATGGGGTTTAGCTGCTTTTCACTGCTGTGTTTATGCCGCTTTTTACCCACTTGACACACTAACAGAGAGATATCAATACATAGGTTTTAAGATTATTACTAGTCAGATATATTCTTGTGCGGTGAATAGGGCGTGTTGAGTCCAGTTCTCTGAGCAAGGAGTAGGTCTTGTCTATTACATATTGGGTTTATGGAACGGTATCTGAGCTAATTTGAAACCCTTGTTTTATGTATCACCCCACCTCACCTTTCCCGTTAAGCAGCCATAGTGTGTTTTCTGCATGTGTGACTCTGTTCTGTTTTGTAATTCAGTTCAAGTGTAACGGTTTTTACATTCCCTCTATCAGTGATACCTTATGAGAAGTGTCCTTTTCTGTGTGACTTATTTCACTTAGAGTCGTCGTACCTAAATCCACTCATCATGCTGCTACTAGCCTTATGACATTGATTTCACGGCTGAGTGATATTCCATTGTACATAAGGACCACAACTTCTTTATCCATTTTTCTCTTTCCTGGGATATTGAAGGTGGAATGAAGTGGAGCTCCTTGTCAACAGAGCAGCCCTAAACTTTGGGGTGCTTGTGTCTTGCTGATTTTTCATTTTCCCAATTTATACCCCCATGAGTGGAAGTGCCCTATGCTCTCTAAGCTTTGCTTTTTAGACGTTTCAGGACTCACCGTACACTTCTCCAGAGTGGCTGTTGACAATTTACATCCCGCCCATCAGTGTAGCAAGGCTCCCATTTCTCCATGGCCTGTCCTGCATTTCTGGTTTTGACACTTTTTTCAGCATGGCCCTTTTGACCGATGGGAAGCGAGACATCTTTGTAGCACTGATTTGCCTTTCCAGGTTGCTTGGTTGGCCAAAAAGGGCGTATGCGTTTTTTCCTGAATATATTCAGGAAAAAACGCATACGCCCTTTTTGGCCAAGGGCATCATTGTCAACGTTTTGCCGCTTTTCATGTGCTTTAAAGGCGATTCGAATCTACCTCCTGAAATCTGTTTCCTGCAATTCTGCCTTGATTTCAAATCCTCTTCTTTGCCTTCCCTCAATATATTTGTGGATGAGAGTTATCATTTATAACTCTGCAGGTTTGTGAATTGCAGTGCCCTGAACCTCCATTTTACAACTCGCTTTTTAGGGAGCTGGCCGCAAAAGCGCAGGATGGCTTCAGGCCCTGTTCTGGTTCCGGGGGGCAGGCTGAGCCTGTGGTTAATTCTTCTTCCTGATGGGAAAATAGAGTGACCTGTGCCTGTCCCAACACCAAGAGCTAGTCTTTCATTGGTTCCACGTCTTCCCGTTCATCCTCAGTACAAATTGCAACCTGTACGGAACAGGAGGTTAAAGGTGCTGATGCTCCAAGGAGGGAGATTGCTAGTAAAGTGGCTGGAATGGCGAACCCGGGCACAAGCAGATGAGAAATGAGGTGCGTTTTAGAAACCTTTCCCCATCACACGGTGTACCATCTTCTGGGTATCTCATGCATGTTTTCGATGTAGGAAGATGCCCTTGAACCTGGAGATTTGGGACCCATGCGATGGGTACCACGCAGTATTACTTTAAAGGGTCTGCGTTTGCTCACCCAACCTCACCAAACCTCTCAGCCGCAACAGTGTCCACCCTTATGTCTCATCCAGCTGTGGGTCTAGATATGGTCAATCCAGGTGGCATCACAGCCCCTGAACGCATTGTGTAAGAATTTCTCTCTCTTTCACTGTCTTTGTTTCATGGGTGTTTCAAAGTAATTTATTTTTATAATGGGGTTTAGCTGCTTTTCACTGCTGTGTTTATGCCGCTTTTTACCCACTTGACACACTAACAGAGAGATATCAATACATAGGTTTTAAGATTATTACTAGTCAGATATATTCTTGTGCGGTGAATAGGGCGTGTTGAGTCCAGTTCTCTGAGCAAGGAGTAGGTCTTGTCTATTACATATTGGGTTTATGGAACGGTATCTGAGCTAATTTGAAACCCTTGTTTTATGTATCACCCCACCTCACCTTTCCCGTTAAGCAGCCATAGTGTGTTTTCTGCATGTGTGACTCTGTTCTGTTTTGTAATTCAGTTCAAGTGTAACGGTTTTTACATTCCCTCTATCAGTGATACCTTATGAGAAGTGTCCTTTTCTGTGTGACTTATTTCACTTAGAGTCGTCGTACCTAAATCCACTCATCATGCTGCTACTAGCCTTATGACATTGATTTCACGGCTGAGTGATATTCCATTGTACATAAGGACCACAACTTCTTTATCCATTTTTCTCTTTCCTGGGATATTGAAGGTGGAATGAAGTGGAGGTCCTTGTCAACAGAGCAGCCCTCAACTTTGGGGTGCTTGTGTCTTGCTGATTTTTCATTTTCCCAATTTATACCCCCATGAGTGGAAGTGCCCTATGCTCTCTAAGCTTTGCTTTTTAGACGTTTCAGGACTCACCGTACACTTCTCCAGAGTGGCTGTTGACAATTTACATCCCGCCCATCAGTGTAGCAAGGCTCCCATTTCTCCATGGCCTGTCCTGCATTTCTGGTGTTGACACTTTTTTCAGCATGGCCCTTTTGACCGATGGGAAGCGAGACATCTTTGTAGCGCTGATTTGCCTTTCCAGGTTGCTTGGTTGGCCAAAAAGGGCGTATGCGTTTTTTCCTGAATATATTCAGGAAAAAACGCATACGCCCTTTTTGGCCAAGGGCATCATTGTCAACGTTTTGCCGCTTTTCATGTGCTTTAAAGGCGATTCGAATCTACCTCCTGAAATCTGTTTCCTGCAATTCTGCCTTGATTTCAAATCCTCTTCTTTGCCTTCCCTCAATATATTTGTGGATGAGAGTTATCATTTATAACTCTGCAGGTTTGTGAATTGCAGTGCCCTGAACCTCCATTTTACAACTCGCTTTTTAGGGAGCTGGCCGCAAAAGCGCAGGATGGCTTCAGGCCCTGTTCTGGTTCCGGGGGGCAGGCTGAGCCTGTGGTTAATTCTTCTTCCTGATGGGAAAATAGAGTGACCTGTGCCTGTCCCAACACCAAGAGCTAGTCTTTCATTGGTTCCACGTCTTCCCGTTCATCCTCAGTACAAATTGCAACCTGTACGGAACAGGAGGTTAAAGGTGCTGATGCTCCAAGGAGGGAGATTGCTAGTAAAGTGGCTGGAATGGCGAACCCGGGCACAAGCAGATGAGAAATGAGGTGCGTTTTAGAAACCTTTCCCCATCACACGGTGTACCATCTTCTGGGTTTCTCATGCATGTTTTCGATGTAGGAAGATGCCCTTGAACCTGGAGATTTGGGACCCATGCGATGGGTACCACGCAGTATTACTTTAAAGGGTCTGCGTTTGCTCACCCAACCTCACCAAACCTCTCAGCCGCAACAGTGTCCACCCTTATGTCTCATCCAGCTGTGGGTCTAGATATGGTCAATCCAGGTTGCATCACAGCCCCTGAACGCATTGTGTAAGAATTTCTCTCTCTTTCACTGTCTTTGTTTCATGGGTGTTTCAAAGTAATTTATTTTTATAATGGGGTTTAGCTGCTTTTCACTGCTGTGTTTATGCCGCTTTTTACCCACTTGACACACTAACAGAGAGATATCAATACATAGGTTTTAAGATTATTACTAGTCAGATATATTCTTGTGCGGTGAATAGGGCGTGTTGAGTCCAGTTCTCTGAGCAAGGAGTAGGTCTTGTCTATTACATATTGGGTTTATGGAACGGTATCTGAGCTAATTTGAAACCCTTGTTTTATGTATCACCCCACCTCACCTTTCCCGTTAAGCAGCCATAGTGTGTTTTCTGCATGTGTGACTCTGTTCTGTTTTGTAATTCAGTTCAAGTGTAACGGTTTTTACATTCCCTCTATCAGTGATACCTTATGAGAAGTGTCCTTTTCTGTGTGACTTATTTCACTTAGAGTCGTCGTACCTAAATCCACTCATCATGCTGCTACTAGCCTTATGACATTGATTTCACGGCTGAGTGATATTCCATTGTACATAAGGACCACAACTTCTTTATCCATTTTTCTCTTTCCTGGGATATTGAAGGTGGAATGAAGTGGAGGTCCTTGTCAACAGAGCAGCCCTAAACTTTGGGGTGCTTGTGTCTTGCTGATTTTTCATTTTCCCAATTTATACCCCCATGAGTGGAAGTGCCCTATGCTCTCTAAGCTTTGCTTTTTAGACGTTTCAGGACTCACCGTACACTTCTCCAGAGTGGCTGTTGACAATTTACATCCCGCCCATCAGTGTAGCAAGGCTCCCATTTCTCCATGGCCTGTCCTGCATTTCTGGTTTTGACACTTTTTTCAGCATGGCCCTTTTGACCGATGGGAAGCGAGACATCTTTGTAGCGCTGATTTGCCTTTCCAGGTTGCTTGGTTGGCCAAAAAGGGCGTATGCGTTTTTTCCTGAATATATTCAGGAAAAAACGCATACGCCCTTTTTGGCCAAGGGCATCATTGTCAACGTTTTGCCGCTTTTCATGTGCTTTAAAGGCGATTCGAATCTACCTCCTGAAATCTGTTTCCTGCAATTCTGCCTTGATTTCAAATCCTCTTCTTTGCCTTCCCTCAATATATTTGTGGATGAGAGTTATCATTTATAACTCTGCAGGTTTGTGAATTGCAGTGCCCTGAACCTCCATTTTACAACTCGCTTTTTAGGGAGCTGGCCGCAAAAGCGCAGGATGGCTTCAGGCCCTGTTCTGGTTCCGGGGGGCAGGCTGAGCCTGTGGTTAATTCTTCTTCCTGATGGGAAAATAGAGTGACCTGTGCCTGTCCCAACACCAAGAGCTAGTCTTTCATTGGTTCCACGTCTTCCCGTTCATCCTCAGTACAAATTGCAACCTGTACGGAACAGGAGGTTAAAGGTGCTGATGCTCCAAGGAGGGAGATTGCTAGTAAAGTGGCTGGAATGGCGAACCCGGGCACAAGCAGATGAGAAATGAGGTGCGTTTTAGAAACCTTTCCCCATCACACGGTGTACCATCTTCTGGGTATCTCATGCATGTTTTCGATGTAGGAAGATGCCCTTGAACCTGGAGATTTGGGACCCATGCGATGGGTACCACGCAGTATTACTTTAAAGGGTCTGCGTTTGCTCACCCAACCTCACCAAACCTCTCAGCCGCAACAGTGTCCACCCTTATGTCTCATCCAGCTGTGGGTCTAGATATGGTCAATCCAGGTTGCATCACAGCCCCTGAACGCATTGTGTAAGAATTTCTCTCTCTTTCACTGTCTTTGTTTCATGGGTGTTTCAAAGTAATTTATTTTTATAATGGGGTTTAGCTGCTTTTCACTGCTGTGTTTATGCCGCTTTTTACCCACTTGACACACTAACAGAGAGATATCAATACATAGGTTTTAAGATTATTACTAGTCAGATATATTCTTGTGCGGTGAATAGGGCGTGTTGAGTCCAGTTCTCTGAGCAAGGAGTAGGTCTTGTCTATTACATATTGGGTTTATGGAACGGTATCTGAGCTAATTTGAAACCCTTGTTTTATGTATCACCCCACCTCACCTTTCCCGTTAAGCAGCCATAGTGTGTTTTCTGCATGTGTGACTCTGTTCTGTTTTGTAATTCAGTTCAAGTGTAACGGTTTTTACATTCCCTCTATCAGTGATACCTTATGAGAAGTGTCCTTTTCTGTGTGACTTATTTCACTTAGAGTCGTCGTACCTAAATCCACTCATCATGCTGCTACTAGCCTTATGACATTGATTTCACGGCTGAGTGATATTCCATTGTACATAAGGACCACAACTTCTTTATCCATTTTTCTCTTTCCTGGGATATTGAAGGTGGAATGAAGTGGAGGTCCTTGTCAACAGAGCAGCCCTAAACTTTGGGGTGCTTGTGTCTTGCTGATTTTTCATTTTCCCAATTTATACCCCCATGAGTGGAAGTGCCCTATGCTCTCTAAGCTTTGCTTTTTAGACGTTTCAGGACTCACCGTACACTTCTCCAGAGTGGCTGTTGACAATTTACATCCCGCCCATCAGTGTAGCAAGGCTCCCATTTCTCCATGGCCTGTCCTGCATTTCTGGTTTTGACACTTTTTTCAGCATGGCCCTTTTGACCGATGGGAAGCGAGACATCTTTGTAGCGCTGATTTGCCTTTCCAGGTTGCTTGGTTGGCCAAAAAGGGCGTATGCGTTTTTTCCTGAATATATTCAGGAAAAAACGCATACGCCCTTTTTGGCCAAGGGCATCATTGTCAACGTTTTGCCGCTTTTCATGTGCTTTAAAGGCGATTCGAATCTACCTCCTGAAATCTGTTTCCTGCAATTCTGCCTTGATTTCAAATCCTCTTCTTTGCCTTCCCTCAATATATTTGTGGATGAGAGTTATCATTTATAACTCTGCAGGTTTGTGAATTGCAGTGCCCTGAACCTCCATTTTACAACTCGCTTTTTAGGGAGCTGGCCGCAAAAGCGCAGGATGGCTTCAGGCCCTGTTCTGGTTCCGGGGGGCAGGCTGAGCCTGTGGTTAATTCTTCTTCCTGATGGGAAAATAGAGTGACCTGTGCCTGTCCCAACACCAAGAGCTAGTCTTTCATTGGTTCCACGTCTTCCCGTTCATCCTCAGTACAAATTGCAACCTGTACGGAACAGGAGGTTAAAGGTGCTGATGCTCCAAGGAGGGAGATTGCTAGTAAAGTGGCTGGAATGGCGAACCCGGGCACAAGCAGATGAGAAATGAGGTGCGTTTTAGAAACCTTTCCCCATCACACGGTGTACCATCTTCTGGGTATCTCATGCATGTTTTCGATGTAGGAAGATGCCCTTGAACCTGGAGATTTGGGACCCATGCGATGGGTACCACGCAGTATTACTTTAAAGGGTCTGCGTTTGCTCACCCAACCTCACCAAACCTCTCAGCCGCAACAGTGTCCACCCTTATGTCTCATCCAGCTGTGGGTCTAGATATGGTCAATCCAGGTTGCATCACAGCCCCTGAACGCATTGTGTAAGAATTTCTCTCTCTTTCACTGTCTTTGTTTCATGGGTGTTTCAAAGTAATTTATTTTTATAATGGGGTTTAGCTGCTTTTCACTGCTGTGTTTATGCCGCTTTTTACCCACTTGACACACTAACAGAGAGATATCAATACATAGGTTTTAAGATTATTACTAGTCAGATATATTCTTGTGCGGTGAATAGGGCGTGTTGAGTCCAGTTCTCTGAGCAAGGAGTAGGTCTTGTCTATTACATATTGGGTTTATGGAACGGTATCTGAGCTAATTTGAAACCCTTGTTTTATGTATCACCCCACCTCACCTTTCCCGTTAAGCAGCCATAGTGTGTTTTCTGCATGTGTGACTCTGTTCTGTTTTGTAATTCAGTTCAAGTGTAACGGTTTTTACATTCCCTCTATCAGTGATACCTTATGAGAAGTGTCCTTTTCTGTGTGACTTATTTCACTTAGAGTCGTCGTACCTAAATCCACTCATCATGCTGCTACTAGCCTTATGACATTGATTTCACGGCTGAGTGATATTCCATTGTACATAAGGACCACAACTTCTTTATCCACTTTTCTCTTTCCTGGGATATTGAAGGTGGAATGAAGTGGAGGTCCTTGTCAACAGAGCAGCCCTAAACTTTGGGGTGCTTGTGTCTTGCTGATTTTTCATTTTCCCAATTTATACCCCCATGAGTGGAAGTGCCCTATGCTCTCTAAGCTTTGCTTTTTAGACGTTTCAGGACTCACCGTACACTTCTCCAGAGTGGCTGTTGACAATTTACATCCCGCCCATCAGTGTAGCAAGGCTCCCATTTCTCCATGGCCTGTCCTGCATTTCTGGTTTTGACACTTTTTTCAGCATGGCCCTTTTGACCGATGGGAAGCGAGACATCTTTGTAGCGCTGATTTGCCTTTCCAGGTTGCTTGGTTGGCCAAAAAGGGCGTATGCGTTTTTTCCTGAATATATTCAGGAAAAAACGCATACGCCCTTTTTGGCCAAGGGCATCATTGTCAACGTTTTGCCGCTTTTCATGTGCTTTAAAGGCGATTCGAATCTACCTCCTGAAATCTGTTTCCTGCAATTCTGCCTTGATTTCAAATCCTCTTCTTTGCCTTCCCTCAATATATTTGTGGATGAGAGTTATCATTTATAACTCTGCAGGTTTGTGAATTGCAGTGCCCTGAACCTCCATTTTACAACTCGCTTTTTAGGGAGCTGGCCGCAAAAGCGCAGGATGGCTTCAGGCCCTGTTCTGGTTCCGGGGGGCAGGCTGAGCCTGTGGTTAATTCTTCTTCCTGATGGGAAAATAGAGTGACCTGTGCCTGTCCCAACACCAAGAGCTAGTCTTTCATTGGTTCCACGTCTTCCCGTTCATCCTCAGTACAAATTGCAACCTGTACGGAACAGGAGGTTAAAGGTGCTGATGCTCCAAGGAGGGAGATTGCTAGTAAAGTGGCTGGAATGGCGAACCCGGGCACAAGCAGATGAGAAATGAGGTGCGTTTTAGAAACCTTTCCCCATCACACGGTGTACCATCTTCTGGGTATCTCATGCATGTTTTCGATGTAGGAAGATGCCCTTGAACCTGGAGATTTGGGACCCATGTGATGCGTACCACGCAGTATTACTTTAAAGGGTCTGCGTTTGCTCACCCAACCTCACCAAACCTCTAAGCCGCAACAGTGTCCACCCTTATGTCTCATCCAGCTGTGGGTCTAGATATGGTCAATCCAGGTTGCATCACAGCCCCTGAACGCATTGTGTAAGAATTTCGCTCTCTTTCACTGTCTTTGTTTCATGGGTGTTTCAAAGTAATTTATTTTTATAATGGGGTTTAGCTGCTTTTCACTGCTGTGTTTATGCCGCTTTTTACCCACTTGACACACTAACAGAGAGATATCAATACATAGGTTTTAAGATTATTACTAGTCAGATATATTCTTGTGCGGTGAATAGGGCGTGTTGAGTCCAGTTCTCTGAGCAAGGAGTAGGTCTTGTCTATTACATATTGGGTTTATGGAACGGTATCTGAGCTAATTTGAAACCCTTGTTTTATGTATCACCCCACCTCACCTTTCCCGTTAAGCAGCCATAGTGTGTTTTCTGCATGTGTGACTCTGTTCTGTTTTGTAATTCAGTTCAAGTGTAACGGTTTTTACATTCCCTCTATCAGTGATACCTTATGAGAAGTGTCCTTTTCTGTGTGACTTATTTCACTTAGAGTCGTCGTACCTAAATCCACTCATCATGCTGCTACTAGCCTTATGACATTGATTTCACGGCTGAGTGATATTCCATTGTACATAAGGACCACAACTTCTTTATCCATTTTTCTCTTTCCTGGGATATTGAAGGTGGAATGAAGTGGAGGTCCTTGTCAACAGAGCAGCCCTAAACTTTGGGGTGCTTGTGTCTTGCTGATTTTTAATTTTCCCAATTTATACCCCCATGAGTGGAAGTGCCCTATGCTCTCTAAGCTTTGCTTTTTAGACGTTTCAGGACTCACCGTACACTTCTCCAGAGTGGCTGTTGACAATTTACATCCCACCCATCAGTGTAGCAAGGCTCCCATTTCTCCATGGCCTGTCCTGCATTTCTGGTTTTGACACTTTTTTCAGCATGGCCCTTTTGACCGATGGGAAGCGAGACATCTTTGTAGCGCTGATTTGCCTTTCCAGGTTGCTTGGTTGGCCAAAAAGGGCGTATGCGTTTTTTCCTGAATATATTCAGGAAAAAACGCATACGCCCTTTTTGGCCAAGGGCATCATTGTCAACGTTTTGCCGCTTTTCATGTGCTTTAAAGGCGATTCGAATCTACCTCCTGAAATCTGTTTCCTGCAATTCTGCCTTGATTTCAAATCCTCTTCTTTCCTTCCCTCAATATATTTGTGGATGAGAGTTATCATTTATAACTCTGCAGGTTTGTGAATTGCAGTGCCCTGAAGCTCCATTTTACAACTCGCTTTTTAGGGAGCTGGCCGCAAAAGCGCAGGATGGCTTCAGGCCCTGTTCTGGTTCCGGGGGGCAGGCTGAGCCTGTGGTTAATTCTTCTTCCTGATGGGAAAATAGAGTGACCTGTGCCTGTCCCAACACCAAGAGCTAGTCTTTCATTGGTTCCACGTCTTCCCGTTCATCCTCAGTACAAATTGCAACCTGTACGGAACAGGAGGTTAAAGGTGCTGATGCTCCAAGGAGGGAGATTGCTAGTAAAGTGGCTGGAATGGCGAACCCGGGCACAAGCAGATGAGAAATGAGGTGCGTTTTAGAAACCTTTCCCCATCACACGGTGTACCATCTTCTGGGTATCTCATGCATGTTTTCGATGTAGGAAGATGCCCTTGAACCTGGAGATTTGGGACCCATGCGATGGGTACCACGCAGTATTACTTTAAAGGGTCTGCGTTTGCTCACCCAACCTCACCAAACCTCTCAGCCGCAACAGTGTCCACCCTTATGTCTCATCCAGCTGTGGGTCTAGATATGGTCAATCCAGGTGGCATCACAGCCCCTGAACGCATTGTGTAAGAATTTCTCTCTCTTTCACTGTCTTTGTTTCATGGGTGTTTCAAAGTAATTTATTTTTATAATGGGGTTTAGCTGCTTTTCACTGCTGTGTTTATGCCGCTTTTTACCCACTTGACACACTAACAGAGAGATATCAATACATAGGTTTTAAGATTATTACTAGTCAGATATATTCTTGTGCGGTGAATAGGGCGTGTTGAGTCCAGTTCTCTGAGCAAGGAGTAGGTCTTGTCTATTACATATTGGGTTTATGGAACGGTATCTGAGCTAATTTGAAACCCTTGTTTTATGTATCACCCCACCTCACCTTTCCCGTTAAGCAGCCATAGTGTGTTTTCTGCATGTGTGACTCTGTTCTGTTTTGTAATTCAGTTCAAGTGTAACGGTTTTTACATTCCCTCTATCAGTGATACCTTATGAGAAGTGTCCTTTTCTGTGTGACTTATTTCACTTAGAGTCGTCGTACCTAAATCCACTCATCATGCTGCTACTAGCCTTATGACATTGATTTCACGGCTGAGTGATATTCCATTGTACATAAGGACCACAACTTCTTTATCCATTTTTCTCTTTCCTGGGATATTGAAGGTGGAATGAAGTGGAGGTCCTTGTCAACAGAGCAGCCCTAAACTTTGGGGTGCTTGTGTCTTGCTGATTTTTAATTTTCCCAATTTATACCCCCATGAGTGGAAGTGCCCTATGCTCTCTAAGCTTTGCTTTTTAGACGTTTCAGGACTCACCGTACACTTCTCCAGAGTGGCTGTTGACAATTTACATCCCACCCATCAGTGTAGCAAGGCTCCCATTTCTCAATGGCCTGTCCTGCATTTCTGGTTTTGACACTTTTTTCAGCATGGCCCTTTTGACCGATGGGAAGCGAGACATCTTTGTAGCGCTGATTTGCCTTTCCAGGTTGCTTGGTTGGCCAAAAAGGGCGTATGCGTTTTTTCCTGAATATATTCAGGAAAAAACGCATACGCCCTTTTTGGCCAAGGGCATCATTGTCAACGTTTTGCCGCTTTTCATGTGCTTTAAAGGCGATTCGAATCTACCTCCTGAAATCTGTTTCCTGCAATTCTGCCTTGATTTCAAATCCTCTTCTTTGCCTTCCCTCAATATATTTGTGGATGAGAGTTATCATTTATAACTCTGCAGGTTTGTGAATTGCAGTGCCCTGAACCTCCATTTTACAACTCGCTTTTTAGGGAGCTGGCCGCAAAAGCGCAGGATGGCTTCAGGCCCTGTTCTGGTTCCGGGGGGCAGGCTGAGCCTGTGGTTAATTCTTCTTCCTGATGGGAAAATAGAGTGACCTGTGCCTGTCCCAACACCAAGAGCTAGTCTTTCATTGGTTCCACGTCTTCCCGTTCATCCTCAGTACAAATTGCAACCTGTACGGAACAGGAGGTTAAAGGTGCTGATGCTCCAAGGAGGGAGATTGCTAGTAAAGTGGCTGGAATGGCGAACCCGGGCACAAGCAGATGAGAAATGAGGTGCGTTTTAGAAACCTTTCCCCATCACACGGTGTACCATCTTCTGGGTATCTCATGCATGTTTTCGATGTAGGAAGATGCCCTTGAACCTGGAGATTTGGGACCCATGCGATGGGTACCACGCAGTATTACTTTAAAGGGTCTGCGTTTGCTCACCCAACCTCACCAAACCTCTCAGCCGCAACAGTGTCCACCCTTATGTCTCATCCAGCTGTGGGTCTAGATATGGTCAATCCAGGTTGCATCACAGCCCCTGAACGCATTGTGTAAGAATTTCTCTCTCTTTCACTGTCTTTGTTTCATGGGTTTTTCGAAGTAATTTATTTTTATAATGGGGTTTAGCTGCTTTTCACTGCTGTGTTTATGCCGCTTTTTACCCACTTGACACACTAACAGAGAGATATCAATACATAGGTTTTAAGATTATTACTAGTCAGATATATTCTTGTGCGGTGAATAGGGCGTGTTGAGTCCAGTTCTCTGAGCAAGGAGTAGGTCTTGTCTATTACATATTGGGTTTATGGAACGGTATCTGAGCTAATTTGAAACCCTTGTTTTATTTATCACCCCACCTCACCTTTCCCGTTAAGCAGCCATAGTGTGTTTTCTGCATGTGTGACTCTGTTCTGTTTTGTAATTCAGTTCAAGTGTAACGGTTTTTACATTCCCTCTATAAGTGATACCTTATGAGAAGTGTCCTTTTCTGTGTGACTTATTTCACTTAGAGTCGTCATACCTAAATCCACTCATCATGCTGCTACTAGCCTTATGACATTGATTTCACGGCTGAGTGATATTCCATTGTACATAAGGACCACAACTTCTTTATCCATTTTTCTCTTTCCTGGGATATTGAAGGTGGAATGAAGTGGAGGTCCTTGTCAACAGAGCAGCCCTAAACTTTGGGGTGCTTGTGTCTTGCTGATTTTTAATTTTCCCAATTTATACCCCCATGAGTGGAAGTGCCCTATATTCTCTAAGCTTTGCTTTTTAGACGTTTCAGGACTCACCGTACACTTCTCCAGAGTGGCTGTTGACAATTTACATCCCGCCCATCAGTGTAGCAAGGCTCCCATTTCTCCATGGCCTGTCCTGCATTTCTGGTTTTGACACTTTTTTCAGCATGGCCCTTTTGACCGATGGGAAGCGAGACATCTTTGTAGCGCTGATTTGCCTTTCCAGGTTGCTTGGTTGGCCAAAAAGGGCGTATGCGTTTTTTCCTGAATATATTCAGGAAAAAACGCATACGCCCTTTTTGGCCAAGGGCATCATTGTCAACGTTTTGCCGCTTTTCATGTGCTTTAAAGGCGATTCGAATCTACCTCCTGAAATCTGTTTCCTGCAATTCTGCCTTGATTTC
The DNA here is from genome assembly GCF_965194805.1 of Balaenoptera borealis. NCBI lineage: Eukaryota > Metazoa > Chordata > Mammalia > Artiodactyla > Balaenopteridae > Balaenoptera > Balaenoptera borealis. Next base: position 836,080 of record NW_028123911.1, on the reverse strand, counting down.
AAATCCTCTTCTTTGCCTTCCCTCAATATATTTGTGGATGAGAGTTATCATTTCTAACTCTGCAGGTTTGTGAATTGCAGTGCCCTGAACCTCCATTTTACAACTCGCTTTTTAGGGAGCTGGCCGCAAAAGCGCAGGATGGCTTCAGGCCCTGTTCTGGTTCCGGGGGGCAGGCTGAGCCTGTGGTTAATTCTTCTTCCTGATGGGAAAATAGAGTGACCTGTGCCTGTCCCAACACCAAGAGCTAGTCTTTCATTGGTTCCACGTCTTCCCGTTCATCCTCAGTACAAATTGCAACCTGTACGGAACAGGAGGTTAAAGGTGCTGATGCTCCAAGGAGGGAGATTGCTAGTAAAGTGGCTGGAATGGCGAACCCGGGCACAAGCAGATGAGAAATGAGGTGCGTTTTAGAAACCTTTCCCCATCACACGGTGTACCATCTTCTGGGTATCTCATGCATGTTTTCGATGTAGGAAGATGCCCTTGAACCTGGAGATTTGGGACCCATGCGATGGGTACCACGCAGTATTACTTTAAAGGGTCTGCGTTTGCTCACCCAACCTCACCAAACCTCTCAGCCGCAACAGTGTCCACCCTTATGTCTCATCCAGCTGTGGGTCTAGATATGGTCAATCCAGGTTGCATCACAGCCCCTGAACGCATTGTGTAAGAATTTCTCTCTCTTTCACTGTCTTTGTTTCATGGGTGTTTCAAAGTAATTTATTTTTATAATGGGGTTTAGCTGCTTTTCACTGCTGTGTTTATGCCGCTTTTTACCCACTTGACACACTAACAGAGAGATATCAATACATAGGTTTTAAGATTATTACTAGTCAGATATATTCTTGTGCGGTGAATAGGGCGTGTTGAGTCCAGTTCTCTGAGCAAGGAGTAGGTCTTGTCTATTACATATTGGGTTTATGGAACGGTATCTGAGCTAATTTGAAACCCTTGTTTTATGTATCACCCCACCTCACCTTTCCCGTTAAGCAGCCATAGTGTGTTTTCTGCATGTGTGACTCTGTTCTGTTTTCTGATTCAGTTCAAGTGTAACGGTTTTTACATTCCCTCTATAAGTGATACCTTATGAGAAGTGTCCTTTTCTGTGTGACTTATTTCACTTAGAATCGTCGTACCTAAATCCACTCATCATGCTGCTACTAGCCTTATGACATTGATTTCACGGCTGAGTGATATTCCATTGTACATAAGGACCACAACTTCTTTATCCATTTTTCTCTTTCCTGGGATATTGAAGGTGGAATGAAGTGGAGGTCCTTGTCAACAGAGCAGCCCTAAACTTTGGGGTGCTTGTGTCTTGCTGATTTTTCATTTTCCCAATTTATAACCCCATGAGTGGAAGTGCCCTATGCTCTCTAAGCTGTGTTTTTTAGATGTTTCAGGACTCACCGTACGCTTCTCCAGAGTGGCTGTTGGCAATTTACATCCCGCCCATCAGTGTAGCAAGGCTCCCATTTCTCCATGGCCTGTCCTGCATTTCTGGTTTTGACACTTTTTTCAGCATGGCCTTTTTAACCGATGGGAAGCGAGACATCTTTGTAGCGCTGATTTGCCTTTCCAGGTTGCTTGGTTGGCCAAAAAGGGCGTATGCGTTTTTTCCTGAATATATTCAGGAAAAAACGCATACGCCCTTTTTGGCCAAGGGCATCATTGTCAACGTTTTGCCGCTTTTCATGTGCTTTAAAGGCGATTCGAATCTACCTCCTGAAATCTGTTTCCTGCAATTCTGCCTTGATTTCAAATCCTCTTCTTTGCCTTCCCTCAATATATTTGTGGATGAGAGTTATCATTTATAACTCTGCAGGTTTGTGAATTGCAGTGCCCTGAAGCTCCATTTTACAACTCGCTTTTTAGGGAGCTGGCCGCAAAAGCGCAGGATGGCTTCAGGCCCTGTTCTGGTTCCGGGGGGCAGGCTGAGCCTGTGGTTAATTCTTCTTCCTGATGGGAAAATAGAGTGACCTGTGCCTGTCCCAACACCAAGAGCTAGTCTCTCATTGGTTCCCCTTCTTCCCGTTCATCCTCAGGACAAATTGCAATCGGTACGGAACAGTAGGTTAAAGGTGCTGATGCTCCAAGTAGGGAGATTGCTAGTAAAGAGCCTGGAATGGCGAACCCGGGCACAAGGAGATGAGAAATGAGGTGCGTTTTAGAATCCTTTCCCCATCACACGGTGTACCATCTTCTGGGTTTCTCATGCATGTTTTCGATGTAGGAAGATGCCCTTGAACCTGGAGATTTGGGACCCATGCGATGGGTACCACGCAGTATTACTTTAAAGGGTCTGCGTTTGCTCACCCAACCTCACCAAACCTCTCAGCACCAAGAGTGTCCACCCTTATGTCTCATCCAGCTGTGGGTCTAGATATGGTCAATCCAGGTTGCATCACAGCCCCTGAACGCATTGTGTAAGAATTTCTCTCTCTTTCACTGTCTTTGTTTCATGGGTGTTTCAAAGTAATTTATTTTTATAATGGGGTTTAGCTGCTTTTCAATGCTGTGTTTATGCTGCTTTACACCCACTTGACACACTAACAGAGAGATATCAATACATAGGTTTTAAGATTATTACTAATCAGATATATTCTTGTGCAGTGAATAGGGCGTGTTGAGTCCAGTTCTCTGAGCAAGGAGTAGGTCTTGTCTATTACATATTGGGTTTATGGAATGGTATCTGAGCTAATTTGAAACCCTTATTTTATGTATCACCCCACCTCACCTTTCCCGTTAAGCAGCCATAGTGTGTTTTCTGCATGTGTGACTCTGTTCTGTTTTGTAATTCAGTTGAAGTATAACGGTTTCTTACATTCCCTCTATAAGTGATACCTTATGAGAAGTGTCCTTTTCTGTGTGACTTATTTCACTTAGAATCGTCGTACCTAAATCCACTCATCATGCTGCTACTAGCCTTATGACATTGGTTTCATGGCTGAGTGATATTGCATTGTACATAAGGACCACAACTTCTTTATCCATTTTTCTCTTTCCTAGGATATGTAAGGTGGAATGAAGTGGAGGTGCTTGTCACCAGAGCAGCCCTAAACTTTGGGGTGCTTGTGTCTTGCTGATTTTTAATTTTCCCAATTTATACCCCCATGAGTGGTAGTACCCTATGCTCTCTAAGCTGTTTTTTTAGATGTTTCCGGACTCACCGTACACTTCTCCAGAGTGGCTGTTGGCAATTTACATCCCGCCCATCAGTGCAGCAAGGCTCCCATTTCTCCATGGCCTGTCCTGCATTTCTGGTTTTGACACTTTTTTCAGCATGGCCCTTTTGACTGATGGGTAGCGAGACTTGTTTGTAGCGCTGATTTGCCTTTCCAGGTTGCTTGGTTGGCCAAAAAGGGCGTATGCGTTTTTTCCTGAATATATTCAGGAAAAAACGCATACGCCCTTTTTGGCCAAGGGCATCATTGTCAACGTTTTGCCGCTTTTCATGTGCTTTAAAGGCGATTCGAATCTACCTCCTGAAATCTGTTTCCTGCAATTCTGCCTTGATTTCAAATCCTCTTCTTTGCCTTCCCTCAATATACTTGTGGACGAGAGTTATCATTTATAACTCTGCAGGTTTGTGAATTGCAGTGCCCTGAACCTCCATTTTACAACTCGCTTTTTTGGGAGCTGGCCGCAAAAGCGCAGGATGGCTTCAGGCCCTGTTCTGGTTCCGGGGGGCAGGCTGAGCCTGTGGTTAATTCTTCTTGCTGATGGGAAAATAGAGTGACCTGTGCCTGTCCCAACACCAAGAGCTAGTCTCTCGTTGGTTCCACGTCTTCCCGTTCATCCTCAGGACAAATTGCAACCTGTACGGAACAGGAGGTGAAAGGTGCTGATGCTCCAAGTAGGGAGATTGCTAGTAAAACGGCTGGAATGGCGAACCCGGACACAAGGAGATGAGAAATGAGGTGCGTTTTAGAAACCTTTCCCCATCACACGGTGTACCATCTTCTGGGTTTCTCATGCATGTTTTCGATGTAGGAAGATGCCCTTGAACCTGGAGATTTGGGACCCATGCGATGGGTACCACGCTGTATTACTTTAAAGGGTCTGCGTTTGCTCACCCAACCTCACCAAACCTCTCAGCCCCAAGAGTGTCCACCCTTATGTCTCATCCAGCTGTGGGTCTAGATATGGTCTATCCAGGTTGCATCACAGCCCCTGAACGCATTGTGTAAGAATTTCTCTATCTTTCACCGTCTTTGTTTCATGGGTTTTTCAAAGTAATTTATTTTTATAATGGGGTTTAGCTGCTTTTCACTGCTGTGTTTATGCCGCTTTACACCCACTTGACACACTATCAGAGAGATATCAATACATAGGTTTTAAGATTATTACTAGTCAGATATATTCTTGTGCGGTGAATAGGGCGTGTTGAGTCCAGTTCTCTGAGCAAGGAGTAGGTCTTGTCTATTACATATTGGGTTTATAGAACGGTATCTGAGCTAATTTGAAACCCCTGTTTTATGTATCACCCCACCTCACCTTTCCCGTTAAGCAGCCATAGTGTCTTTTCTGCATGTGTGACTCTGTTCTGTTTTGTAATTCAGTTCAAGTGTAACGGTTTTTACATTCCCTCTATAAGTGATACCTTATGAGAAGTGTCCTTTTCTGTGTGACTTATTTCACTTAGAATCGTCGTACCTAAATCCACTCATCATGCTGCTACTAGCCTTATGACGTTGATTTCATGGCTGAGTGATATTCCATTGTACATAAGGACCACAACTTCTTTATCCATTTTTCTCTTTCCTGGGATACTTAAGGTGGAATGAAGTGGAGGTCCTTGTCAACAAAGCAGCCCTAAACTTTTGGGTGCTTGTGTCTTGCTGTTTTTTAATTTTCCCAATTTATACCCCCTTGAGTGGAAGTGCCCAATGCTCTCTAAGCTGTGTTTTTCAGATGTTTCAGGACACACTGTACACTTCTCCAGAGTGGCTGTTGGCAATTTACATCCCGCCCATCAGTGTAGCAAGGCTCCCATTTCTCCATGGCCTGTCCTGCATTTCTAGTTTTGACACTTTTTTCAGCATGGCCCTTTTGACCGATGGGAATCCAGACTTCTTTGTAGCGCTGATTTGTCTTTCCAGGTTGCTTGGTTGGCCAAAAAGGGCGTATGCGTTTTTTCCTGAATATATTCAGGAAAAAACGCATACGCCCTTTTTGGCCAAGGGCATCATTGTCAACGTTTTGCCAGTTTTCATGTGCTTTAAAGGCGATTCGAATCTACCTCCTGAAATCTGTTTCCTGCAATTCTGCCTTGATTTCAAATGCTCTTCTTTGGCTTCTCTCAATATATTTGTGGACGAGAGTTATCATTTATAACTCTGCAGGTTTGTGAATTGCAGTGCCCTGAACCTCCATTTTACAACTCGCTTTTTAGGGAGCTGGCCGCAAAAGCGCAGGATGGCTTCAGGCCCTGTTCTGGTTCCGGGGGGCAGGCTGAGCCTGTGGTTAATTCTTCTTCCTGATGGGAAAATAGAGTGACCTGTGCCTGTCCCAACACCAAGAGCTAGTCTCTCGTTGGTTCCCCGTATTCCCGTTCATCCTCAGGACAAATTGCAATCGGTACGGAACAGGAGGTTAAAGGTGCTGATGCTCCAAGTAGGGAGATTGCTAGTAAAGAGCATGGAATGGCGAACCCGGGCACAAGGAGATGAGAAATGAGGTGCGTTTTAGAATCCTTTCCCCATCACACGGTGTACCATCTTCTGGGTTTCTCATGCATGTTTTCGATGTAGGAAGATGCCCTTGAACCTGGAGATTTGGGACCCATGCGATGGGTACCACGCAGTATTACTTTAAAGGGTCTGCGTTTGCTCACCCAACCTCACCAAACCTCTCAGCACCAAGAGTGTCCACCCTTATGTCTCATCCAGCTGTGGGTCTAGATATGGTCAATCCAGGTTGCATCACAGCCCCTGAACGCATTGTGTAAGAATTTCTCTCTCTTTCACTGTCTTTGTTTCATGGGTGTTTCAAAGTAATTTATTTTTATAATGGGGTTTAGCTGCTTTTCAATGCTGTGTTTATGCTGCTTTACACCCACTTGACACACTAACAGAGAGATATCAATACATAGGTTTTAAGATTATTACTAATCAGATATATTCTTGTGCAGTGAATAGGGCGTGTTGAGTCCAGTTCTCTGAGCAAGGAGTAGGTCTTGTCTATTACATATTGGGTTTATGGAACGGTATCTGAGCTAATTTAAAACCCTTGTTTTATGTATCACCCCACCTCACCTTTCCCGTTAAGCAGCCATAGTGTGTTTTCTGCATGTGTGACTCTGTTTTGTTTTGTAATTCAGTTCAACTGTAACGGTTTGTACATTCCCTCTATCAGTGATACCTTATGAGAAGTGTCCTTTTCTGTGTGACTTATTTCACTTAGATTCGTCGTACCTAAATCCACTCATCATGCTGCTATAGCCTTATGACATTGATTTCATGGCTGAGTGATATACCATTGTACATAAGGACCACAACTTCTTTATCCATTTTTCTCTTTCCTGGGATATTGAAGGTGGAATGAAGTGGAGGTCCTTGTCAACAGAGCAGCCCTAAACTTTGGGGTGCTTGTGTCTTGCTGATTTTTAATTTTCCCAATTTATACCCCCATGAGTGGAAGTGCCCTATGCTCTCTAATCTGTGTTTTTCAGATGTTTCAGGACACACCCTACACTTCTCCAGAGTGGCTGTTGGCAATTTACATCCCGCCCATCAGTGTAGCAATGCTCCCATTTCTCCATGGCCTGTCCTGCATTTCTGGTTTTGACACTTTTTTCAGCATGGCCCTTTTGACCGATGGGAAGCGAGGCTTGTTTGTAGCGCTGATTTGCCTTTCCAGGTTGCTTGGTTGGCCAAAAAGGGCGTATGCGTTTTTTCCTGAATATATTCAGGAAAAAACGCATACGCCCTTTTTTGCCAAGGGCATCATTGTCAACGTTTTGCCGCTTTTCATGTGCTTTAAAGGTGATTCGAATCTACCTCCTGAAATCTGTTTCCTGCAATTCTGCCTTGATTTCAAATCCTCTTCTTTGCCTTCCCTCAATATATTTGTGGACGAGAGTTATCATTTATAACTCTGCAGGTTTGTGAATTGCAGTGCCCTGAACCTCCATTTTACAACTCGCTTTTATGGAAGCTGGCCGCAAAAGTGCAGAATGGCTTCAGGCCCTGTTCTGGTTCCGGGGGGCAGGCTGAGCCTGTGGTTAATTCTTCTTCCTGATGGGAAAATAGAGTGACCTGTGCCTGTCCCAACACCAAGAGCTAGTCTCTCGTTGGATCCACGTCTTCCCGTTCATCCTCAGGACAAATTGAAACCTGTATGGAACAGGAAATTAAAGGTGCTGATGCTCCAAGTAGGGAGATTGCTAGTAAAGCGGCTGGAATGGCGAACCCGGGCACAAGGAGATGAGAAATTAGGTGCGTTTTAGAAACCTTTCCCCATCACACGCTGTACCATCTTCTGGGTTTCTCATGCATGTTTTCGATGTAGGAAGATGCCCTTGAACCTGGAGATTTGGGACCCATGGGATGGGTACCACGCAGTATTACTTTAAAGGGTCTGCGTTTGCGCACCCAACCTCACCAAACCTCTCAGCCCCAAGAGTGTCCACCCTTATGTCTCATCCAGCTGTGGGTCTAGATATGGTCAATCCAGGTTGCATCACAGCCCCTGAACGCATTGTGTAAGAATGTCTCTCTCTTTCACTGTCTTTGTTTCATGGGTGTTTCAAAGTAATTTATTTTTATAATGGGGTTTAGCTGCTTTTCAGTGCTGTGTTTATGCCGCTTTACACCCACTTGACACACTAACAGAGAGATAACAATACATAGGTTTTACGATTATTATTAGTCAGATATATTCTTGTGCGGTGAATAGGGCGTGTTGAGTCCAGTTCTCTGAGCAAGGAGTAGGTCTTGTCTATTACATACTGGGTTTATGGAACGGTATCTGAGCTAATTTGATACCCTTGTTTTATGTATCACCCACCTCACCTTTCCCGTTAAGAAGCCATAGTGTGTTTTCTGCCTGTGTGACTCTGTTCTGTTTTGTAATTCAGTTCAAGTGTAACGGTTTTTACATTCCCTCTATAAGTGATACCTTATGAGAAGTGTCCTTTTCTGTGTTACTTATTTCACTTAGAATCGTCGTACCTAAATCCACTCATCATGCTGCTACTAACCTTACGACATTGATTTCATGGCTGAGTGATATTCCATTGTACATAAGGACCACAACATCTTTATCCATTTTTCTCTTTCCTGGGATATTTAAAGTGGAATGAAGTGGAGGTCCTGGTCAACAGAGCAGCCCTAAACTTTGGGGTGCTTGTGTCTTGCTGATTTTTAATTTTCCCAATTTATACCCCCATGAGTGGAAGTGCCCTATGCTCTCTAAGCTGTGTTTTTCAGATGTTTCAGGACTCACCGTACAGTTCTCCAGAGTGGCTGTTGGCAATTTACATCCCGCCCATCACTGTAGCAAGGCTCCCATTTCTCCATGGCCTGTCCTGCATTTCTGGTTTTGACACTTTTTTCAGCATGGCCCTTTTGACCAATGGGAAGCGAGACTTCTTTGTAGCGCTGATTTGCCTTTCCAGGTTGCTTGGTTGGCCAAAAAGGGCGTATGCGTTTTTTCCTGAATATATTCAGGGGAAAACGCATACGCCCTTTTTGGCCAAGGGCATCATTGTCAACGTTTTGCCGCTTTTCATATGCTTTAAAGGCGATTCGAATCTACCTCCTGAAATCTGTTTCCTGCAATTCTGCCTTGATTTCAAATCCTCTTCTTTGCCTTCCCTCAATATATTTGTGGACGAGAGTTATCATTTATAACTCTGCAGGTTTGTGAATTGCAGTGCCCTGAACCTCCATTTTACAACTCGCTTTTTTGAGAGCTGGCCGCAAAGGCGCAGGATGGCTTCAGGCCCTGTTCTGGTTCCGGGGGCAGGCTGAGCCTGTGGTTAATTCTTCTTCCTGATGGGAAAATAGAGTGACCTGTGCCTGTCCCAACACAAAGAGCTAGTCTCTCATTGGTTCCACGTCTTCCCGCTCATCCTCAGGACAATTTGCAACCTATACGGAACAGGAGGTTAAAGGTGCTGATGCTCCAAATAGGGAGATTGCTAGTAAAGCGGCTGGAATGGCGACCCCGGGCACAAGGAGATGAGAAATGAGGTGTGTTTTAGAAACCTTTCCCCATCACACGGTGTACCATCTTCTGGGTTTCTCATGCATGTTTTCGATGTAGGAAGATGCCCTTGAACTTTGAGATTTGGGACCCATGCGATGGGTACCACGCAGGATTACTTTAAAGGGTCTGCATTTGCTCACCCAACCTCACCAAAACTCTCAGCCCCAAGAGTGTCCACCCTTATGTCTCTTCCAGCTGTGGGTCTAGATATGGTCAATCCAGGTTGCATCACAGCCCCTGAATGCATCGTGTAAGCATTTCTCTCTCTTTCACTGTCTTTGTTTCATGGGTTTTTCAAAGTAATTTATTTTCATAATGGGGTTTAGCTGCTTTTCACTGCTGTGTTTATGCCGCTTTACACCCACTTGACACACTAACAGAGAGATATCAATACATAGGTTTTAAGATTATTACTAGTCAGATATATTCTTGTGCGGTGAATAGGGCGTTTTGAGTCCAGTTCTCTGAGCAAGGAGTAGGTCTTGTCTATTACATATTGGGTTTATGCAACGGTATCTGAGCTAATTTGAAACCCTTGTTTTATGTATCACCCCACCTCACCTTTCCCGTTAAGCAGCCATAGTGTGTTTTCTGCATGTGTGACTCTGTTTTGTTTTGTAATTCAGTTCAAGTGTAACGGTTTTTACATTCCCTCTATCAGTGATACCTTATGAGAAGTGTCCTTTTCTGTGTGACTTATTTCACTTAGATTCGTCATACCTAAATCCACTCAACATGCTGCTACTAGCCTTATAACATTGATTTCATGGCTGAGTGATATTCCATTGTACATAAGGACCACAACTTCTTTATCCATTTTTCTCTTTCCTGGGATATTGAAGGTGGAATGAAGTGGAGGTCCTTGTCAACAGAGCAGCCCTCAACTTTGGGGTGCTTGTGTCTTGCTGATTTTTAATTTTCCCAATTTATACCCCCATGAGTGGAAGTGCCCTATGCTCTCTAAGCTGTGTTTTTCAGATGTTTCAGGACACACCGTACACTTCTCCAGAGTGGCTGTTGGCAATTTACATCCCGCCCATCAGTGTAGCAAGGCTCCCATTTCTCCATGGCCTGTCCTGCATTTCTGGTTTTGACACTTTTTTCAGCATGGCCCTTTTGACCGATGGGAAGCGAGACTTCTTTGTAGCGCTGATTTGCCTTTCCAGGTTGCTTGGTTGGCCAAAAAGGGCGTATGCGTTTTTTCCTGAATATATTCAGGAAAAAACGCATACGCCCTTTTTGGCCAAGGGCATCATTGTCAACGTTTTTCCGCTTTTCATGTGCTTTAAAGGCGATTCGAATCTACCTCCTGAAATCTGTTTCCTGCAATTCTGCCTTGATTTCAAATCCTCTTCTTTGCCTTCCCTCAATATATTTGTGGACGAGAGTTATCATTTATAACTCTGCAGGTTTGTGAATTGCAGTGCCCTGAACCTCCATTTTACAACTCGCTTTTTTGGGAGCTGGCCGCAAAAGTGCAGGATGGCTTCAGGCCCTGTTCCGGATCCGGGGGGAAGGCTGAGCCTGTGGTTAATTCTTCTTCCTGCTGGGAAAATGGAGTGACCTGTGCCTGTCCCAACACCAAGAGCTAGTCTCTCGTTGGTTCCACGTCTTCCCGTTCATCCTCAGGACAAATTGCAACTTGTACGGAACAGGAGGTTAAAGGTGCTGATGCTCCAAGTAGGGAGATTTCTATTAAAGCGGCTGGAATGGCGAACCCGGGCACAGGAGATGAGAAATGAGGTACGTTTTAGAAACCTTTCCCCATCACACGGTGTACCATCTTCTGGGTTTCTCATGCATGTTTTCAATGTAGGAAGATGCCCTTGAACCTGGAGATTTGGGACCCATGCGATGGGTACCACGCAGTATTACTTTAAAGGGTCTGCGTTTGCTCACCCAACCTCACCAAACCTCTCAGCCCCAAGAGTGTCCACCCTTATGTCTCATCCAGCTGTGGGTCTAGATATGGTCAATCCAGGTTGCATCACAGCCCGTGAACGCATTGTGTAAGAATTTCTATCTCTTTCACTGTCTTTGTTTCATGGGTTTTTAAAAGTAATTTATTTTCATAATGGGGTTTAGCTGCTTTTCACTGCTGTGTTTATGCCGCTTTACACCCACTTGACACACTAACAGAGAGATATCAATACATAGGTTTTACGATTATTACTAGCCAGATATATTCTTGTGCGGTGAATAGGGGGTGTTGAGTCCAGTTCTCTGAGCAAGCAGTAGGTCTTGTCTATTACATATTGGGTTTATGGAACAGTATCTGAGCTCATTTGAAACCCTTGTTTTATGTATCACCCCACCTCACCTTTCCCGTTAAGAAGCCATAGTGTGTTTTCTGCATGTGTGACTCTGTTCTGTTTTGTAATTCAGTTCAAGTGTAACGGTTTTTACATTCCCTCTATCAGTGATACCTTATGAGAAGTGTCCTTTTCTGTGTGACTTATTTCACTTAGATTCGTCGTACCTAAATCCACTCATCATGCTGCTACTAGCCTTATAACATTGATTTCATGGCTGAGTGATATTCCATTGTACATAAGGACCACAACTTCTTTATCCATTTTTCTCTTTCCTGGGATATTGAAGGTGGAATGAAGTGGAGGTCCTTGTCAACAGAGCAGCCCTCAACTTTGGGGTGCTTGTGTCTTGCTGATTTTTAATTTTCCCAATTTATACCCCCATGAGTGGAAGTGCCCTATGCTCTCTAAGCTGTGTTTTTCATATGTTTCAGGACACACCGTACACTTCTCCAGAGTGGCTGTTGGCAATTTACATCCCGCCCATCAGTGTAGCAAGGCTCCCATTTCTCCATGGCCTGTCCTGCATTTCTGGTTTTGACACTTTTTTCAGCATGGCCCTTTTGACCGATGGGAAGCGAGACATCTTTGTAGCGCTGATTTGCCTTTCCAGGTTGCTTGGTTGGCCAAAAAGGGCGTATGCGTTTTTTCCTGAATATATTCAGGAAAAAACGCATACGCCCTTTTTGGCCAAGGGCATCATTGTCAACGTTTTGCCAGTTTTCATGTGCTTTAAAGGCGATTCGAATCTACCTCCTGAAATCTGTTTCCTGCAATTCTGCCTTGATTTCAAATGCTCTTCTTTGGCTTCTCTCAATATATTTGTGGACGAGAGTTATCATTTATAACTCTGCAGGTTTGTGAATTGCAGTGCCCTGAACCTCCATTTTACAACTCGCTTTTTTGGGAGCTGGCCGCAAAAGCGCAGGATGGCTTCAGGCCCTGTTCTGGTTCCGGGGGGCAGGCTGAGCCTGTGGTTAATTCTTCTTCCTGATGGGAAAATAGAGTGACCTGTGCCTGTCCCAACACCAAGAGCTAGTCTCTCGTTGGTTCCCCGTATTCCCGTTCATCCTCAGGACAAATTGCAATCGGTACGGAACAGGAGGTTAAAGGTGCTGATGCTCCAAGTAGGGAGATTGCTAGTAAAGAGCATGGAATGGCGAACCCGGGCACAAGGAGATGAGAAATGAGGTGCGTTTTAGAATCCTTTCCCCATCACACGGTGTACCATCTTCTGGGTTTCTCATGCATGTTTTCGATGTAGGAAGATGCCCTTGAACCTGGAGATTTGGGACCCATGCGATGGGTACCACGCAGTATTACTTTAAAGGGTCTGCGTTTGCTCACCCAACCTCACCAAACCTCTCAGCACCAAGAGTGTCCACCCTTATGTCTCATCCAGCTGTGGGTCTAGATATGGTCAATCCAGGTTGCATCACAGCCCCTGAACGCATTGTGTAAGAATTTCTCTCTCTTTCACTGTCTTTGTTTCATGGGTGTTTCAAAGTAATTTATTTTTATAATGGGGTTTAGCTGCTTTTCAATGCTGTGTTTATGCTGCTTTACACCCACTTGACACACTAACAGAGAGATATCAATACATAGGTTTTAAGATTATTACTAATCAGATATATTCTTGTGCAGTGAATAGGGCGTGTTGAGTCCAGTTCTCTGAGCAAGGAGTAGGTCTTGTCTATTACATATTGGGTTTATGGAACGGTATCTGAGCTAATTTAAAACCCTTGTTTTATGTATCACCCCACCTCACCTTTCCCGTTAAGCAGCCATAGTGTGTTTTCTGCATGTGTGACTCTGTTTTGTTTTGTAATTCAGTTCAACTGTAACGGTTTGTACATTCCCTCTATCAGTGATACCTTATGAGAAGTGTCCTTTTCTGTGTGACTTATTTCACTTAGATTCGTCGTACCTAAATCCACTCATCATGCTGCTATAGCCTTATGACATTGATTTCATGGCTGAGTGATATACCATTGTACATAAGGACCACAACTTCTTTATCCATTTTTCTCTTTCCTGGGATATTGAAGGTGGAATGAAGTGGAGGTCCTTGTCAACAGAGCAGCCCTAAACTTTGGGGTGCTTGTGTCTTGCTGATTTTTAATTTTCCCAATTTATACCCCCATGAGTGGAAGTGCCCTATGCTCTCTAATCTGTGTTTTTCAGATGTTTCAGGACACACCCTACACTTCTCCAGAGTGGCTGTTGGCAATTTACATCCCGCCCATCAGTGTAGCAATGCTCCCATTTCTCCATGGCCTGTCCTGCATTTCTGGTTTTGACACTTTTTTCAGCATGGCCCTTTTGACCGATGGGAAGCGAGGCTTGTTTGTAGCGCTGATTTGCCTTTCCAGGTTGCTTGGTTGGCCAAAAAGGGCGTATGCGTTTTTTCCTGAATATATTCAGGAAAAAACGCATACGCCCTTTTTTGCCAAGGGCATCATTGTCAACGTTTTGCCGCTTTTCATGTGCTTTAAAGGTGATTCGAATCTACCTCCTGAAATCTGTTTCCTGCAATTCTGCCTTGATTTCAAATCCTCTTCTTTGCCTTCCCTCAATATATTTGTGGACGAGAGTTATCATTTATAACTCTGCAGGTTTGTGAATTGCAGTGCCCTGAACCTCCATTTTACAACTCGCTTTTATGGAAGCTGGCCGCAAAAGTGCAGAATGGCTTCAGGCCCTGTTCTGGTTCCGGGGGGCAGGCTGAGCCTGTGGTTAATTCTTCTTCCTGATGGGAAAATAGAGTGACCTGTGCCTGTCCCAACACCAAGAGCTAGTCTCTCGTTGGATCCACGTCTTCCCGTTCATCCTCAGGACAAATTGCAACCTGTATGGAACAGGAAATTAAAGGTGCTGATGCTCCAAGTAGGGAGATTGCTAGTAAAGCGGCTGGAATGGCGAACCCGGGCACAAGGAGATGAGAAATTAGGTGCGTTGTAGAAACCTTTCCCCATCACACGCTGTACCATCTTCTGGGTTTCTCATGCATGTTTTCGATGTAGGAAGATGCCCTTGAACCTGGAGATTTGGGACCCATGGGATGGGTACCACGCAGTATTACTTTAAAGGGTCTGCGTTTGCGCACCCAACCTCACCAAACCTCTCAGCCCCAAGAGTGTCCACCCTTATGTCTCATCCAGCTGTGGGTCTAGATATGGTCAATCCAGGTTGCATCACAGCCCCTGAACGCATTGTGTAAGAATGTCTCTCTCTTTCACTGTCTTTGTTTCATGGGTGTTTCAAAGTAATTTATTTTTATAATGGGGTTTAGCTGCTTTTCAGTGCTGTGTTTATGCCGCTTTACACCCACTTGACACACTAACAGAGAGATAACAATACATAGGTTTTACGATTATTATTAGTCAGATATATTCTTGTGCGGTGAATAGGGCGTGTTGAGTCCAGTTCTCTGAGCAAGGAGTAGGTCTTGTCTATTACATACTGGGTTTATGGAACGGTATCTGAGCTAATTTGATACCCTTGTTTTATGTATCACCCACCTCACCTTTCCCGTTAAGAAGCCATAGTGTGTTTTCTGCCTGTGTGACTCTGTTCTGTTTTGTAATTCAGTTCAAGTGTAACGGTTTTTACATTCCCTCTATAAGTGATACCTTATGAGAAGTGTCCTTTTCTGTGTTACTTATTTCACTTAGAATCGTCGTACCTAAATCCACTCATCATGCTGCTACTAACCTTACGACATTGATTTCATGGCTGAGTGATATTCCATTGTACATAAGGACCACAACATCTTTATCCATTTTTCTCTTTCCTGGGATATTTAAAGTGGAATGAAGTGGAGGTCCTGGTCAACAGAGCAGCCCTAAACTTTGGGGTGCTTGTGTCTTGCTGATTTTTAATTTTCCCAATTTATACCCCCATGAGTGGAAGTGCCCTATGCTCTCTAAGCTGTGTTTTTCAGATGTTTCAGGACTCACCGTACAGTTCTCCAGAGTGGCTGTTGGCAATTTACATCCCGCCCATCACTGTAGCAAGGCTCCCATTTCTCCATGGCCTGTCCTGCATTTCTGGTTTTGACACTTTTTTCAGCATGGCCCTTTTGACCAATGGGAAGCGAGACTTCTTTGTAGCGCTGATTTGCCTTTCCAGGTTGCTTGGTTGGCCAAAAAGGGCGTATGCGTTTTTTCCTGAATATATTCAGGGGAAAACGCATACGCCCTTTTTGGCCAAGGGCATCATTGTCAACGTTTTGCCGCTTTTCATATGCTTTAAAGGCGATTCGAATCTACCTCCTGAAATCTGTTTCCTGCAATTCTGCCTTGATTTCAAATCCTCTTCTTTGCCTTCCCTCAATATATTTGTGGACGAGAGTTATCATTTATAACTCTGCAGGTTTGTGAATTGCAGTGCCCTGAACCTCCATTTTACAACTCGCTTTTTTGAGAGCTGGCCGCAAAGGCGCATTATGGCTTCAGGCCCTGTTCTGGTTCCGGGGGCAGGCTGAGCCTGTGGTTAATTCTTCTTCCTGATGGGAAAATAGAGTGACCTGTGCCTGTCCCAACACAAAGAGCTAGTCTCTCATTGGTTCCACGTCTTCCCGCTCATCCTCAGGACAATTTGCAACCTATACGGAACAGGAGGTTAAAGGTGCTGATGCTCCAAATAGGGAGATTGCTAGTAAAGCGGCTGGAATGGCGACCCCGGGCACAAGGAGATGAGAAATGAGGTGTGTTTTAGAAACCTTTCCCCATCACACGGTGTACCATCTTCTGGGTTTCTCATGCATGTTTTCGATGTAGGAAGATGCCCTTGAACTTTGAGATTTGGGACCCATGCGATGGGTACCACGCAGGATTACTTTAAAGGGTCTGCATTTGCTCACCCAACCTCACCAAAACTCTCAGCCCCAAGAGTGTCCACCCTTATGTCTCTTCCAGCTGTGGGTCTAGATATGGTCAATCCAGGTTGCATCACAGCCCCTGAATGCATCGTGTAAGCATTTCTCTCTCTTTCACTGTCTTTGTTTCATGGGTTTTTCAAAGTAATTTATTTTCATAATGGGGTTTAGCTGCTTTTCACTGCTGTGTTTATGCCGCTTTACACCCACTTGACACACTAACAGAGAGATATCAATACATAGGTTTTACGATTATTACTAGCCAGATATATTCTTGTGCGGTGAATAGGGGGTGTTGAGTCCAGTTCTCTGAGCAAGCAGTAGGTCTTGTCTATTACATATTGGGTTTATGGAACAGTATCTGAGCTCATTTGAAACCCTTGTTTTATGTATCACCCCACCTCACCTTTCCCGTTAAGAAGCCATAGTGTGTTTTCTGCATGTGTGACTCTGTTCTGTTTTGTAATTCAGTTCAAGTGTAACGGTTTTTACATTCCCTCTATCAGTGATACCTTATGAGAAGTGTCCTTTTCTGTGTGACTTATTTCACTTAGATTCGTCGTACCTAAATCCACTCATCATGCTGCTACTAGCCTTATAACATTGATTTCATGGCTGAGTGATATTCCATTGTACATAAGGACCACAACTTCTTTATCCATTTTTCTCTTTCCTGGGATATTGAAGGTGGAATGAAGTGGAGGTCCTTGTCAACAGAGCAGCCCTCAACTTTGGGGTGCTTGTGTCTTGCTGATTTTTAATTTTCCCAATTTATACCCCCATGAGTGGAAGTGCCCTATGCTCTCTAAGCTGTGTTTTTCAGATGTTTCAGGACACACCGTACACTTCTCCAGAGTGGCTGTTGGCAATTTACATCCCGCCCATCAGTGTAGCAAGGCTCCCATTTCTCCATGGCCTGTCCTGCATTTCTGGTTTTGACACTTTTTTCAGCATGGCCCTTTTGACCGATGGGAAGCGAGACTTCTTTGTAGCGCTGATTTGCCTTTCCAGTTTGCTTGGTTGGCCAAAAAGGGCGTATGCGTTTTTTCCTGAATATATTCAGGAAAAAACGCATACGCCCTTTTTGGCCAAGGGCATCATTGTCAACGTTTTTCCGATTTTCATGTGCTTTAAAGGCGATTCGAATCTACCTCCTGAAATCTGTTTCCTGCAATTCTGCCTTGATTTCAAATCCTCTTCTTTGCCTTCCCTCAATATATTTGTGGACGAGAGTTATCATTTATAACTCTGCAGGTTTGTGAATTGCAGTGCCCTGAACCTCCATTTTACAACTCGCTTTTTTGGGAGCTGGCCGCAAAAGCGCAGGATGGCTTCAGGCCCTGTTCTGGTTCCGGGGGGCAGGCTGAGCCTGTGGTTAATTCTTCTTCCTGATGGGAAAATAGAGTGACCTGTGCCTGTCCCAAAACCAAGAGCTAGTCTCTCGTTGGTTCCCCGTATTCCCGTTCATCCTCAGGACAAATTGCAATCGGTAGTGAACAGGAGGTTAAAGGTGCTGATGCTCCAAGTAGGGAGATTGCTAGTAAAGAGCATGGAATGGCGAACCCGGGCACAAGGAGATGAGAAATGAGGTGCGTTTTAGAATCCTTTCCCCATCACACGGTGTACCATCTTCTGGGTTTCTCATGCATGTTTTCGATGTAGGAAGATGCCCTTGAACCTGGAGATTTGGGACCCATGCGATGGGTACCACGCAGTATTACTTTAAAGGGTCTGCGTTTGCTCACCCAACCTCACCAAACCTCTCAGCACCAAGAGTGTCCACTCTTATGTCTCATCCAGCTGTGGGTCTAGATATGGTCAATCCAGGTTGCATCACAGCCCCTGAACGCATTGTGTAAGAATTTCTCTCTCTTTCACTGTCTTTGTTTCATGGGTGTTTCAAAGTAATTTATTTTTATAATGGGGTTTAGCTGCTTTTCAATGCTGTGTTTATGCTGCTTTACACCCACTTGACACACTAACAGAGAGATATCAATACATAGGTTTTAAGATTATTACTAATCAGATATATTCTTGTGCAGTGAATAGGGCGTGTTGAGTCCAGTTCTCTGAGCAAGGAGTAGGTCTTGTCTATTACATATTGGGTTTATGGAACGGTATCTGAGCTAATTTAAAACCCTTGTTTTATGTATCACCCCACCTCACCTTTCCGTTAAGCAGCCATAGTGTGTTTTCTGCATGTGTGACTCTGTTTTGTTTTGTAATTCAGTTCAACTGTAACGGTTTGTACATTCCCTCTATCAGTGATACCTTATGAGAAGTGTCCTTTTCTGTGTGACTTATTTCACTTAGATTCGTCGTACCTAAATCCACTCATCATGCTGCTATAGCCTTATGACATTGATTTCATGGCTGAGTGATATTCCATTGTACATAAGGACCACAACTTCTTTATCCATTTTTCTCTTTCCTGGGATATTGAAGGTGGAATGAAGTGGAGGTCCTTGTCAACAGAGCAGCCCTAAACTTTGGGGTGCTTGTGTCTTGCTGATTTTTAATTTTCCCAATTTATACCCCCATGAGTGGAAGTGCCCTATGCTCTCTAATCTGTGTTTTTCAGATGTTTCAGGACACACCCTACACTTCTCCAGAGTGGTTGTTGGCAAATTACATCCCGCCCATCAGTGTAGCAATGCTCCCATTTCTCCATGGCCTGTCCTGCATTTCTGGTTTTGACACTTTTTTCAGCATGGCCCTTTTGACCGATGGGAAGCGAGACTTGTTTGTAGCGCTGATTTGCCTTTCCAGGTTGCTTGGTTGGCCAAAAAGGGCGTATGCATTTTTTCCTGAATATATTCAGGAAAAAACGCATACGCCCTTTTTGGCCAAGGGCATCATTGTCAACGTTTTGCCGCTTTTCATGTGCTTTAAAGGCGATTCGAATCTACCTCCTGAAATCTGTTTCCTGCAATTCTGCCTTGATTTCAAATCCTCTTCTTTGCCTTCCCTCAATATATTTGTGGACGAGAGTTATCATTTATAACTCTGCAGGTTTGTGAATTGCAGTGCCCTGAACCTCCATTTTACAACTCGCTTTTATGGAAGCTGGCCGCAAAAGTGCAGAATGGCTTCAGGCCCTGTTCTGGTTCCGGGGGGCAGGCTGAGCCTGTGGTTAATTCTTCTTCCTGATGGGAAAATAGAGTGACCTGTGCCTGTCCCAACACCAAGAGCTAGTCTCTCGTTGGATCCACGTCTTCCCGTTCATCCTCAGGACAAATTGCAACCTGTATGGAACAGGAGGTTAAAGGTGCTGATGCTCCAAGTAGGGAGATTGCTAGTAAAGCGGCTGGAATGGCGAACCCGGGCACAAGGAGATGAGAAATTAGGTGCGTTTTAGAAACCTTTCCCCATCACACGCTGTACCATCTTCTGGGTTTCTCATGCATGTTTTCGATGTAGGAAGATGCCCTTGAACCTGGAGATTTGGGACCCATGGGATGGGTACCACGCAGTATTACTTTAAAGGGTCTGCGTTTGCGCACCCAACCTCACCAAACCTCTCAGCCCCAAGAGTGTCCACCCTTATGTCTCATCCAGCTGTGGGTCTAGATATGGTCAATCCAGGTTGCATCACAGCCCCTGAACGCATTGTGTAAGAATGTCTCTCTCTTTCACTGTCTTTGTTTCATGGGTGTTTCAAAGTAATTTATTTTTATAATGGGGTTTAGCTGCTTTTCAGTGCTGTGTTTATGCCGCTTTACACCCACTTGACACACTAACAGAGAGATAACAATACATAGGTTTTACGATTATTATTAGTCAGATATATTCTTGTGCGGTGAATAGGGCGTGTTGAGTCCAGTTCTCTGAGCAAGGAGTAGGTCTTGTCTATTACATACTGGGTTTATGGAACGGTATCTGAGCTAATTTGATACCCTTGTTTTATGTATCACCCACCTCACCTTTCCCGTTAAGAAGCCATAGTGTGTTTTCTGCCTGTGTGACTCTGTTCTGTTTTGTAATTCAGTTCAAGTGTAACGGTTTTTACATTCCCTCTATCAGTGATACCTTTTGAGAAGTGTCCTTTTCTGTGTTACTTATTTCACTTAGAATCGTCGTACCTAAATCCACTCATCATGCTGCTACTAACCTTACGACATTGATTTCATGGCTGAGTGATATTCCATTGTACATAAGGACCACAACATCTTTATCCATTTTTCTCTTTCCTGGGATATTTAAAGTGGAATGAAGTGGAGGTCGTGGTCAACAGAGCAGCCCTAAACTTTGGGGTGCTTGTGTCTTGCTGATTTTTAATTTTCCCAATTTATACCCCCATGAGTGGAAGTGCCCTATGCTCTCTAAGCTGTGTTTTTCAGATGTTTCAGGACTCACCGTACAGTTCTCCAGAGTGGCTGTTGGCAATTTACATCCCGCCCATCACTGTAGCAAGGCTCCCATTTCTCCATGGCCTGTCCTGCATTTCTGGTTTTGACACTTTTTTCAGCATGGCCCTTTTGACCAATGGGAAGCGAGACTTCTTTGTAGCGCTGATTTGCCTTTCCAGGTTGCTTGGTTGGCCAAAAAGGGCGTATGCGTTTTTTCCTGAATATATTCAGGGGAAAACGCATACGCCCTTTTTGGCCAAGGGCATCATTGTCAACGTTTTGCCGCTTTTCATATGCTTTAAAGGCGATTCGAATCTACCTCCTGAAATCTGTTTCCTGCAATTCTGCCTTGATTTCAAATCCTCTTCTTTGCCTTCCCTCAATATATTTGTGGACGAGAGTTATCATTTATAACTCTGCAGGTTTGTGAATTGCAGTGCCCTGAACCTCCATTTTACAACTCGCTTTTTTGAGAGCTGGCCGCAAAGGCGCAGGATGGCTTCAGGCCCTGTTCTGGTTCCGGGGGCAGGCTGAGCCTGTGGTTAATTCTTCTTCCTGATGGGAAAATAGAGTGACCTGTGCCTGTCCCAACACAAAGAGCTAGTCTCTCATTGGTTCCACGTCTTCCCGCTCATCCTCAGGACAATTTGCAACCTATACGGAACAGGAGGTTAAAGGTGCTGATGCTCCAAATAGGGAGATTGCTAGTAAAGCGGCTGGAATGGCGACCCCGGGCACAAGGAGATGAGAAATGAGGTGTGTTTTAGAAACCTTTCCCCATCACACGGTGTACCATCTTCTGGGTTTCTCATGCATGTTTTCGATGTAGGAAGATGCCCTTGAACTTTGAGATTTGGGACCCATGCGATGGGTACCACGCAGGATTACTTTAAAGGGTCTGCATTTGCTCACCCAACCTCACCAAAACTCTCAGCCCCAAGAGTGTCCACCCTTATGTCTCTTCCAGCTGTGGGTCTAGATATGGTCAATCCAGGTTGCATCACAGCCCCTGAATGCATCGTGTAAGCATTTCTCTCTCTTTCACTGTCTTTGTTTCATGGGTTTTTCAAAGTAATTTATTTTCATAATGGGGTTTAGCTGCTTTTCACTGCTGTGTTTATGCCGCTTTACACCCACTTGACACACTAACAGAGAGATATCAATACATAGGTTTTAAGATTATTACTAGTCAGATATATTCTTGTGCGGTGAATAGGGCGTTTTGAGTCCAGTTCTCTGAGCAAGGAGTAGGTCTTGTCTATTACATATTGGGTTTATGGAACGGTATCTGAGCTAATTTGATACCCTTGTTTTATGTATCACCCCACCTCACCTTTCCCGTTAAGCAGCCATAGTGTGTTTTCTGCATGTGTGACTCTGTTTTGTTTTGTAATTCAGTTCAAGTGTAACGGTTTTTACATTCCCTCTATCAGTGATACCTTATGAGAAGTGTCCTTTTCTGTGTGACTTATTTCACTTAGATTCGTCATACCTAAATCCACTCAACATGCTGCTACTAGCCTTATAACATTGATTTCATGGCTGAGTGATATTCCATTGTACATAAGGACCACAACTTCTTTATCCATTTTTCTCTTTCCTGGGATATTGAAGGTGGAATGAAGTGGAGGTCCTTGTCAACAGAGCAGCCCTCAACTTTGGGGTGCTTGTGTCTTGCTGATTTTTAATTTTCCCAATTTATACCCCCATGAGTGGAAGTGCCCTATGCTCTCTAAGCTGTGTTTTTCAGATGTTTCAGGACACACCGTACACTTCTCCAGAGTGGCTGTTGGCAATTTACATCCCGCCCATCAGTGTAGCAAGGCTCCCATTTCTCCATGGCCTGTCCTGCATTTCTGGTTTTGACACTTTTTTCAGCATGGCCCTTTTGACCGATGGGAAGCGAGACTTCTTTGTAGCGCTGATTTGCCTTTCTAGTTTGCTTGGTTGGCCAAAAAGGGCGTATGCGTTTTTTCCTGAATATATTCAGGGGAAAACGCATACGCCCTTTTTGGCCAAGGGCATCATTGTCAACGTTTTGCCGCTTTTCATATGCTTTAAAGGCGATTCGAATCTACCTCCTGAAATCTGTTTCCTGCAATTCTGCCTTGATTTCAAATCCTCTTCTTTGCCTTCCCTCAATATATTTGTGGACGAGAGTTATCATTTATAACTCTGCAGGTTTGTGAATTGCAGTGCCCTGAACCTCCATTTTACAACTCGCTTTTTTGGGAGCTGGCCGCAAAAGCGCAGGATGGCTTCAGGCCCTGTTCTGGTTCCGGGGGGCAGGCTGAGCCTGTGGTTAATTCTTCTTCCTGATGGGAAAATAGAGTGACCTGTGCCTGTCCCAAAACCAAGAGCTAGTCTCTCGTTGGTTCCCCGTATTCCCGTTCATCCTCAGGACAAATTGCAATCGGTAGTGAACAGGAGGTTAAAGGTGCTGATGCTCCAAGTAGGGAGATTGCTAGTAAAGAGCATGGAATGGCGAACCCGGGCACAAGGAGATGAGAAATGAGGTGCGTTTTAGAATCCTTTCCCCATCACACGGTGTACCATCTTCTGGGTTTCTCATGCATGTTTTCGATGTAGGAAGATGCCCTTGAACCTGGAGATTTGGGACCCATGCGATGGGTACCACGCAGTATTACTTTAAAGGGTCTGCGTTTGCTCACCCAACCTCACCAAACCTCTCAGCACCAAGAGTGTCCACTCTTATGTCTCATCCAGCTGTGGGTCTAGATATGGTCAATCCAGGTTGCATCACAGCCCCTGAACGCATTGTGTAAGAATTTCTCTCTCTTTCACTGTCTTTGTTTCATGGGTGTTTCAAAGTAATTTATTTTTATAATGGGGTTTAGCTGCTTTTCAATGCTGTGTTTATGCTGCTTTACACCCACTTGACACACTAACAGAGAGATATCAATACATAGGTTTTAAGATTATTACTAATCAGATATATTCTTGTGCAGTGAATAGGGCGTGTTGAGTCCAGTTCTCTGAGCAAGGAGTAGGTCTTGTCTATTACATATTGGGTTTATGGAACGGTATCTGAGCTAATTTAAAACCCTTGTTTTATGTATCACCCCACCTCACCTTTCCGTTAAGCAGCCATAGTGTGTTTTCTGCATGTGTGACTCTGTTTTGTTTTGTAATTCAGTTCAACTGTAACGGTTTGTACATTCCCTCTATCAGTGATACCTTATGAGAAGTGTCCTTTTCTGTGTGACTTATTTCACTTAGATTCGTCGTACCTAAATCCACTCATCATGCTGCTATAGCCTTATGACATTGATTTCATGGCTGAGTGATATTCCATTGTACATAAGGACCACAACTTCTTTATCCATTTTTCTCTTTCCTGGGATATTGAAGGTGGAATGAAGTGGAGGTCCTTGTCAACAGAGCAGCCCTAAACTTTGGGGTGCTTGTGTCTTGCTGATTTTTAATTTTCCCAATTTATACCCCCATGAGTGGAAGTGCCCTATGCTCTCTAATCTGTGTTTTTCAGATGTTTCAGGACACACCCTACACTTCTCCAGAGTGGCTGTTGGCAAATTACATCCCGCCCATCAGTGTAGCAATGCTCCCATTTCTCCATGGCCTGTCCTGCATTTCTGGTTTTGACACTTTTTTCAGCATGGCCCTTTTGACCGATGGGAAGCGAGACTTGTTTGTAGCGCTGATTTGCCTTTCCAGGTTGCTTGGTTGGCCAAAAAGGGCGTATGCATTTTTTCCTGAATATATTCAGGAAAAAACGCATACGCCCTTTTTGGCCAAGGGCATCATTGTCAACGTTTTGCCGCTTTTCATGTGCTTTAAAGGCGATTCGAATCTACCTCCTGAAATCTGTTTCCTGCAATTCTGCCTTGATTTCAAATCCTCTTCTTTGCCTTCCCTCAATATATTTGTGGACGAGAGTTATCATTTATAACTCTGCAGGTTTGTGAATTGCAGTGCCCTGAACCTCCATTTTACAACTCGCTTTTATGGAAGCTGGCCGCAAAAGTGCAGAATGGCTTCAGGCCCTGTTCTGGTTCCGGGGGGCAGGCTGAGCCTGTGGTTAATTCTTCTTCCTGATGGGAAAATAGAGTGACCTGTGCCTGTCCCAACACCAAGAGCTAGTCTCTCGTTGGATCCACGTCTTCCCGTTCATCCTCAGGACAAATTGCAACCTGTATGGAACAGGAGGTTAAAGGTGCTGATGCTCCAAGTAGGGAGATTGCTAGTAAAGCGGCTGGAATGGCGAACCCGGGCACAAGGAGATGAGAAATTAGGTGCGTTTTAGAAACCTTTCCCCATCACACGCTGTACCATCTTCTGGGTTTCTCATGCATGTTTTCGATGTAGGAAGATGCCCTTGAACCTGGAGATTTGGGACCCATGGGATGGGTACCACGCAGTATTACTTTAAAGGGTCTGCGTTTGCGCACCCAACCTCACCAAACCTCTCAGCCCCAAGAGTGTCCACCCTTATGTCTCATCCAGCTGTGGGTCTAGATATGGTCAATCCAGGTTGCATCACAGCCCCTGAACGCATTGTGTAAGAATGTCTCTCTCTTTCACTGTCTTTGTTTCATGGGTGTTTCAAAGTAATTTATTTTTATAATGGGGTTTAGCTGCTTTTCAGTGCTGTGTTTATGCCGCTTTACACCCACTTGACACACTAACAGAGAGATAACAATACATAGGTTTTACGATTATTATTAGTCAGATATATTCTTGTGCGGTGAATAGGGCGTGTTGAGTCCAGTTCTCTGAGCAAGGAGTAGGTCTTGTCTATTACATACTGGGTTTATGGAACGGTATCTGAGCTAATTTGATACCCTTGTTTTATGTATCACCCACCTCACCTTTCCCGTTAAGAAGCCATAGTGTGTTTTCTGCCTGTGTGACTCTGTTCTGTTTTGTAATTCAGTTCAAGTGTAACGGTTTTTACATTCCCTCTATCAGTGATACCTTTTGAGAAGTGTCCTTTTCTGTGTTACTTATTTCACTTAGAATCGTCGTACCTAAATCCACTCATCATGCTGCTACTAACCTTACGACATTGATTTCATGGCTGAGTGATATTCCATTGTACATAAGGACCACAACATCTTTATCCATTTTTCTCTTTCCTGGGATATTTAAAGTGGAATGAAGTGGAGGTCGTGGTCAACAGAGCAGCCCTAAACTTTGGGGTGCTTGTGTCTTGCTGATTTTTAATTTTCCCAATTTATACCCCCATGAGTGGAAGTGCCCTATGCTCTCTAAGCTGTGTTTTTCAGATGTTTCAGGACTCACCGTACAGTTCTCCAGAGTGGCTGTTGGCAATTTACATCCCGCCCATCACTGTAGCAAGGCTCCCATTTCTCCATGGCCTGTCCTGCATTTCTGGTTTTGACACTTTTTTCAGCATGGCCCTTTTGACCAATGGGAAGCGAGACTTCTTTGTAGCGCTGATTTGCCTTTCCAGGTTGCTTGGTTGGCCAAAAAGGGCGTATGCGTTTTTTCCTGAATATATTCAGGGGAAAACGCATACGCCCTTTTTGGCCAAGGGCATCATTGTCAACGTTTTGCCGCTTTTCATATGCTTTAAAGGCGATTCGAATCTACCTCCTGAAATCTGTTTCCTGCAATTCTGCCTTGATTTCAAATCCTCTTCTTTGCCTTCCCTCAATATATTTGTGGACGAGAGTTATCATTTATAACTCTGCAGGTTTGTGAATTGCAGTGCCCTGAACCTCCATTTTACAACTCGCTTTTTTGAGAGCTGGCCGCAAAGGCGCAGGATGGCTTCAGGCCCTGTTCTGGTTCCGGGGGCAGGCTGAGCCTGTGGTTAATTCTTCTTCCTGATGGGAAAATAGAGTGACCTGTGCCTGTCCCAACACAAAGAGCTAGTCTCTCATTGGTTCCACGTCTTCCCGCTCATCCTCAGGACAATTTGCAACCTATACGGAACAGGAGGTTAAAGGTGCTGATGCTCCAAATAGGGAGATTGCTAGTAAAGCGGCTGGAATGGCGACCCCGGGCACAAGGAGATGAGAAATGAGGTGTGTTTTAGAAACCTTTCCCCATCACACGGTGTACCATCTTCTGGGTTTCTCATGCATGTTTTCGATGTAGGAAGATGCCCTTGAACTTTGAGATTTGGGACCCATGCGATGGGTACCACGCAGGATTACTTTAAAGGGTCTGCATTTGCTCACCCAACCTCACCAAAACTCTCAGCCCCAAGAGTGTCCACCCTTATGTCTCTTCCAGCTGTGGGTCTAGATATGGTCAATCCAGGTTGCATCACAGCCCCTGAATGCATCGTGTAAGCATTTCTCTCTCTTTCACTGTCTTTGTTTCATGGGTTTTTCAAAGTAATTTATTTTCATAATGGGGTTTAGCTGCTTTTCACTGCTGTGTTTATGCCGCTTTACACCCACTTGACACACTAACAGAGAGATATCAATACATAGGTTTTAAGATTATTACTAGTCAGATATATTCTTGTGCGGTGAATAGGGCGTTTTGAGTCCAGTTCTCTGAGCAAGGAGTAGGTCTTGTCTATTACATATTGGGTTTATGGAACGGTATCTGAGCTAATTTGATACCCTTGTTTTATGTATCACCCCACCTCACCTTTCCCGTTAAGCAGCCATAGTGTGTTTTCTGCATGTGTGACTCTGTTTTGTTTTGTAATTCAGTTCAAGTGTAACGGTTTTTACATTCCCTCTATCAGTGATACCTTATGAGAAGTGTCCTTTTCTGTGTGACTTATTTCACTTAGATTCGTCATACCTAAATCCACTCAACATGCTGCTACTAGCCTTATAACATTGATTTCATGGCTGAGTGATATTCCATTGTACATAAGGACCACAACTTCTTTATCCATTTTTCTCTTTCCTGGGATATTGAAGGTGGAATGAAGTGGAGGTCCTTGTCAACAGAGCAGCCCTCAACTTTGGGGTGCTTGTGTCTTGCTGATTTTTAATTTTCCCAATTTATACCCCCATGAGTGGAAGTGCCCTATGCTCTCTAAGCTGTGTTTTTCAGATGTTTCAGGACACACCGTACACTTCTCCAGAGTGGCTGTTGGCAATTTACATCCCGCCCATCAGTGTAGCAAGGCTCCCATTTCTCCATGGCCTGTCCTGCATTTCTGGTTTTGACACTTTTTTCAGCATGGCCCTTTTGACCGATGGGAAGCGAGACTTCTTTGTAGCGCTGATTTGCCTTTCTAGTTTGCTTGGTTGGCCAAAAAGGGCGTATGCGTTTTTTCCTGAATATATTCAGGGGAAAACGCATACGCCCTTTTTGGCCAAGGGCATCATTGTCAACGTTTTGCCGCTTTTCATATGCTTTAAAGGCGATTCGAATCTACCTCCTGAAATCTGTTTCCTGCAATTCTGCCTTGATTTCAAATCCTCTTCTTTGCCTTCCCTCAATATATTTGTGGACGAGAGTTATCATTTATAACTCTGCAGGTTTGTGAATTGCAGTGCCCTGAACCTCCATTTTACAACTCGCTTTTTTGAGAGCTGGCCGCAAAGGCGCAGGATGGCTTCAGGCCCTGTTCTGGTTCCGGGGGCAGGCTGAGCCTGTGGTTAATTCTTCTTCCTGATGGGAAAATAGAGTGACCTGTGCCTGTCCCAACACAAAGAGCTAGTCTCTCATTGGTTCCACGTCTTCCCGCTCATCCTCAGGACAATTTGCAACCTATACGGAACAGGAGGTTAAAGGTGCTGATGCTCCAAATAGGGAGATTGCTAGTAAAGCGGCTGGAATGGCGACCCCGGGCACAAGGAGATGAGAAATGAGGTGTGTTTTAGAAACCTTTCCCCATCACACGGTGTACCATCTTCTGGGTTTCTCATGCATGTTTTCGATGTAGGAAGATGCCCTTGAACTTTGAGATTTGGGACCCATGCGATGGGTACCACGCAGGATTACTTTAAAGGGTCTGCATTTGCTCACCCAACCTCACCAAAACTCTCAGCCCCAAGAGTGTCCACCCTTATGTCTCTTCCAGCTGTGGGTCTAGATATGGTCAATCCAGGTTGCATCACAGCCCCTGAATGCATCGTGTAAGCATTTCTCTCTCTTTCACTGTCTTTGTTTCATGGGTTTTTCAAAGTAATTTATTTTCATAATGGGGTTTAGCTGCTTTTCACTGCTGTGTTTATGCCGCTTTACACCCACTTGACACACTAACAGAGAGATATCAATACATAGGTTTTAAGATTATTACTAGTCAGATATATTCTTGTGCGGTGAATAGGGCGTTTTGAGTCCAGTTCTCTGAGCAAGGAGTAGGTCTTGTCTATTACATATTGGGTTTATGGAACGGTATCTGAGCTAATTTGATACCCTTGTTTTATGTATCACCCCACCTCACCTTTCCCGTTAAGCAGCCATAGTGTGTTTTCTGCATGTGTGACTCTGTTTTGTTTTGTAATTCAGTTCAAGTGTAACGGTTT
The DNA here is from genome assembly GCF_965194805.1 of Balaenoptera borealis. Lineage (NCBI taxonomy): Eukaryota > Metazoa > Chordata > Mammalia > Artiodactyla > Balaenopteridae > Balaenoptera > Balaenoptera borealis. The sequence continues at coordinate 806,877 of NW_028123911.1, read as the reverse complement.
TTACATTCCCTCTATCAGTGATACCTTATGAGAAGTGTCCTTTTCTGTGTGACTTATTTCACTTAGATTCGTCATACCTAAATCCACTCAACATGCTGCTACTAGCCTTATAACATTGATTTCATGGCTGAGTGATATTCCATTGTACATAAGGACCACAACTTCTTTATCCATTTTTCTCTTTCCTGGGATATTGAAGGTGGAATGAAGTGGAGGTCCTTGTCAACAGAGCAGCCCTCAACTTTGGGGTGCTTGTGTCTTGCTGATTTTTAATTTTCCCAATTTATACCCCCATGAGTGGAAGTGCCCTATGCTCTCTAAGCTGTGTTTTTCAGATGTTTCAGGACACACCGTACACTTCTCCAGAGTGGCTGTTGGCAATTTACATCCCGCCCATCAGTGTAGCAAGGCTCCCATTTCTCCATGGCCTGTCCTGCATTTCTGGTTTTGACACTTTTTTCAGCATGGCCCTTTTGACCGATGGGAAGCGAGACTTCTTTGTAGCGCTGATTTGCCTTTCTAGTTTGCTTGGTTGGCCAAAAAGGGCGTATGCGTTTTTTCCTGAATATATTCAGGAAAAAACGCATACGCCCTTTTTGGCCAAGGGCATCATTGTCAACGTTTTGCCAGTTTTCATGTGCTTTAAAGGCGATTCGAATCTACCTCCTGAAATCTGTTTCCTGCAATTCTGCCTTGATTTCAAATCCTCTTCTTTGCCTTCCCTCAATATATTTGTGGACGAGAGTTATCATTTATAACTCTGCAGGTTTGTGAATTGCAGTGCCCTGAACCTCCATTTTACAACTCGCTTTTTTGGGAGCTGGCCGCAAAAGTGCAGGATGGCTTCAGGCCCTGTTCCGGATCCGGGGGGAAGGCTGAGCCTGTGGTTAATTCTTCTTCCTGCTGGGAAAATGGAGTGACCTGTGCCTGTCCCAACACCAAGAGCTAGTCTCTCGTTGGTTCCACGTCTTCCCGTTCATCCTCAGGACAAATTGCAACTTGTACGGAACAGGAGGTTAAAGGTGCTGATGCTCCAAGTAGGGAGATTTCTATTAAAGCGGCTGGAATGGCGAACCCGGGCACAGGAGATGAGAAATGAGGTACGTTTTAGAAACCTTTCCCCATCACACGGTGTACCATCTTCTGGGTTTCTCATGCATGTTTTCAATGTAGGAAGATGCCCTTGAACCTGGAGATTTGGGACCCATGCGATGGGTACCACGCATTATTACTTTAAAGGGTCTGCGTTTGCTCACCCAACCTCACCAAACCTCTCAGCCCCAAGAGTGTCCACCCTTATGTCTCATCCAGCTGTGGGTCTAGATATGGTCAATCCAGGTTGCATCACAGCCCGTGAACGCATTGTGTAAGAATTTCTATCTCTTTCACTGTCTTTGTTTCATGGGTTTTTAAAAGTAATTTATTTTCATAATGGGGTTTAGCTGCTTTTCACTGCTGTGTTTATGCCGCTTTACACCCACTTGACACACTAACAGAGAGATATCAATACATAGGTTTTACGATTATTACTAGCCAGATATATTCTTGTGCGGTGAATAGGGGGTGTTGAGTCCAGTTCTCTGAGCAAGCAGTAGGTCTTGTCTATTACATATTGGGTTTATGGAACAGTATCTGAGCTCATTTGAAACCCTTGTTTTATGTATCACCCCACCTCACCTTTCCCGTTAAGAAGCCATAGTGTGTTTTCTGCATGTGTGACTCTGTTCTGTTTTGTAATTCAGTTCAAGTGTAACGGTTTTTACATTCCCTCTATCAGTGATACCTTATGAGAAGTGTCCTTTTCTGTGTGACTTATTTCACTTAGATTCGTCGTACCTAAATCCACTCATCATGCTGCTACTAGCCTTATAACATTGATTTCATGGCTGAGTGATATTCCATTGTACATAAGGACCACAACTTCTTTATCCATTTTTCTCTTTCCTGGGATATTGAAGGTGGAATGAAGTGGAGGTCCTTGTCAACAGAGCAGCCCTCAACTTTGGGGTGCTTGTGTCTTGCTGATTTTTAATTTTCCCAATTTATACCCCCATGAGTGGAAGTGCCCTATGCTCTCTAAGCTGTGTTTTTCATATGTTTCAGGACACACCGTACACTTCTCCAGAGTGGCTGTTGGCAATTTACATCCCGCCCATCAGTGTAGCAAGGCTCCCATTTCTCCATGGCCTGTCCTGCATTTCTGGTTTTGACACTTTTTTCAGCATGGCCCTTTTGACCGATGGGAAGCGAGACATCTTTGTAGCGCTGATTTGCCTTTCCAGGTTGCTTGGTTGGCCAAAAAGGGCGTATGCGTTTTTTCCTGAATATATTCAGGAAAAAACGCATACGCCCTTTTTGGCCAAGGGCATCATTGTCAACGTTTTGCCAGTTTTCATGTGCTTTAAAGGCGATTCGAATCTACCTCCTGAAATCTGTTTCCTGCAATTCTGCCTTGATTTCAAATGCTCTTCTTTGGCTTCTCTCAATATATTTGTGGACGAGAGTTATCATTTATAACTCTGCAGGTTTGTGAATTGCAGTGCCCTGAACCTCCATTTTACAACTCGCTTTTTTGGGAGCTGGCCGCAAAAGCGCAGGATGGCTTCAGGCCCTGTTCTGGTTCCGGGGGGCAGGCTGAGCCTGTGGTTAATTCTTCTTCCTGATGGGAAAATAGAGTGACCTGTGCCTGTCCCAACACCAAGAGCTAGTCTCTCGTTGGTTCCCCGTATTCCCGTTCATCCTCAGGACAAATTGCAATCGGTACGGAACAGGAGGTTAAAGGTGCTGATGCTCCAAGTAGGGAGATTGCTAGTAAAGAGCATGGAATGGCGAACCCGGGCACAAGGAGATGAGAAATGAGGTGCGTTTTAGAATCCTTTCCCCATCACACGGTGTACCATCTTCTGGGTTTCTCATGCATGTTTTCGATGTAGGAAGATGCCCTTGAACCTGGAGATTTGGGACCCATGCGATGGGTACCACGCAGTATTCCTTTAAAGGGTCTGCGTTTGCTCACCCAACCTCACCAAACCTCTCAGCACCAAGAGTGTCCACCCTTATGTCTCATCCAGCTGTGGGTCTAGATATGGTCAATCCAGGTTGCATCACAGCCCCTGAACGCATTGTGTAAGAATTTCTCTCTCTTTCACTGTCTTTGTTTCATGGCTGTTTCAAAGTAATTTATTTTTATAATGGGGTTTAGCTGCTTTTCAATGCTGTGTTTATGCTGCTTTACACCCACTTGACACACTAACAGAGAGATATCAATACATAGGTTTTAAGATTATTACTAATCAGATATATTCTTGTGCAGTGAATAGGGCGTGTTGAGTCCAGTTCTCTGAGCAAGGAGTAGGTCTTGTCTATTACATATTGGGTTTATGGAACGGTATCTGAGCTAATTTAAAACCCTTGTTTTATGTATCACCCCACCTCACCTTTCCCGTTAAGCAGCCATAGTGTGTTTTCTGCATGTGTGACTCTGTTTTGTTTTGTAATTCAGTTCAACTGTAACGGTTTGTACATTCCCTCTATCAGTGATACCTTATGAGAAGTGTCCTTTTCTGTGTGACTTATTTCACTTAGATTCGTCGTACCTAAATCCACTCATCATGCTGCTATAGCCTTATGACATTGATTTCATGGCTGAGTGATATACCATTGTACATAAGGACCACAACTTCTTTATCCATTTTTCTCTTTCCTGGGATATTGAAGGTGGAATGAAGTGGAGGTCCTTGTCAACAGAGCAGCCCTAAACTTTGGGGTGCTTGTGTCTTGCTGATTTTTAATTTTCCCAATTTATACCCCCATGAGTGGAAGTGCCCTATGCTCTCTAATCTGTGTTTTTCAGATGTTTCAGGACACACCCTACACTTCTCCAGAGTGGCTGTTGGCAATTTACATCCCGCCCATCAGTGTAGCAATGCTCCCATTTCTCCATGGCCTGTCCTGCATTTCTGGTTTTGACACTTTTTTCAGCATGGCCCTTTTGACCGATGGGAAGCGAGGCTTGTTTGTAGCGCTGATTTGCCTTTCCAGGTTGCTTGGTTGGCCAAAAAGGGCGTATGCGTTTTTTCCTGAATATATTCAGGAAAAAACGCATACGCCCTTTTTTGCCAAGGGCATCATTGTCAACGTTTTGCCACTTTTCATGTGCTTTAAAGGTGATTCGAATCTACCTCCTGAAATCTGTTTCCTGCAATTCTGCCTTGATTTCAAATCCTCTTCTTTGCCTTCCCTCAATATATTTGTGGACGAGAGTTATCATTTATAACTCTGCAGGTTTGTGAATTGCAGTGCCCTGAACCTCCATTTTACAACTCGCTTTTATGGAAGCTGGCCGCAAAAGTGCAGAATGGCTTCAGGCCCTGTTCTGGTTCCGGGGGGCAGGCTGAGCCTGTGGTTAATTCTTCTTCCTGATGGGAAAATAGAGTGACCTGTGCCTGTCCCAACAACAAGAGCTAGTCTCTCGTTGGATCCACGTCTTCCCGTTCATCCTCAGGACAAATTGCAACCTGTATGGAACAGGAGGTTAAAGGTGCTGATGCTCCAAGTAGGGAGATTGCTAGTAAAGCGGCTGGAATGGCGAACCCGGGTACAAGGAGATGAGAAATTAGGTGCGTTTTAGAAACCTTTCCCCATCACACGCTGTACCATCTTCTGGGTTTCTCATGCATGTTTTCGATGTAGGAAGATGCCCTTGAACCTGGAGATTTGGGACCCATGGGATGGGTACCACGCAGTATTACTTTAAAGGGTCTGCGTTTGCGCACCCAACCTCACCAAACCTCTCAGCCCCAAGAGTGTCCACCCTTATGTCTCATCCAGCTGTGGGTCTAGATATGGTCAATCCAGGTTGCATCACAGCCCCTGAACGCATTGTGTAAGAATGTCTCTCTCTTTCACTGTCTTTGTTTCATGGGTGTTTCAAAGTAATTTATTTTTATAATGGGGTTTAGCTGCTTTTCAGTGCTGTGTTTATGCCGCTTTACACCCACTTGACACACTAACAGAGAGATAACAATACATAGGTTTTACGATTATTATTAGTCAGATATATTCTTGTGCGGTGAATAGGGCGTGTTGAGTCCAGTTCTCTGAGCAAGGAGTAGGTCTTGTCTATTACATACTGGGTTTATGGAACGGTATCTGAGCTAATTTGATACCCTTGTTTTATGTATCACCCACCTCACCTTTCCCGTTAAGAAGCCATAGTGTGTTTTCTGCCTGTGTGACTCTGTTCTGTTTTGTAATTCAGTTCAAGTGTAACGGTTTTTACATTCCCTCTATCAGTGATACCTTATGAGAAGTGTCCTTTTCTGTGTTACTTATTTCACTTAGAATCGTCGTACCTAAATCCACTCATCATGCTGCTACTAACCTTACGACATTGATTTCATGGCTGAGTGATATTCCATTGTACATAAGGACCACAACATCTTTATCCATTTTTCTCTTTCCTGGGATATTTAAAGTGGAATGAAGTGGAGGTCGTGGTCAACAGAGCAGCCCTAAACTTTGGGGTGCTTGTGTCTTGCTGATTTTTAATTTTCCCAATTTATACCCCCATGAGTGGAAGTGCCCTATGCTCTCTAAGCTGTGTTTTTCAGATGTTTCAGGACTCACCGTACAGTTCTCCAGAGTGGCTGTTGGCAATTTACATCCCGCCCATCACTGTAGCAAGGCTCCCATTTCTCCATGGCCTGTCCTGCATTTCTGGTTTTGACACTTTTTTCAGCATGGCCCTTTTGACCAATGGGAAGCGAGACTTCTTTGTAGCGCTGATTTGCCTTTCCAGGTTGCTTGGTTGGCCAAAAAGGGCGTATGCGTTTTTTCCTGAATATATTCAGGGGAAAACGCATACGCCCTTTTTGGCCAAGGGCATCATTGTCAACGTTTTGCCGCTTTTCATATGCTTTAAAGGCGATTCGAATCTACCTCCTGAAATCTGTTTCCTGCAATTCTGCCTTGATTTCAAATCCTCTTCTTTGCCTTCCCTCAATATATTTGTGGACGAGAGTTATCATTTATAACTCTGCAGGTTTGTGAATTGCAGTGCCCTGAACCTCCATTTTACAACTCGCTTTTTTGAGAGCTGGCCGCAAAAGCGCAGGATGGCTTCAGGCCCTGTTCTGGTTCCGGGGGCAGGCTGAGCCTGTGGTTAATTCTTCTTCCTGATGGGAAAATAGAGTGACCTGTGCCTGTCCCAACACAAAGAGCTAGTCTCTCATTGGTTCCACGTCTTCCCGTTCATCCTCAGGACAATTTGCAACCTATACGGAACAGGAGGTTAAAGGTGCTGATGCTCCAAATAGGGAGATTGCTAGTAAAGCGGCTGGAATGGGGACCCCGGGCACAAGGAGATGAGAAATGAGGTGTGTTTTAGAAACCTTTCCCCATCACACGGTGTACCATCTTCTGGGTTTCTCATGCATGTTTTCGATGTAGCAAGATGCCCTTGAACCTTGAGATTTGGGACCCATGCGATGGGTACCACGCAGGATTACTTTAAAGGGTCTGCGTTTGCTCACCCAACCTCACCAAAACTCTCAGCCCCAAGAGTGTCCACCCTTATGTCTCTTCCAGCTGTGGGTCTAGATATGGTCAATCCAGGTTGCATCACAGCCCCTGAATGCATCGTGTAAGCATTTCTCTCTCTTTCACTGTCTTTGTTTCATGGGTTTTTAAAAGTAATTTATTTTCATAATGGGGTTTAGCTGCTTTTCACTGCTGTGTTTATGCCGCTTTACACCCACTTGACACACTAACAGAGAGATATCAATACATAGGTTTTAAGATTATTACTAGTCAGATATATTCTTGTGCGGTGAATAGGGCGTTTTGAGTCCAGGTCTCTGAGCAAGGAGTAGGTCTTGTCTATTACATATTGGGTTTATGGAACGGTATCTGAGCTAATTTGAAACCCTTGTTTTATGTATCACCCCACCTCACCTTTCCCGTTAAGCAGCCATAGTGTGTTTTCTGCATGTGTGACTCTGTTTTGTTTTGTAATTCAGTTCAAGTGTAACGGTTTTTACATTCCCTCTATCAGTGATACCTTATGAGAAGTGTCCTTTTCTGTGTGACTTATTTCACTTAGAGTCGTCGTACCTAAATCCACTCATCATGCTGCTACTAGCCTTATAACATTGATTTCATGGCTGAGTGATATTCCATTGTACATAAGGACCACAACTTCTTTATCCATTTTTCTCTTTCCTGGGATATTGAAGGTGGAATGAAGTGGAGGTCCTTGTCAACAGAGCAGCCCTCAACTTTGGGGTGCTTGTGTCTTGCTGATTATTAATTTTCCCAATTTATACCCCCATGAGTGGAAGTGCCCTATGCTCTCTAAGCTGTGTTTTTCAGATGTTTCAGGACACACCGTACACTTCTCCAGAGTGGCTGTTGGCAATTTACATCCCGCCCATCAGTGTAGCAAGGCTCCCATTTCTCCATGGCCTGTCCTGCATTTCTGGTTTTGACACTTTTTTCAGCATGGCCCTTTTGACCGATGGGAAGCGAGACTTCTTTGTAGCGCTGATTTGCCTTTCCAGTTGGCTTGGTTGGCCAAAAAGGGCATATGCGTTTTTTCCTGAATATATTCAGGAAAAAACGCATACGCCCTTTTTGGCCAAGGGCATCATTGTCAACGTTTTTCCGCTTTTCATGTGCTTTAAAGGCGATTCGAATCTACCTCCTGAAATCTGTTTCCTGCAATTCTGCCTTGATTTCAAATCCTCTTCTTTGCCTTCCCTCAATATATTTGTGGACGAGAGTTATCATTTATAACTCTGCAGGTTTGTGAATTGCAGTGCCCTGAACCTCCATTTTACAACTCGCTTTTTGGGAGCTGGCCGCAAAAGCGCAGGATGGCTTCAGGCCCTGTTCTGGTTCCGGGGGGCAGGCTGAGCCTGTGGTTAATTCTTCTTCCTGATGGGAAAATAGAGTGACCTGTGCCTGTCCCAACACCAAGAGCTAGTCTCTCATTGGTTCCACGTCTTCCCGTTCATCCTCAGGACAAATTGCAACCTGTACGGAACAGGAGGTTAAAGGTGCTGATGCTCTAAGTAGGGAGATTGCTAGTAAAACGGCTGGAATGGCGAACCCGGGCACAAGGAGATGAGAAATGAGGTGCGTTTTAGAAACCTTTCCCCATCACACGGTGTACCATCTTCTGGGTTTCTCATGCATGTTTTCGATGTAGGAAGATGCCCTTGAACCTGGAGATTTGGGACCCATGCGATGGGTACCATGCAGTATTAGTTTAAAGGGTCTGCGTTTGCTCACCCAACCTCACCAAACCTCTCAGCCCCAAGAGTGTCCACCCTTATGTCTCATCCAGCTGTGGGTCTAGATATGGTCAATCCAGGTTGCATCACAGCCCCTGAACGCATTGTGTAAGAATTTCTCTCTCTTTCACCATCTTTGTTTCATGGGTTTTTCAAAGTAATTTATTTTCATAATGAGGTTTAGCTGCTTTTCACTGCTGTGTTTATGCCGCTTTACACCCACTTTACACACTAACAGAGAGATATCAATACATAGGTTTTAAGATTATTACTAGTCAGATATATTCTTGTGCGGTGAATAGGGCGTGTTGAGTCCAGTTCTCTGAGCAAGGAGTAGGTCTTGTCTATTACATATTGGGTTTATGGAACGGTATCTGAGCTAATTTGAAACCCTTTTTTTATGTAACATCCCACCTCACCTTTCCCGTTAAGCAGCCATAGTGTGTTTTGTGCACGTGTGACTCTGTTCTGTTTTGTAATTCAGTTCAAGTGTAACGGTTTTTACATTCCCTCTATCAGTGATACCTTATGAGAAGTGTCCTTTTCTGTGTGACTTATTTCACTTAGAATCGTCGTACCTAAATGCACTCATCATGCTGCTACTAGCCTTGTGACATTGATTTCATGGCTGAGTGATATTCCATTATACATAAGGACCACAACTTCTTTATCCATTTTTCTCTTTCCTGGGATATTTTAGGTGGAATGAAGTGGAGGTCCTTGTCAACAGAGCAGCCCTGAACTTTGGTGTGCTTGTGACTTGCTGATTTTTAATTTTCCCAATTTATACCCCCATGAGTGGAAGTGCCCTATGCTCTCTAAGCTGTGTTTTTCAGGTGTTTCAAGACTCACCGTACACTTCTCCAGTGTGGCTGTTGGCAATTTACATCCCGACCATCAGTGTAGCAAGGCTCCCATTTCTCCATGGCCTGTCCTGCATTTCTGGTTTTGACACTTTTTTCAGCATGGCCCTTTTGACCGATGGGAAGCGAGACTTCTTTTTAGCGCTGATTGGCCTTTCCAGGTTGTTTGGTTGGCCAAAAAGGGCGTATGCGTTTTTTCCTGAATATATTCAGGAAAAAACGCATACGCCCTTTTTGGCCAAGGGCATCATTGTCAACGTTTTGCCGCTTTTCATGTGCTTTAAAGGCGATTCGAATCTACCTCCTGAAATCTGTTTCCTGCAATTCTGCCTTGATTTCAAATCCTCTTCTTTGCCTTCCCTCAATATATTTGTGGACGAGAGTTATCATTTATAACTCTGCAGGTTTGTGAATTGCAGTGCCCTGAACCTCCATTTTACAACTCGCTTTTTTGGGAGCTGGCCGCAAAAGTGCAGGATGGCTTCAGGCCCTGTTCCGGATCCGGGGGGAAGGCTGAGCCTGTGGTTAATTCTTCTTCCTGCTGGGAAAATGGAGTGACCTGTGCCTGTCCCAACACCAAGAGCTAGTCTCTCGTTGGTTCCACGTCTTCCCGTTCATCCTCAGGACAAATTGCAACTTGTACGGAACAGGAGGTTAAAGGTGCTGATGCTCCAAGTAGGGAGATTTCTATTAAAGCGGCTGGAATGGCGAACACGGGCACAGGAGATGAGAAATGAGGTACGTTTTAGAAACCTTTCCCCATCACACGGTGTACCATCTTCTGGGTTTCTCATGCATGTTTTCAATGTAGGAAGATGCCCTTGAACCTGGAGATTTGGGACCCATGCGATGGGTACCACGCAGTATTCCTTTAAAGGGTCTGCGTTTGCTCACCCAACCTCACCAAACCTCTCAGCCCCAAGAGTGTCCACCCTTATGTCTCATCCAGCTGTGGGTCTAGATATGGTCAATCCAGGTTGCATCACAGCCCGTGAACGCATTGTGTAAGAATTTCTATCTCTTTCACTGTCTTTGTTTCATGGGTTTTTAAAAGTAATTTATTTTCATAATGGGGTTTAGCTGCTTTTCACTGCTGTGTTTATGCCGCTTTACACCCACTTGACACACTAACAGAGAGATATCAATACATAGGTTTTACGATTATTACTAGCCATATATATTCTTGTGCGGTGAATAGGGGGTGTTGAGTCCAGTTCTCTGAGCAAGCAGTAGGTCTTGTCTATTACATATTGGGTTTATGGAACAGTATCTGAGCTCATTTGAAACCCTTGTTTTATGTATCACCCCACCTCACCTTTCCCGTTAAGAAGCCATAGTGTGTTTTCTGCATGTGTGACTCTGTTCTGTTTTGTAATTCAGTTCAAGTGTAACGGTTTTTACATTCCCTCTATCAGTGATACCTTATGAGAAGTGTCCTTTTCTGTGTGACTTATTTCACTTAGAATTGTCGTACCTACATCCACTCATCATGCTGCTACTAACCTTATGACATTGATTTCATGGCTGAGTGATATTCCATTGTACATAAGGACCACAACTTCTTTATCCAGTTTTCTCTTTCCTGGGATATTTAAGGTGGAATGAAGTGGAGGTCCTGGTCAACAGAGCAGCCCTAAACTTTGGGGTGCTTGTGTCTTGCTGATTTTTAATTTTCCCAATTCATACCCCCATGAGTGGAAGTGCCCTATGCTCTCTAAGCTGTGTTTTTCAGATGTTTCAGGACTCACCGGACACTTCTCCAGAGTGGCTGTTGGCAATTTACATCCCGCCCATCAGTGTAGCCAGGCTCCCATTTCTCAATGGCCTGTCCTGCATTTCTGGTTTTGACACTTTTTTCAGGATAAATAAGGAACACACCCATTATAAAGAAATCACATTAGGATTCTCTTTTTAAGCTGTTCCTTAAAACACTACTGCTTAGGAAATGTATTGGAGGCAGAAGCAGTCAAGGGTAGCCTATGTTTAGGGTTAGGCTTAGGGTTAGGCTTAGGGTACGGGTTCGGGGAGGGGTTCGGGTACAGCGTAGGGTATGTGTTAGGGTTAGGGTTAGGGTTATTGTTAAGGTTAGGGCTCGGTTTAGGGTACGGGTTAGGATTAGGGTACGTGCTAGGTTTAGGGTAGGGGTTAGGGTTAGGGTACGCTTTAGGGTTAGGGTAGTTATTAAACCTATCCCACTCTCTACATACCCCTTAGCACGTAAAGGAATATTATTTGGGGGTCCAGCCATGGAGAAGAGTTTAGACACTAGGATAAGATAAGGAACACACCCATTATAAAGAAATCACATTAGGATTCTCTTTTTAAGCCGTTCCTTAAAACATTAGTGCTTAGAAAATCTATTGGAGGCAGAAGCAGTCAAGGGTAGCCTAGGGTTAGTGTTAGGCTTAGGGTTAGGGTTAGGGTACGACTTAGTGTACGGGTTCGGGGAGGGGTTCGGGTACGGCGTAAGGTATGGGTTAGGGTTAGGGTTAGGGTTAGTTTTAGGGTTAGGGCTCGGTTTAGGGTACGGGTTAGGATTAGGGTACGTGTTAGGGTTAGGGTAGGGGTTAGGGTTAGGGAACGCGTTAGGTTTAGGGTAGTTATTAAACCTATCCCACTCTCTAGATAACCCTTAGCACGTAAAGGAATATTATTTGGGGGTCCAGCCATGGAGAAGAGTTTAGACACAAGGATAAGATAAGGAACACACCCATTATAAAGAAATCACATTAGGATTCTCTTTTTAAGCTGTTCCTTAAAACACTAGTGCTTAGGAAATCTACTGGAGGCAGAAGCAGTCAAGGGTAGCCTAGGGTTAGGGTTAGGCTTAGGGTTAGGGTTAGGGTACGGCTTAGGGTATGGGTTCGGGGAGGGGTTCGGGTACGGCGTAGGGTATGGGTTAGGGTTAGGGTTAGGGTTAGTGTTAGGGTTAGGGCTCGGTTTAGGGAACGGGTTAGGATTAGGGTACGTGTTAGGGTTAGGGTAGGGGTTAGGGTTAGGGTACGCGTTAGGGTTAGGGTAGTTATTAAACCTATCCAACTCTCTAGATACCCCTTAGCACGTAAAGGAATATTATTTGGGGGTCCAGCCATGGAGAAGAGTTTAGACACTAGGATAAGATAAGGAACACACCCATTATAAAGAAATCACATTAGGATTCTCTTTTTAAGCTGTTCCTTAAAACACTAGTTCTTAGGAAATCTATTGGAGGCAGAAGCAGTCAAGGGTAGCCTAGGGTTAGGGTTAGGCTTAGGGTTAGGCTTAGGGTACGGCTTAGGGTACGGGTTCGGGGAGGGGTTCGGGTACGGCGTAGGATATGGGTTTGGGTTAGGGTTAGGTTTAGTGTTAGGGTTAGGGCTCGGTTTAGGGTACGGGTTAGGATTAGGGTACGTGTTAGGGTTAGGGTAGGGGTTAGGGTTAGGGTACGCGTTAGGGTTAGGGTAGTTATTAAACCTATCCAACTCTCTAGATACCCCTTAGCACGTAAAGGAATATTATTTGGGGGTCCAGCCATGGAGAAGAGTTTAGACACTAGGATAAATAAGGAACACACCCATTATAAACAAATCACATTAGGATTCTCTTTTTAAGCCGTTCCTTAAAACACTACTGCTTAGGAAATGTATTGGAGGCAGAAGCAGTCAAGGGTAGCCTAGGGTTAGGGTTAGGCTTAGGGTTAGGCTTAGGGTACGGCTTAGGGTACGGGTTCGGGGAGGGGTGCGGGTACGGCGTAGGGTATGGGTTAGGGTTAGGGTTAGGGTTAGTGTTAGGGTTAGGGCTCGGTTTAGGGTACGGGTTAGGATTAGGGTACGTGTTAGGGTTAGGGTAGGGGTTAGGGTTAGGGTACGTGTTAGGGTTAGGGTAGTTAGTAAACCTATCCCACTCTCTAGATACCCCTTAGCACGTAAGGGAATATTATTTGGGGGTCCAGCCATGGAGAAGAGTTTAGACACTAGGATAAGATAAGGAACACACCCATTATAAAGAAATCACATTAGGATTCTCTTTTTAAGCTGTTCCTTAAAGCACTAGTGCTTAGGAAATCTATTGGAGGCAGAAGCAGTCAAGGGTAGCCTAGGGTTAGGGTTAGGCTTAGGGTTAGGGTTAGGGTACGGCTTAGGGTACGGTTTCGGGGAGGGGTTCGTGTACGGCGTAGGGTATGGGTTAGGGTTAGGGTTAGGGTTAGTGTTAGGGTTAGGGCTCGGTTTAGGGTACCGGTTCCGATTAGGGTACGTGTTAGGGTTAGGGTAGGGGTTACGGTTAGGGTACGCGTTAGGGTTAGGGTAGTTATTAAACCTATCGCACTGTCTAGATACCCCTTAGCACGTAAAGGAATATTATTTGGGGGTCCAGCAATGGAGAAGAGTCTAGACACTAGGATAAGATAAGGAACACACCCATTATAAAGAAATGACATTAGGATTCTCTTTTAAGCTGTTTCTTAAAACACTAGTGCTTAGGAATTCTATTGGAGGCAGAAGCAGTCAAGGGTATCCTAAGGTTAGGGTTAGGCTTAGGGTTAGGCTTAGGGTACGGCTTAGGGTACGGGTTCGGGGAGGGGTTCGGGTACAGCGTAGGGTATGTGTTAGGGTTAGGGTTAGGGTTAGTGTTAAGGTTAGGGCTCGGTTTAGGGTACGGGTTAGGATTAGGGTACGTGCTAGGTTTAGGGTAGGGGTTAGGGTTAGGGTACGCATTAGGGTTAGGGTAGTTATTAAACCTATCCCACTCTCTAGATACCCCTTAGCACGTAAAGGAATATTATTTGGGGGTCCAGCCATGGAGAAGAGTTTAGACACTAGGATAAGATAAGGAACACACCTATTATAAAGAAATCACATTAGGATTCTCTTTTTAAGCTGTTCCTTAAAACACTAGTGCTTAGGAAATCTATTGGAGGCAGAAGCAGTCAAGGGTAGCCTAAGGTTAGGGTTAGGCTTAGGGTTAGGTTTAGGGTACGGCTTAGGGTACGGGTTCGGGGAGGGGTTCGGGTACGGCGTAGGGTATGGGTTAGGGTTAGGGTTAGTGTTAGGGTTAGGGCTCGGTTTAGGGTATGGGTTAGGATTAGGGTACGTGCTAGGTTTAGGGTAGGGGTTAGGGTTAGGGTACGCATTAGGGTTAGGGTAGTTATTAAACCTATCCCACTCTCTAGATACCCCTTAGCACGTAAAGGAATATTATTTGGGGGTCCAGCTATGGAGAAGAGTCTAGACACTAGGATAAGATAAGGAACACACCCATTATAAAGAAGTCACATTAGGATTCTCTTTTTAAGCCGTTCCTTAAAACATTAGTGCTTAGAAAATCTATTGGAGGCAGAAGCAGTCAAGGGTAGCCTAGGGTTAGGGTTAGGCTTAGGGTTAGGGTTAGGGTACGGCTTAGGGTACGGGTTCGGGGAGGGGTTCGGGTACGGCGTAGGGTATGGGTTAGGGTTAGGGTTAGGGTTAGGATTAGGGCTCGGTTTAGGGTACGGGTTAGGATTAGGATACGTGTTAGGGTTAGGGTACGCGTTAGGGTTAGGGTACGCGTTAGGGTTAGGGTAGTTATTAAACCTATCCCACTCTCTACATACCCCTTAGAACGTAAAGGAATATTATTTGGGGGTCCAGCCATGGAGAAGAGTTTAGACACTAGGATAAGATAAGGAACACACCCATTATAAAGAAATCACATTAGGATTCTCTTTTTCAGCTGTTCCTTAAAACACTAGTGCTTAGGAAATCTATGGGAGGCAGAAGCAGTCAAGGGTAGCCTAGGGTTAGGGTTAGGCTTAGGGTTAGGGTTAGGGTACGGGTACGGGGAGGGGTTCGGGTACGGCGTAGGGTATGGGTTAGGGTTAGGATTAGGGTTAGTGTTAGGGTTAGGGCTCGGTTTAGGGTACGGGTTAGGATTAGGGTACGTGTTAGGGTTAGGGTAGGGGTTAGGGTTAGGGTACGCGTTAGGTTTAGGGTAGTTATTAAACCTATCCCACTCTCTAGATACCCCTTAGCACGTAAAGGAATATTATTTGGGGGTCTAGCCATGGAGAAGAGTTTAGACACTAGGATAAGATAAGGAACACACCCATTATAAAGAATTCACATTAGGATTCTCTTTTTAAGCTGTTCCTTAAAACACTAGTGCTTAGGAAATCTATTGGAGGCAGAAGCAGTCAAGGGTAGCCTAGGGTTAGGGTTAGGCTTAGGGTTAGGGTTAGGGTACGGCTTAGGGTACGGGTTCGTGTAGGGGTTCAGGTACGGCGTAGGGTATGGGTTAGGGTTAGGGTTAGGGTTAGTGTTAGGGTTAGGGCTCGGTTTAGGGTACGGGTTAGGATTAGGGTACGTGTTAGGGTTAGGGTAGGGGTTAGTGTTAGGGTACGCGTTAGGGTTAGGGTAGTTATTAAACCTATCCCACTCTCTAGATACCCCTTAACACATAAAGGAATATTATTTGGAGGTCCAGCCATGGAGAAGAGTTTAGACACTAGGATAAGATAAGGAACACACCTATTATAAAGAAATCACATTAGGATTCTCTTTTTAAGCTGTTCCTTAAAACACTAGTGCTTAGGAAATCTATTGGAGGCAGAAGCAGTCAAGGGTACCCTAGGGTTAGGGTTAGGCTTAGGGTTAGGCTTAGGGTACGGCTTAGGGTACGGGTTCGGGGAGGGGTTCGGGTACAGCGTAGGGTATGGGTTAGGGTTAGGGTTAGGGTTAGTGTTAAGGTTAGGGCTCGGTTTAGGGTACGGGTTAGGATTAGGGTACGTGTTAGGGTTAATGTAGGGGTTAGGGTTAGGGTACGCGTTAGGGTTAGGGTAGTTAGTAAACCTATCCCACTCTCTAGATACCCCTTAGCACGTAAAGGAATATTATTTGCGGGTCCAGCAATGGAGAAGAGTTTAGACACTAGGATAAGATAAGGAACACACCCATTATAAAGAAATCACATTAGGATTCTCTTTTTAAGCTGTTCCTTAAAACACTAGTGCTTAGGAAATCTATTGGAGGCAGAAGCAGTCAAGGGTAGCCTAGGGTTAGGGTTAGGCTTAGGGTTAGGCTTAGGGTACGGCTTAGGGTACGGGTTCGGGGAGGGGTGCGGGTACGGCGTAGGGTATGGGTTAGGGTTAGGGTTAGGGTTAGTGTTAGGGTTAGGGCTCGGTTTAGGGTACGGGTTAGGATTAGGGTACGTGTTAGGGTTAGGGTAGGGGTTAGGGTTAGGGTACGCGTTAGGGTTAGGGTAGTTATTAAACCTATCCCACTCTCTAGATACCCCTTAGCACGTAAAGGAATATTATTTGGGGGTCCAGCCATGGAGAAGAGTTTAGACACTAGGATAAATAAGGAACACACCCATTATAAAGAAATCACATTAGGATTCTCTTTTTAAGCTGTTCCTTAAAACACTAGTGCTTAGGAAATGTATTGGAGGCAGAAGCAGTCAAGGGTAGCCTAGGGTTAGGGTTAGGCTTAGGGTTAGGCTTAGGGTACGGCTTAGGGTACGGGTTCGGGGAGGGGTGCGGGTACGGCGTAGGGTATGGGTTAGGGTTAGGGTTAGGGTTAGTGTTAGTGTTAGGGCTCGGTTTAGGGTACGGGTTAGGATTAGGGTACGTGTTAGGGTAAGGGTAGGGGTTAGGGTTAGGGTACGTGTTAGGGTTAGGGTAGTTAGTAAACCTATCCCACTCTCTAGATACCCCTTAGCACGTAAGGGAATATTATTTGGGGGTCCAGCCATGGAGAAGAGTTTAGACACTAGGATAAGATAAGGAACACACCCATTATAAAGAAATCACATTAGGATTCTCTTTTTAAGCTGTTCCTTAAAGCACTAGTGCTTAGGAAATCTATTGGAGGCAGAAGCAGTCAAGGGTAGCCTAGGGTTAGGGTTAGGCTTAGGGTTAGGGTTAGGGTACGGCTTAGGGTACGGTTTCGGGGAGGGGTTCGTGTACGGCGTAGGGTATGGGTTAGGGTTAGGGTTAGGGTTAGTGTTAGGGTTAGGGCTCGGTTTAGGGTACGGGTTCGGATTAGGGTACGTGTTAGGGTTAGGGTAGGGGTTACGGTTAGGGTACGCGTTAGGGTTAGGGTAGTTATTAAACCTATCGCACTGTCTAGATACCCCTTAGCACGTAAAGGAATATTATTTGGGGGTCCAGCAATGGAGAAGAGTCTAGACACTAGGATAAGATAAGGAACACACCCATTATAAAGAAATCACATTAGGATTCTCTTTTTAAGCTGTTCCTTAAAACACTAGTGCTTAGGAAATCTATTGGAGGCAGAAGCAGTCAAGGGTAGCCTAGGGTTAGGCTTAGGCTTAGGATTAGGGTTATGGTACGGCTTAGGGTACGGGTTCGGGGAGGGGTTCGGTTACGGCGTAGGGTATGGGTTAGGGTTAGGGTTAGGGTTAGTGTTAGGGTTAGGGCTCGGTTTAGGGTACGGGTTAGGATTAGGGTACGTGTTAGGGTTAGGGTAGGTGTTAAGGTTAGGGTACGCGTTAGGGTTAGGGTAGTTAGTAAACCTATCCCACTCTCTAGATACCCCTTAGCACGTAAAGGAATATTATTTGGGGGTCCAGCCATGGAGAAGAGTTTAGACACAAGGATAAGATAAGGAACACACCCATTATAAAGAAATCACATTAGGATTCTATTTTTAAGCCGTTCCTTAAAACATTAGTGCTTAGAAAATCTATTGGAGGCAGAAGCAGTCAAGGGTAGCCTAGGGTTAGGGTTAGGCTTAGGGTTAGGCTTAGGGTACGGCTTAGGGTACGGGTTCGTGTAGGGGTTCAGGTACGGCGTAGGGTATGGGTTAGGGTTAGGGTTAGGGTTAGTGTTAGCTTTAGGGCTCGGTTTAGGGTACGGGTTAGGATTAGGGTACGTGTTAGGGTTAGGGTACGCGTTAGGGTTAGGGTACGCGTTAGGGCTAGGGTAGTTATTAAACCTATCCCACTCTCTACATACCCCTTAGAACGTAAAGGAATATTATTTGGAGGTCCAGCCATGGAGAAGAGTTTAGACACTAGGATAAGATAAGGAACACACCTATTATAAAGAAATCACATTAGGATTCTCTTTTTAAGCTGTTCCTTAAAACATTAGTGCTTAGGAAATCTATTGGAGGCAGAAGCAGTCAAGGGTAGCCTAAGGTTAGGGTTAGGCTTAGGGTTAGGGTTAGGGTACGGCTTAGGGTACGGTTTCGGGGAGGGGTTCGGGTACGGCGTAGGGTATGGGTTAGGGTTAGGGTTAGTGTTAGTGTTAGGACTCGGTTTAGGGTACGGATTAGGATTAGGGTACGTGTTAGGGTTAGGGTAGGGGTTAGGGTTAGGGTACGCGTTAGGGTTAGGGTAGTTATTAAAACTATCCCACTCTCTAGATACCCCTTAGCACGTAAAGGAATATTATTTGGGGATCCAGCCATGGAGAAGAGTTTAGACACTAGGATAAGATAAGGAACACACCCATTATAAAGAAATCACATTAGGATTCTCTTTTTAAGCCGTTCCTTAAAACATTACTGCTTAGAAAATCTATTGGAGGCAGAAGCAGTCAAGGGTAGCGTAGGGTTAGGGTTAGGCTTAGGGTTAGGGTTAGGGTACGGCTTAGGGTACGGGTTCGGGGAGGGGTTCGGGTACGGCGTAGGGTATGGGTTAGGGTTAGGGTTAGGGTTAGTGTTAGGGTTAGGGCTCGGTTTAGGGTACGGGTTCGGATTAGGGTACGTGTTAGGGTTAGGGTAGGGGTTAGGGTTAGGGTACGCGTTAGGGTTAGGGTACGCGTTAGGTTTAGGGTAGTTAGTAAACCTATCCCACTCTCTAGAAACCCCTTAGCACGTAAGGGAATATTATTTGGGGGTCCAGCCATGGAGAAGAGTTTAGACACTAGGATAAGATAAGGAACACACCCATTATAAAGAAATCACATTAGGATTCTCTTTTTAAGCTGTTCCTTAAAGCACTAGTGCTTAGGAAATCTATTGGAGGCAGAAGCAGTCAAGGGTACCCTAGGGTTAGGGTTAGGCTTAGGGTTAGGCTTAGGGTACGGCTTAGGGTACGGGTTCGGGGAGGGGTTCGGGTACAGCGTAGGGTATGGGTTAGGGTTAGGGTTAGGGTTAGTGTTAAGGTTAGGGCTCGGTTTAGGGTACGGGTTAGGATTAGGGTACGTGTTAGGGTTAGGGTAGGGGTTAGGGTTAGGGTACGCGTTAGGGTTAGGGTAGTTAGTAAACCTATCCCACTCTCTAGATACCCCTTAGCACGTAAAGGAATATTATTTGCGGGTCCAGCAATGGAGAAGAGTTTAGACACTAGGATAAGATAAGGAACACACCCATTATAAAGAAATCACATTAGGATTCTCTTTTTAAGCTGTTCCTTAAAACACTAGTGCTTAGGAAATCTATTGGAGGCAGAAGCAGTCAAGGGTAGCCTAGGGTTAGGGTTAGGCTTAGGGTTAGGCTTAGGGTACGGCTTAGGGTACGGGTTCGGGGAGGGGTGCGGGTACGGCGTAGGGTATGGGTTAGGGTTAGGGTTAGGGTTAGTGTTAGGGTTAGGGCTCGGTTTAGGGTACGGGTTAGGATTAGGGTACGTGTTAGGGTTAGGGTAGGGGTTAGGGTTAGGGTACGCGTTAGGGTTAGGGTAGTTATTAAACCTATCCCACTCTCTAGATACCCCTTAGCACGTAAAGGAATATTATTTGGGGGTCCAGCCATGGAGAAGAGTTTAGACACTAGGATAAATAAGGAACACACCCATTATAAAGAAATCACATTAGGATTCTCTTTTTAAGCTGTTCCTTAAAACACTACTGCTTAGGAAATGTATTGGAGGCAGAAGCAGTCAAGGGTAGCCTAGGGTTAGGGTTAGGCTTAGGGTTAGGCTTAGGGTACGGCTTAGGGTACGGGTTCGGGGAGGGGTGCGGGTACGGCGTAGGGTATGGGTTAGGGTTAGGGTTAGGGTTAGTGTTAGGGTTAGGGCTCGGTTTAGGGTACGGGTTAGGATTAGGGTACGTGTTAGGGTAAGGGTAGGGGTTAGGGTTAGGGTACGTGTTAGGGTTAGGGTAGTTAGTAAACCTATCCCACTCTCTAGATACCCCTTAGCACGTAAGGGAATATTATTTGGGGGTCCAGCCATGGAGAAGAGTTTAGACACTAGGATAAGATAAGGAACACACCCATTATAAAGAAATCACATTAGGATTCTCTTTTTAAGCTGTTCCTTAAAGCACTAGTGCTTAGGAAATCTATTGGAGGCAGAAGCAGTCAAGGGTAGCCTAGGGTTAGGGTTAGGCTTAGGGTTAGGGTTAGGGTACGGCTTAGGGTACGGTTTCGGGGAAGGGTTCGTGTACGGCGTAGGGTATGGGTTAGGGTTAGGGTTAGGGTTAGTGTTAGGGTTAGGGCTCGGTTTAGGGTACGGGTTCGGATTAGGGTACGTGTTAGGGTTAGGGTAGGGGTTACGGTTAGGGTACGCGTTAGGGTTAGGGTAGTTATTAAACCTATCGCACTGTCTAGATACCCCTTAGCACGTAAAGGAATATTATTTGGGGGTCCAGCAATGGAGAAGAGTCTAGACACTAGGATAAGATAAGGAACACACCCATTATAAAGAAATCACATTAGGATTCTCTTTTTAAGCTGTTCCTTAAAACACTAGTGCTTAGGAAATCTATTGGAGGCAGAAGCAGTCAAGGGTAGCCTAGGGTTAGGCTTAGGCTTAGGATTAGGGTTAGGGTACGGCTTAGGGTATGGGTTCGGGGAGGGGTTCGGTTACGGCGTAGGGTATGGGTTAGGGTTAGGGTTAGGGTTAGTGTTAGGGTTAGGGCTCGGTTTAGGGTACGGGTTAGGATTAGGGTACGTGTTAGGGTTAGGGTAGGTGTTAAGGTTAGGGTACGCGTTAGGGTTAGGGTAGTTAGTAAACCTATCCCACTCTCTAGATACCCCTTAGCACGTAAAGGAATATTATTTGGGGGTCCAGCCATGGAGAAGAGTTTAGACACAAGGATAAGATAAGGAACACACCCATTATAAAGAAATCACATTAGGATTCTATTTTTAAGCCGTTCCTTAAAACATTAGTGCTTAGAAAATCTATTGGAGGCAGAAGCAGTCAAGGGTAGCCTAGGGTTAGGGTTAGGCTTAGGGTTAGGCTTAGGGTACGGCTTAGGGTACGGGTTCGTGTAGGGGTTCAGGTACGGCGTAGGGTATGGGTTAGGGTTAGGGTTAGGGTTAGTGTTAGCTTTAGGGCTCGGTTTAGGGTACGGGTTAGGATTAGGGTACGTGTTAGGGTTAGGGTACGCGTTAGGGTTAGGGTACGCGTTAGGGTTAGGGTAGTTATTAAACCTATCCCACTCTCTACATACCCCTTAGAACGTAAAGGAATATTATTTGGAGGTCCAGCCATGGAGAAGAGTTTAGACACTAGGATAAGATAAGGAACACACCTATTATAAAGAAATCACATTAGGATTCTCTTTTTAAGCTGTTCCTTAAAACATTAGTGCTTAGGAAATCTATTGGAGGCAGAAGCAGTCAAGGGTAGCCTAAGGTTAGGGTTAGGCTTAGGGTTAGGGTTAGGGTACGGCTTAGGGTACGGTTTCGGGGAGGGGTTCGGGTACGGCGTAGGGTATGGGTTAGGGTTAGGGTTAGTGTTAGTGTTAGGACTCGGTTTAGGGTACGGATTAGGATTAGGGTACGTGTTAGGGTTAGGGTAGGGGTTAGGGTTAGGGTACGCGTTAGGGTTAGGGTAGTTATTAAAACTATCCCACTCTCTAGATACCCCTTAGCACGTAAAGGAATATTATTTGGGGATCCAGCCATGGAGAAGAGTTTAGACACTAGGATAAGATAAGGAACACACCCATTATAAAGAAATCACATTAGGATTCTCTTTTTAAGCCGTTCCTTAAAACATTACTGCTTAGAAAATCTATTGGAGGCAGAAGCAGTCAAGGGTAGCGTAGGGTTAGGGTTAGGCTTAGGGTTAGGGTTAGGGTACGGCTTAGGGTACGGGTTCGGGGAGGGGTTCGGGTACGGCGTAGGGTATGGGTTAGGGTTAGGGTTAGGGTTAGTGTTAGGGTTAGGGCTCGGTTTAGGGTACGGGTTCGGATTAGGGTACGTGTTAGGGTTAGGGTAGGGGTTAGGGTTAGGGTACGCGTTAGGGTTAGGGTACGCGTTAGGTTTAGGGTAGTTAGTAAACCTATCCCACTCTCTAGAAACCCCTTAGCACGTAAGGGAATATTATTTGGGGGTCCAGCCATGGAGAAGAGTTTAGACACTAGGATAAGATAAGGAACACACCCATTATAAAGAAATCACATTAGGATTCTCTTTTTAAGCTGTTCCTTAAAGCACTAGTGCTTAGGAAATCTATTGGAGGCAGAAGCAGTCAAGGGTAGCCTAGGGTTAGGGTTAGGCTTAGGTTTAGGCTTAGGGTACGGCTTAGGGTACGGGTTCGGGGAGGGGTGCGGGTACGGCGTAGGGTATGGGTTAGGGTTAGGGTTAGGGTTAGTGTTAGGGTTAGGGCTCGGTTTAGGGTACGGGTTAGGATTAGGGTACGTGTTAGGGTTAGGGTAGGGGTTAGGGTTAGGGTACGTGTTAGGGTTAGGGTAGTTAGTAAACCTATCCCACTCTCTAGATACCCCTTAGCACGTAAGGGAATATTATTTGGGGGTCCAGCCATGGAGAAGAGTTTAGACACTAGGATAAGATAAGGAACACACCCATTATAAAGAAATCACATTAGGATTCTCTTTTTAAGCTGTTCCTTAAAGCACTAGTGCTTAGGAAATCTATTGGAGGCAGAAGCAGTCAAGGGTAGCCTAGGGTTAGGGTTAGGCTTAGGGTTAGGGTTAGGGTACGGCATAGGGTACGGGTTCGGGGAGGGGTTCGGGTATGGCGTAGGGTATGGGTTAGGGTTAGGGTTAGGGTTAGTGTTAGGGTTAGGGCTCGGTTTAGGGTACGGGTTAGGATTAGGGTACGTGTTAGGGTTAGGGTAGGGGTTAGGGTTAGGGTACGTGTTAGGGTTAGGGTAGTTAGTAAACCTATCCCACTCTCTAGATACCCCTTAGCACGTAAGGGAATATTATTTGGGGGTCCAGCCATGGAGAAGAGTTTAGACACTAGGATAAGATAAGGAACACACCCATTATAAAGAAATCACATTAGGATTCTCTTTTTAAGCTGTTCCTTAAAGCACTAGTGCTTAGGAAATCTATTGGAGGCAGAAGCAGTCAAGGGTAGCCTAGGGTTAGGGTTAGGCTTAGGGTTAGGGTTAGGGTACTGCTTAGGGTACGGTTTCGGTGAGGGGTTCGTGTACGTCGTAGGGTATGGGTTAGGGTTAGGGTTAGGGTTAGTGTTAGGGTTAGGGCTCGGTTTAGGGTACGGGTTCGGATTAGGGTACGTGTTAGGGTTAGGGTAGGGGTTACGGTTAGGGTACACGTTAGGGTTAGGGTAGTTATTAAACCTATCGCACTGTCTAGATACCCCTTAGCACGTAAAGGAATATTATTTGGGGGTCCAGCAATGGAGAAGAGTCTAGACACTAGGATAAGATAAGGAACACACCCATTATAAAGAAATCACATTAGGATTCTCTTTTTAAGCTGTTCCTTAAAACACTAGTGCTTAGGAATTCTATTGGAGGCAGAAGCAGTCAAGGGTAGCCTAAGGTTAGGGTTAGGCTTAGGGTTAGGCTTAGGGTACGGCTTAGGGTACGGGTTCGGGGAGGGGTTCGTGTACAGCGTAGGGTATGTGTTAGGGTTAGGGTTAGGGTTAGTGTTAAGGTTAGGGCTCGGTTTAGGGTACGGGTTAGGATTAGGGTACGTGTTAGGGTTAGGGTAGGGGTTAGAGTTAGGGTACGCGTTAGGGTTAGGGTAGTTATTAAACCTATCCCACTCTCTAGATACCCCTTAGCACGTAAAGGAATATTATTTGGGGGTCCAGCCATGGAGAAGAGTTTAGACACTAGGATAAGATAAGGAACACACCCATTATAAAGAAATCACATTAGGATTCTCTTTTTAAGCTGTTCCTTAAAACATTAGTGCTTAGGAAATCTATTGGAGGCAGAAGCAGTCAAGGGTAGCCTAAGGTTAGGGTTAGGCTTAGGGTTAGGGTTAGGGTACGGCTTAGGGTACGGTTTCGGGGAGGGGTTCGGGTACGGCGTAGGGTATGGGTTAGGGTTAGGGTTAGTGTTAGTGTTAGGACTCGGTTTAGGGTACGGATTAGGATTAGGGTACGTGTTAGGGTTAGGGTAGGGGTTAGGGTTAGGGTACGCGTTAGGGTTAGGGTAGTTATTAAAACTATCCCACTCTCTAGATACCCCTTAGCACGTAAAGGAATATTATTTGGGGATCCAGCCATGGAGAAGAGTTTAGACACTAGGATAAGATAAGGAACACACCCATTATAAAGAAATCACATTAGGATTCTCTTTTTAAGCCGTTCCTTAAAACATTACTGCTTAGAAAATCTATTGGAGGCAGAAGCAGTCAAGGGTAGCGTAGGGTTAGGGTTAGGCTTAGGGTTAGGGTTAGGGTACGGCTTAGGGTACGGGTTCGGGGAGGGGTTCGGGTACGGCGTAGGGTATGGGTTAGGGTTAGGGTTAGGGTTAGTGTTAGGGTTAGGGCTCGGTTTAGGGTACGGGTTCGGATTAGGGTACGTGTTAGGGTTAGGGTAGGGGTTAGGGTTAGGGTACGCATTAGGGTTAGGGTACGCGTTAGGTTTAGGGTAGTTAGAAAACCTATCCCACTCTCTAGAAACCCCTTAGCACGTAAGGGAATATTATTTGGGGGTCCAGCCATGGAGAAGAGTTTAGACACTAGGATAAGATAAGGAACACACCCATTATAAAGAAATCACATTAGGATTCTCTTTTTAAGCTGTTCCTTAAAGCACTAGTGCTTAGGAAATCTATTGGAGGCAGAAGCAGTCAAGGGTACCCTAGGGTTAGGGTTAGGCTTAGGGTTAGGCTTAGGGTACGGCTTAGGGTACGGGTTCGGGGAGGGGTTCGGGTACAGCGTAGGGTATGGGTTAGGGTTAGGGTTAGGGTTAGTGTTAAGGTTAGGGCTCGGTTTAGGGTACGGGTTAGGATTAGGGTACGTGTTAGGGTTAGGGTAGGGGTTAGGGTTAGGGTACGCGTTAGGGTTAGGGTAGTTAGTAAACCTATCCCACTCTCTAGATACCCCTTAGCACATAAAGGAATATTATTTGCGGGTCCAGCAATGGAGAAGAGTTTAGACACTAGGATAAGATAAGGAACACACCCATTATAAAGAAATCACATTAGGATTCTCTTTTTAAGCTGTTCCTTAAAACACTATTGCTTAGGAAATCTATTGGAGGCAGAAGCAGTCAAGGGTAGCCTAGGGTTAGGGTTAGGCTTAGGGTTAGGCTTAGGGTACGGCTTAGGGTACGGGTTCGGGGAGGGGTGCGGGTACGGCGTAGGGTATGGGTTAGGGTTAGGGTTAGGGTTAGTGTTAGGGTTAGGGCTCGGTTTAGGGTACGGGTTAGGATTAGGGTACGTGTTAGGGTTAGGGTAGGGGTTAGGGTTAGGGTACGCGTTAGGGTTAGGGTAGTTATTAAACCTATCCCACTCTCTAGATACCCCTTAGCACGTAAAGGAATATTATTTGGGGGTCCAGCCATGGAGAAGAGTTTAGACACTAGGATAAATAAGGAACACACCCATTATAAAGAAATCACATTAGGATTCTCTTTTTAAGCTGTTCCTTAAAACACTACTGCTTAGGAAATGTATTGGAGGCAGAAGCAGTCAAGGGTAGCCTAGGGTTAGGGTTAGGCTTAGGGTTAGGCTTAGGGTACGGCTTAGGGTACGGGTTCGGGGAGGGGTGCGGGTACGGCGTAGGGTATGGGTTAGGGTTAGGGTTAGGGTTAGTGTTAGGGTTAGGGCTCGGTTTAGGGTACGGGTTAGGATTAGGGTACGTGTTAGGGTAAGTGTAGGGGTTAGGGTTAGGGTACGTGTTAGGGTTAGGGTAGTTAGTAAACCTATCCCACTCTCTAGATACCCCTTAGCACGTAAGGGAATATTATTTGGGGGTCCAGCCATGGAGAAGAGTTTAGACACTAGGATAAGATAAGGAACACACCCATTATAAAGAAATCACATTAGGATTCTCTTTTTAAGCTGTTCCTTAAAGCACTAGTGCTTAGGAAATCTATTGGAGGCAGAAGCAGTCAAGGGTAGCCTAGGGTTAGGGTTAGGCTTAGGGTTAGGGTTAGGGTACGGCTTAGGGTACGGTTTCGGGGAGGGGTTCGTGTACGGCGTAGGGTATGGGTTAGGGTTAGGGTTAGGGTTAGTGTTAGGGTTAGGGCTCGGTTTAGGGTACGGGTTCGGATTAGGGTACGTGTTAGGCTTAGGGTAGGGGTTACGGTTAGGGTACGCGTTAGGGTTAGGGTAGTTATTAAACCTATCACACTGTCTAGATACCCCTTAGCACGTAAAGGAATATTATTTGGGGGTCCAGCAATGGAGAAGTGTCTAGACACTAGGATAAGATAAGGAACACACCCATTATAAAGAAATCACATTAGGATTCTCTTTTTAAGCTGTTCCTTAAAACACTAGTGCTTAGGAAATCTATTGGAGGCAGAAGCAGTCAAGGGTAGCCTAGGGTTAGGCTTAGGCTTAGGATTAGGGTTAGGGTACCGCTTAGGGTACGGGTTCGGGGAGGGGTTCGGTTACGGCGTAGGGTATGGGTTAGGGTTAGGGTTAGGGTTAGTGTTAGGGTTAGGGCTCGGTTTAGGGTACGGGTTAGGATTAGGGTACGTGTTAGGGTTAGGGTAGGTGTTAAGGTTAGGGTACGCGTTAGGGTTAGGGTAGTTAGTAAACCTATCCCACTCTCTAGATACCCCTTAGCACGTAAAGGAATATTATTTGGGGGTCCAGCCATGGAGAAGAGTTTAGACACAAGGATAAGATAAGGAACACACCCATTATAAAGAAATCACATTAGGATTCTATTTTTAAGCCGTTCCTTAAAACATTAGTGCTTAGAAAATCTATTGGAGGCAGAAGCAGTCAAGGGTAGCCTAGGGTTAGGGTTAGGCTTAGGGTTAGGCTTAGGGTACGGCTTAGGGTACGGGTTCGTGTAGGGGTTCAGGTACGGCGTAGGGTATGGGTTAGGGTTAGGGTTAGGGTTAGTGTTAGGGTTAGGGCTCGGTTTAGGGTACGGGTTAGGATTAGGGTACGTGTTAGGGTAAGGGTAGGGGTTAGGGTTAGGGTACGTGTTAGGGTTAGGGTAGTTAGTAAACCTATCCCACTCTCTAGATACCCCTTTGCACGTAAGGGAATATTATTTGGGGGTCCAGCCATGGAGAAGAGTTTAGACACTAGGATAAGATAAGGAACACACCCATTATAAAGAAATCACATTAGGATTCTCTTTTTAAGCTGTTCCTTAAAGCACTAGTGCTTAGGAAATCTATTGGAGGCAGAAGCAGTCAAGGGTAGCCTAGGGTTAGGGTTAGGCTTAGGGTTAGGGTTAGGGTACGGCTTAGGGTATGGTTTCGGGGAGGGGTTCGTGTACGGCGTAGGGTATGGGTTAGGGTTAGGGTTAGGGTTAGTGTTAGGGTTAGGGCTCGGTTTAGGGTACGGGTTCGGATTAGGGTACGTGTTAGGGTTAGGGTAGGGGTTACGGTTAGGGTACGCGTTAGGGTTAGGGTAGTTATTAAACCTATCACACTGTCTAGATACCCCTTAGCACGTAAAGGAATATTATTTGGGGGTCCAGCAATGGAGAAGTGTCTAGACACTAGGATAAGATAAGGAACACACCCATTATAAAGAAATCACATTAGGATTCTCTTTTTAAGCTTTTCCTTAAAACACTAGTGCTTAGGAAATCTATTGGAGGCAGAAGCAGTCAAGGGTAGCCTAGGGTTAGGCTTAGGCTTAGGATTAGGGTTAGGGTACGGCTTAGGGTACGGGTTTGGGGAGGGGTTCGGTTACGGCGTAGGGTATGGGTTAGGGTTAGGGTTAGGGTTAGTGTTAGGGTTAGGGCTCGGTTTAGGGTACGGGTTAGGATTAGGGTACGTGTTAGGGTTAGGGTAGGTGTTAAGGTTAGGGTACGCGTTAGGGTTA
Source organism: Balaenoptera borealis (assembly GCF_965194805.1). NCBI lineage: Eukaryota > Metazoa > Chordata > Mammalia > Artiodactyla > Balaenopteridae > Balaenoptera > Balaenoptera borealis. Next base: position 778,661 of record NW_028123911.1, on the reverse strand, counting down.
GGGTAGTTAGTAAACCTATCCCACTCTCTAGATACCCCTTAGCACGTAAAGGAATATTATTTGGGGGTCCAGCCATGGAGAAGAGTTTAGACACAAGGATAAGATAAGGAACACACCCATTATAAAGAAATCACATTAGGATTCTATTTTTAAGCCGTTCCTTAAAACATTAGTGCTTAGAAAATCTATTGGAGGCAGAAGCAGTCAAGGGTAGCCTAGGGTTAGGGTTAGGCTTAGGGTTAGGCTTAGGGTACGGCTTAGGGTACGGGTTCGTGTAGGGGTTCAGGTACGGCGTAGGGTATGGGTTAGGGTTAGGGTTAGGGTTAGTGTTAGCTTTAGGGCTCGGTTTAGGGTACGGGTTAGGATTAGGGTACGTGTTAGGGTTAGGGTACGCGTTAGGGTTAGGGTACGCGTTAGGGTTAGGGTAGTTATTAAACCTATCCCACTCTCTACATACCCCTTAGAACGTAAAGGAATATTATTTGGAGGTCCAGCCATGGAGAAGAGTTTAGACACTAGGATAAGATAAGGAACACACCTATTATAAAGAAATCACATTAGGATTCTCTTTTTAAGCTGTTCCTTAAAACATTAGTGCTTAGGAAATCTATTGGAGGCAGAAGCAGTCAAGGGTAGCCTAAGGTTAGGGTTAGGCTTAGGGTTAGGGTTAGGGTACGGCTTAGGGTACGGTTTCGGGGAGGGGTTCGGGTACGGCGTAGGGTATGGGTTAGGGTTAGGGTTAGTGTTAGTGTTAGGACTCGGTTTAGGGTACGGATTAGGATTAGGGTACGTGTTAGGGTTAGGGTAGGGGTTAGGGTTAGGGTACGCGTTAGGGTTAGGGTAGTTATTAAAACTATCCCACTCTCTAGATACCCCTTAGCACGTAAAGGAATATTATTTGGGGATCCAGCCATGGAGAAGAGTTTAGACACTAGGATAAGATAAGGAACACACCCATTATAAAGAAATCACATTAGGATTCTCTTTTTAAGCCGTTCCTTAAAACATTACTGCTTAGAAAATCTATTGGAGGCAGAAGCAGTCAAGGGTGGCGTAGGGTTAGGGTTAGGCTTAGGGTTAGGGTTAGGGTACGGCTTAGGGTACGGGTTCGGGGAGGGGTTCGGGTACGGCGTAGGGTATGGGTTAGGGTTAGGGTTAGGGTTACTGTTAGGGTTAGGGCTCGGTTTAGGGTACGGGTTCGGATTAGGGTACGTGTTAGGGTTAGGGTAGGGGTTAGGGTTAGGGTACGCGTTAGGGTTAGGGTACGCGTTAGGTTTAGGGTAGTTAGTAAACCTATCCCACTCTCTAGAAACCCCTTAGCACGTAAGGGAATATTATTTGGGGGTCCAGCCATGGAGAAGAGTTTAGACACTAGGATAAGATAAGGAACACACCCATTATAAAGAAATCACATTAGGATTCTCTTTTTAAGCTGTTCCTTAAAGCACTAGTGCTTACGAAATCTATTGGAGGCAGAAGCAGTCAAGGGTAGCCTAGGGTTAGGGTTAGGCTTAGGTTTAGGCTTAGGGTACGGCTTAGGGTACGGGTTCGGGGAGGGGTGCGGGTACGGCGTAGGGTATGGGTTAGGGTTAGGGTTAGGGTTAGTGTTAGGGTTAGGGCTCGGTTTAGGGTACGGGTTAGGATTAGGGTACGTGTTAGGGTTAGGGTAGGGGTTAGGGTTAGGGTACGTGTTAGGGTTAGGGTAGTTAGTAAACCTATCCCACTCTCTAGATACCCCTTAGCACGTAAGGGAATATTATTTGGGGGTCCAGCCATGGAGAAGAGTTTAGACACTAGGATAAGATAAGGAACACACCCATTATAAAGAAATCACATTAGGATTCTCTTTTTAAGCTGTTCCTTAAAGCACTAGTGCTTAGGAAATCTATTGGAGGCAGAAGCAGTCAAGGGTAGCCTAGGGTTAGGGTTAGGCTTAGGGTTAGGGTTAGGGTACGGCTTAGGGTACGGGTTCGGGGAGGGGTTCGGGTATGGCGTAGGGTATGGGTTAGGGTTAGGGTTAGGGTTAGTGTTAGGGTTAGGGCTCGGTTTAGGGTACGGGTTAGGATTAGGGTACGTGTTAGGGTTAGGGTAGGGGTTAGGGTTAGGGTACGTGTTAGGGTTAGGGTAGTTAGTAAACCTATCCCACTCTCTAGATACCCCTTAGCACGTAAGGGAATATTATTTGGGGGTCCAGCCATGGAGAAGAGTTTAGACACTAGGATAAGATAAGGAACACACCCATTATAAAGAAATCACATTAGGATTCTCTTTTTAAGCTGTTCCTTAAAGCACTAGTGCTTAGGAAATCTATTGGAGGCAGAAGCAGTCAAGGGTAGCCTAGGGTTAGGGTTAGGCTTAGGGTTAGGGTTAGGGTACGGCTTAGGGTACGGTTTCGGTGAGGGGTTCGTGTACGGCGTAGGGTATGGGTTAGGGTTAGGGTTAGGGTTAGTGTTAGGGTTAGGGCTCGGTTTAGGGTACGGGTTCGGATTAGGGTACGTGTTAGGGTTAGGGTAGGGGTTACGGTTAGGGTACGCGTTAGGGTTAGGGTAGTTATTAAACCTATCGCACTGTCTAGATACCCCTTAGCACGTAAAGGAATATTATTTGGGGGTCCAGCAATGGAGAAGAGTCTAGACACTAGGATAAGATAAGGAACACACCCATTATAAAGAAATCACATTAGGATTCTCTTTTTAAGCTGTTCCTTAAAACACTAGTGCTTAGGAATTCTATTGGAGGCAGAAGCAGTCAAGGGTAGCCTAAGGTTAGGGTTAGGCTTAGGGTTAGGCTTAGGGTACGGCTTAGGGTACGGGTTCGGGGAGGGGTTCGTGTACAGCGTAGGGTATGTGTTAGGGTTAGGGTTAGGGTTAGTGTTAAGGTTAGGGCTCGGTTTAGGGTACGGGTTAGGATTAGGGTACGTGTTAGGGTTAGGGTAGGGGTTAGAGTTAGGGTACGCGTTAGGGTTAGGGTAGTTATTAAACCTATCCCACTCTCTAGATACCCCTTAGCACGTAAAGGAATATTATTTGGGGGTCCAGCCATGGAGAAGAGTTTAGACACTAGGATAAGATAAGGAACACACCCATTATAAAGAAATCACATTAGGATTCTCTTTTTAAGCTGTTCCTTAAAACACTAGTGCTTAGGAAATCTATTGGAGGCAGAAGCATTCAAGGGTAGCCTAGGATTAGGGTTAGGCTTAGGGTTAGGCTTAGGGTATGGCTTAGGGTACGGGTTCGGGGAGGGGTGCGGGTACGGCGTAGGGTATGGGTTAGGGTTAGGGTTAGGGTTAGGGTTAGGGCTCGGTTTAGGGTACGGGTTAGGATTAGGGTACGTGTTAGGGTTAGGGTAGGGGTTAGGGTTAGGGTAGTTAGTAAACCTATCCCACTCTCTAGATACCCCTTAGCACGTAAAGGAATATTATTTGGGGGTTCAGCCATGGAGAAGAGTTTAGACACTAGGATAAGATAAGGAACACACCCATTATAAAGAAATCACATTAGGATTCTCTTTTTAAGCTGTTCCTTAAAACACTAGTGCTTAGGAAATCTATTGGAGGCAGAAGCAGTCAAGGGTAGCCTAGGGTTAGGGTTAGGCTTAGGATTAGGGTTAGGGTACGGCTTAGGGTACGGGTTCGGGGAGGGGTGCGGGTACGGCGTAGGGTATGGGTTAGGGTTAGGGTTAGGGTTAGTGTTAGGGTTAGGGCTCGGTTTAGGGTACGGGTTAGGATTAGGGTACGTGTTAGGGTTAGGGTAGGGGTTAGGGTTAGGGTACGCGTTAGGGTTAGGGTAGTTATTAAACCTATCCAACTCTCTAGATACCCCTTAGCACGTAAAGGAATATTATTTGGGGGTCCAGCCATGGAGAAGAGTTTAGACACTAGGATAAATAAGGAACACACCCATTATAAACAAATCATATTAGGATTCTCTTTTTAAGCCGTTCCTTAAAACACTACTGCTTAGGAAATGTATTGGAGGCAGAAGCAGTCAAGGGTAGCCTAGGGTTAGGGTTAGGCTTAGGGTTAGGCTTAGGGTACGGCTTAGGGTACGGGTTCGGGGAGGGGTGCGGGTACGGCGTAGGGTATGGGTTAGGGTTAGGGTTAGGGTTAGTGTTAGGGTTAGGGCTCGGTTTAGGGTATGGGTTAGGATTAGGGTACGTGTTAGGGTTAGGGTAGGGGTTAAGGTTAGGGTACGCGTTAGGGTTAGGGTAGTTAGTAAACCTATCCCACTCTCTAGATACCCCTTAGCACGTAAAGGAATATTATTTGGGGGTCCAGCCATGGAGAAGAGTTTAGAAACTAGGATAAGATAAGGAACACACCCATTATAAAGAAATCACATTAGGATTCTCTTTTTAAGCTGTTCCTAAAACACTAGTGCTTAGGAAATCTACTGGAGGCAGAAGCAGTCAAGGGTAGCCTAGGGTTAGGGTTAGGCTTAGGGTTAGGCTTAGGGTACGGCTTAGGGTACGGGTTCGGGGAGGGGTGCGGGTTCGGCGTAGGGTATGGGTTAGGGTTAGGGTTAGGGTTAGTGTTAGGGTTAGGGCTCGGTTTAGGGTACGGGTTAGGATTAGGGTACGTGTTAGGGTTAGGGTAGGGGTTAGGGTTAGGGTACGCGTTAGGGTTAGGGTAGTTATTAAACCTATCCCACTCTCTAGATACCCCTTAGCACGTAAAGGAATATTATTTGGGGGTCCAGCCATGGAGAAGAGTTTAGACACGAGGATAAATAAGGAACACACCCATTATAAAGAAATCACATTAGGATTCTCTTTTTAAGCTGTTCCTTAAAGCACTAGTGCTTAGGAAATCTACTGGAGGCAGAAGCAGTCAAGGGTAGCCTAGGGTTAGGGTTAGGCTTAGGGTTAGGGTTAGGGTACGGCTTAGGGTACGGTTTCGGGGAGGGGTTCGTGTACGGCGTAGGGTATGGGTTAGGGTTAGGGTTAGGGTTAGTGTTAGGTTTAGGGCTCGGTTTAGGGTACGGGTTCGGATTAGGGTACGTGTTAGGGTTAGGGTAGGGGTTACGGTTAGGGTACGCGTTAGGGTTAGGGTAGTTATTAAACCTATCGCACTGTCTAGATACCCCTTAGCACGTAAAGGAATATTATTTGGGGGTCCAGCCATGGAGAAGAGTCTAGACACTAGGATAAGATAAGGAACACACCCATTATAAAGAAATCACATTAGGATTCTCTTTTTAAGCCGTTCCTTAAAACATTAGTGCTTAGAAAATCTATTGGAGGCAGAAGCAGTCAAGGGTAGCCTAGGGTTAGGGTTAGGCTTAGGGTTAGGGTTAGGGTACGGCTTAGGGTACGGGTTCGGGGAGGGGTTCGGGTACGGCGTAGGGTATGGGTTAGGGTTAGGGTTAGGGTTAGTTTTAGGGTTAGGGCTCGGTTTAGGGTACGGGTTAGGATTAGGGTACGTGTTAGGGTTAGGGTAGGGGTTAGGGTTAGGGAACGCGTTAGGGCTAGGGTAGTTATTAAACCTATCCCACTCTCTAGATACCCCTTAGCACGTAAAAGAATATTATTTGGGGGTCCAGCCATGGAGAAGAGTTTAGACACAAGGATAAGATAAGGAACACACCCATTATAAAGAAATCACATTAGGATTCTCTTTTTAAGCCGTTCCTTAAAACACTAGTGCTTAGAAAATCTATTGGAGGCAGAAGCAGTCAAGGGTAGCGTCGGGTTAGGGTTAGGCTTAGGGTTAGGCTTAGGGTACGGCTTAGGGTACGGGTTCGGGGAGGGGTTCGGGTACGGCGTAGGGTATGGGTTAGTGTTAGGGTTAGTGTTAGGATTAGGGCTCGGTTTAGGGTACGGGTTAGGATTAGGATACGTGTTAGGGTTAGGGTACGCGTTAGGGTTAGGGTAGTTATTAAACCTATCCCACTCTCTACATACCCCTTAGAACGTAAAGGAATATTATTTGGGGGTCCAGCCATGGAGAAGAGTTTAGACACTAGGATAAGATAAGGAACACACCCATTATAAAGAAATCACATTAGGATTCTCTTTTTCAGCTGTTCCTTAAAACACTAGTGCTTAGGAAATCTATTGGAGGCAGAAGCAGTCAAGGGTAGCCTAGGGTTAGGGTTAGGCTTAGGGTTAGGGTTAGGGTACGGGTACGGGGAGGGGTTCGGGTACGGCGTAGGGTATGGGTTAGGGTTAGGATTAGGGTTAGTGTTAGGGTTAGGGCTCGGTTTAGGGTACGGGTTAGGATTAGGGTACGTGTTAGGGTTAGGGTAGGGGTTAGGGTTAGGGTACGCGTTAGGTTTAGGGTAGTTATTAAACCTATCCCACTCTCTAGATACCCCTTAGCACGTAAAGGAATATTATTTGGGGGTCCAGCCATGGAGAAGAGTTTAGACACTAGGATAAGATAAGGAACACACCCATTATAAAGAATTCACATTAGGATTCTCTTTTTAAGCTGTTCCTTAAAACACTAGTGCTTAGGAAATCTATTGGAGGCAGAAGCAGTCAAGGGTAGCCTAGGGTTAGGGTTAGGCTTAGGGTTAGGGTTAGGGTACGGCTTAGGGTACGGGTTCGTGTAGGGGTTCAGGTACGGCGTAGGGTATGGGTTAGGGTTAGGGTTAGGGTTAGTGTTACCTTTAGGGCTCGGTTTAGGGTACGGGTTAGGATTAGGGTACGTGTTAGGGTTAGGGTAGGGGTTAGGGTTAGGGTACGCGTTAGGGTTAGGGTAGTTATTAAACCTATCCAACTCTCTAGATACCCCTTAACACATAAAGGAATATTATTTGGAGGTCCAGCCATGGAGAAGAGTTTAGACACTAGGATAAGATAAGGAACACACCTATTATAAAGAAATCACATTAGGATTCTCTTTTTAAGCTGTTCCTTAAAACACTAGTGCTTAGGAAATCTATTGGAGGCAGAAGCAGTCAAGGGTAGCCTAAGGTTAGTGTTAGGCTTAGGGTTAGGTTTAGGGTACGGCTTAGGGTACGGGTTCGGGGAGGGGTTCGGGTACGGCGTAGGGTATGGGTTAGGGTTAGGGTTAGTGTTAGGGTTAGGGCTCGGTTTAGGGTACGGGTTAGGATTAGGGTACGTGCTAGGTTTAGGGTAGGGGTTAGGGTTAGGGTACGCGTTAGGGTTAGGGTAGTTATTAAACCTATCCCACTCTCTAGATACCCCTTAGCACGTAAAGGAATATTATTTGGGGGTCCAGCCATGGAGAAGAGTCTAGACACTAGGATAAGATAAGGAACACACCCATTATAAAGAAATCACATTCGGATTCTCTTTTTAAGCCGTTCCTTAAAACATTAGTGCTTAGAAAATCTATTGTAGGCAGAAGCAGTCAAGGGTAGCGTAGGGTTAGGGTTAGGCTTAGGGTTAGGGTTAGGGTACGGCTTAGGGTATGGGTTCGGGGAGGGGTTCGGGTACGGCGTAGGGTATGGGTTAGGGTTAGGGTTAGTGTTAGGGTTAGGGCTCGGTTTAGGGTACGGGTTAGGATTAGGGTACATGTTAGGGTTAGGGTAGGGGTTAGGGTTAGGGTACGCTTTAGGGTTAGGATAGTTATTAAACCTATCCAAATCTCTAGATACCCCTTAGCACGTAAAGGAATATTATTTGGGGGTCCAGCCATGGAGAAGAGTTTCGACACTAGGATAAGATAAGGAACACACCCATTATAAAGAAATCACATTAGGATTCTCTTTTTAAGCTGTTCCTTAAAACACTAGTGCTTAGGAAATCTATTGGAGGCAGAAGCAGTCAAGGGTAGCCTAGGGTTAGGGTTAGGCTTAGGGTTAGGCTTAGGGTACGGCTTAGGGTACGGGTTCGGGGAGGGGTGCGGGTACGGCGTAGGGTATGGGTTAGGGTTAGGGTTAGGGTTAGTGTTAGGGTTAGGGCTCGGTTTAGGGTACGGGTTAGGATTAGGGTACGTGTTAGGGTTAGGGTAGGGGTTAGGGTTAGGGTACGCGTTAGGGTTAGGGTAGTTATTAAACCTATCCCACTCTCTAGATACCCCTTAGCACGTAAAGGAATATTATTTGGGGGTCCAGCCATGGAGAAGAGTTTAGACACTAGGATAAATAAGGAACACACCCATTATAAAGAAATCACATTACGATTCTCTTTTTAAGCTGTTCCTTAAAACACTACTGCTTAGGAAATGTATTGGAGGCAGAAGCAGTCAAGGGTAGCCTAGGGTTAGGGTTAGGCTTAGGGTTAGGCTTAGGGTACGGCTTAGGGTACGGGTTCGGGAAGGGGTGCGGGTACGGCGTAGGGTATGGGTTAGGGTTAGGGTTAGGGTTAGTGTTAGGGTTAGGGCTCGGTTTAGGGTACGGGTTAGGATTAGGGTACGTGTTAGGGTAAGGGTAGGGGTTAGGGTTAGGGTACGTGTTAGGGTTAGGGTAGTTAGTAAACCTATCCCACTCTCTAGATACCCCTTAGCACGTAAGGGAATATTATTTGGGGGTCCAGCCATGGAGAAGAGTTTAGACACTAGGATAAGATAAGGAACACACCCATTATAAAGAAATCACATTAGGATTCTCTTTTTAAGCTGTTCCTTAAAGCACTAGTGCTTAGGAAATCTATTGGAGGCAGAAGCAGTCAAGGGTAGCCTAGGGTTAGGGTTAGGCTTAGGGTTAGGGTTAGGGTACGGCTTAGGGTACGGTTTCGGGGAGGGGTTCGTGTACGGCGTAGGGTATGGGTTAGGGTTAGGGTTAGGGTTAGTGTTAGGGTTAGGGCTCGGTTTAGGGTACGGGTTCGGATTAGGGTACGTGTTAGGGTTAGGGTTGGGGTTACGGTTAGGGTACGCGTTAGGGTTAGGGTAGTTATTAAACCTATCGCACTGTCTAGATACCCCTTAGCACGTAAAGGAATATTATTTGGGGGTCGAGCAATGGAGAAGAGTCTAGACACTAGGATAAGATAAGGAACACACCCATTATAAAGAAATCACATTAGGATTCTCTTTTTAAGCTGTTCCTTAAAACACTAGTGCTTAGGAAATCTATTGGAGGCAGAAGCAGTCAAGGGTAGCCTAGGGTTAGGCTTAGGCTTAGGATTAGGGTTATGGTACGGCTTAGGGTACGGGTTCGGGGAGGGGTTCGGTTACGGCGTAGGGTATGGGTTAGGGTTAGGGTTAGGGTTAGTGTTAGGGTTAGGGCTCGGTTTAGGGTACGGGTTAGGATTAGGGTACGTGTTAGGGTTAGGGTAGGTGTTAAGGTTAGGGTACGCGTTAGGGTTAGGGTAGTTAGTAAACCTATCCCACTCTCTAGATACCCCTTAGCACGTAAAGGAATATTATTTGGGGGTCCAGCCATGGAGAAGAGTTTAGACACAAGGATAAGATAAGGAACACACCCATTATAAAGAAATCACATTAGGATTCTATTTTTAAGCCGTTCCTTAAAACATTAGTGCTTAGAAAATCTATTGGAGGCAGAAGCAGTCAAGGGTAGCCTAGGGTTAGGGTTAGGCTTAGGGTTAGGCTTAGGGTACGGCTTAGGGTACGGGTTCGTGTAGGGGTTCAGGTACGGCGTAGGGTATGGGTTAGGGTTAGGGTTAGGGTTAGTGTTAGCTTTAGGGCTCGGTTTAGGGTACGGGTTAGGATTAGGGTACGTGTTAGGGTTAGGGTACGCGTTAGGGTTAGGGTACGCGTTAGGGCTAGGGTAGTTATTAAACCTATCCCACTCTCTACATACCCCTTAGAACGTAAAGGAATATTATTTGGAGGTCCAGCCATGGAGAAGAGTTTAGACACTAGGATAAGATAAGGAACACACCTATTATAAAGAAATCACATTAGGATTCTCTTTTTAAGCTGTTCCTTAAAACATTAGTGCTTAGGAAATCTATTGGAGGCAGAAGCAGTCAAGGGTAGCCTAAGGTTAGGGTTAGGCTTAGGGTTAGGGTTAGGGTACGGCTTAGGGTACGGTTTCGGGGAGGGGTTCGGGTACGGCGTAGGGTATGGGTTAGGGTTAGGGTTAGTGTTAGTGTTAGGGCTCGGTTTAGGGTACGGGTTAGGATTAGGGTACGTGTTAGGGTTAGGGTAGGGGTTAGGGTTAGGGTACGCGTTAGGGTTAGGGTAGTTATTAAAACTATCCCACTCTCTAGATACCCCTTAGCACGTAAAGGAATATTATTTGGGGATCCAGCCATGGAGAAGAGTTTAGACACTAGGATAAGATAAGGAACACACCCATTATAAAGAAATCACATTAGGATTCTCTTTTTAAGCCGTTCCTTAAAACATTACTGCTTAGAAAATCTATTGGAGGCAGAAGCAGTCAAGGGTAGCGTAGGGTTAGGGTTAGGCTTAGGGTTAGGGTTAGGGTACGGCTTAGGGTACGGGTTCGGGGAGGGGTTCGGGTACGGCGTAGGGTATGGGTTAGGGTTAGGGTTAGGGTTAGTGTTAGGGTTAGGGCTCGGTTTAGGGTACGGGTTCGGATTAGGGTACGTGTTAGGGTTAGGGTAGGGGTTAGGGTTAGGGTACGCGTTAGGGTTAGGGTACGCGTTAGGTTTAGGGTAGTTAGTAAACCTATCCCACTCTCTAGAAACCCCTTAGCACGTAAGGGAATATTATTTGGGGGTCCAGCCATGGAGAAGAGTTTAGACACTAGGATAAGATAAGGAACACACCCATTATAAAGAAATCACATTAGGATTCTCTTTTTAAGCTGTTCCTTAAAGCACTAGTGCTTAGGAAATCTATTGGAGGCAGAAGCAGTCAAGGGTACCCTAGGGTTAGGGTTAGGCTTAGGGTTAGGCTTAGGGTACGGCTTAGGGTATGGGTTCGGGGAGGGGTTCGGGTACAGCGTAGGGTATGGGTTAGGGTTAGGGTTAGGGTTAGTGTTAAGGTTAGGGCTCGGTTTAGGGTACGGGTTAGGATTAGGGTACGTGTTAGGGTTAGGGTAGGGGTTAGGGTTAGGGTACGCGTTAGGGTTAGGGTAGTTAGTAAACCTATCCCACTCTCTAGATACCCCTTAGCACGTAAAGGAATATTATTTGCGGGTCCAGCAATGGAGAAGAGTTTAGACACTAGGATAAGATAAGGAACACACCCATTATAAAGAAATCACATTAGGATTCTCTTTTTAAGCTGTTCCTTAAAACACTAGTGCTTAGGAAATCTATTGGAGGCAGAAGCAGTCAAGGGTAGCCTAGGGTTAGGGTTAGGCTTAGGGTTAGGCTTAGGGTACGGCTTAGGGTACGGGTTCGGGGAGGGGTGCGGGTACGGCGTAGGGTATGGGTTAGGGTTAGGGTTAGGGTTAGTGTTAGGGTTAGGGCTCGGTTTAGGGTACGGGTTAGGATTAGGGTACGTGTTAGGGTTAGGGTAGGGGTTAGGGTTAGGGTACGCGTTAGGGTTAGGGTAGTTATTAAACCTATCCCACTCTCTAGATACCCCTTAGCACGTAAAGGAATATTATTTGGGGGTCCAGCCATGGAGAAGAGTTTAGACACTAGGATAAATAAGGAACACACCCATTATAAAGAAATCACATTAGGATTCTCTTTTTAAGCTGTTCCTTAAAACACTAGTGCTTAGGAAATGTATTGGAGGCAGAAGCAGTCAAGGGTAGCCTAGGGTTAGGGTTAGGCTTAGGGTTAGGCTTAGGGTACGGCTTAGGGTACGGGTTCGGGGAGGGGTGCGGGTACGGCGTAGGGTATGGGTTAGGGTTAGGGTTAGGGTTAGTGTTAGGGTTAGGGCTCGGTTTAGGGTACGGGTTAGGATTAGGGTACGTGTTAGGGTAAGGGTAGGGGTTAGGGTTAGGGTACGTGTTAGGGTTAGGGTAGTTAGTAAACCTATCCCACTCTCTAGATACCCCTTAGCACGTAAGGGAATATTATTTGGGGGTCCAGCCATGGAGAAGAGTTTAGACACTAGGATAAGATAAGGAACACACCCATTATAAAGAAATCACATTAGGATTCTCTTTTTAAGCTGTTCCTTAAAGCACTAGTGCTTAGGAAATCTATTGGAGGCAGAAGCAGTCAAGGGTAGCCTAGGGTTAGGGTTAGGCTTAGGGTTAGGGTTAGGGTACGGCTTAGGGTACGGTTTCGGGGAGGGGTTCGTGTACGGCGTAGGGTATGGGTTAGGGTTAGGGTTAGGGTTAGTGTTAGGGTTAGGGCTCGGTTTAGGGTACGGGTTCGGATTAGGGTACGTGTTAGGGTTAGGGTAGGGGTTACGGTTAGGGTACGCGTTAGGGTTAGGGTAGTTATTAAACCTATCGCACTGTCTAGATACCCCTTAGCACGTAAAGGAATATTATTTGGGGGTCGAGCAATGGAGAAGAGTCTAGACACTAGGATAAGATAAGGAACACACCCATTATAAAGAAATCACATTAGGATTCTCTTTTTAAGCTGTTCCTTAAAACACTAGTGCTTAGGAAATCTATTGGAGGCAGAAGCAGTCAAGGGTAGCCTAGGGTTAGGCTTAGGCTTAGGATTAGGGTTATGGTACGGCTTAGGGTACGGGTTCGGGGAGGGGTTCGGTTACGGCGTAGGGTATGGGTTAGGGTTAGGGTTAGGGTTAGTGTTAGGGTTAGGGCTCGGTTTAGGGTACGGGTTAGGATTAGGGTACGTGTTAGGGTTAGGGTAGGTGTTAAGGTTAGGGTACGCGTTAGGGTTAGGGTAGTTAGTAAACCTATCCCACTCTCTAGATACCCCTTAGCACGTAAAGGAATATTATTTGGGGGTCCAGCCATGGAGAAGAGTTTAGACACAAGGATAAGATAAGGAACACACCCATTATAAAGAAATCACATTAGGATTCTATTTTTAAGCCGTTCCTTAAAACATTAGTGCTTAGGAAATCTATTGGAGGCAGAAGCAGTCAAGGGTAGCCTAGGGTTAGGGTTAGGCTTAGGGTTAGGCTTAGGGTACGGCTTAGGGTACGGGTTCGTGTAGGGGTTCAGGTACGGCGTAGGGTATGGGTTAGGGTTAGGGTTAGGGTTAGTGTTAGCTTTAGGGCTCGGTTTAGGGTACGGGTTAGGATTAGGGTACGTGTTAGGGTTAGGGTACGCGTTAGGGTTAGGGTACGCGTTAGGGCTAGGGTAGTTATTAAACCTATCCCACTCTCTACATACCCCTTAGAACGTAAAGGAATATTATTTGGAGGTCCAGCCATGGAGAAGAGTTTAGACACTAGGATAAGATAAGGAACACAACTATTATAAAGAAATCACATTAGGATTCTCTTTTTAAGCTGTTCCTTAAAACACTACTGCTTAGGAAATGTATTGGAGGCAGAAGCAGTCAAGGGTACCCTAGGGTTAGGGTTAGGCTTAGGGTTAGGCTTAGGGTACGGCTTAGGGTACGGTTTCGGGGAGGGGTGCGGGTACGGCGTAGGGTATGGGTTAGGGTTAGGGTTAGGGTTAGGGTTAGGGCTCGGTTTAGGGTACGGGTTAGGATTAGGGTACGTGTTAGGGTTAGGGTAGGGGTTAGGGTTAGGGTACGCGTTAGGGTTAGGGTAGTTATTAAAACTATCCCACTCTCTAGATACCCCTTAGCACGTAAAGGAATATTATTTGGGGATCCAGCCATGGAGAAGAGTTTAGACACTAGGATAAGATAAGGAACACACCCATTATAAAGAAATCACATTAGGATTCTCTTTTTAAGCCGTTCCTTAAAACATTACTGCTTAGAAAATCTATTGGAGGCAGAAGCAGTCAAGGGTAGCGTAGGGTTAGGGTTAGGCTTAGGGTTAGGGTTAGGGTACGGCTTAGGGTACGGGTTCGGGGAGGGGTTCGGGTACGGCGTAGGGTATGGGTTAGGGTTAGGGTTAGGGTTAGTGTTAGGGTTAGGGCTCGGTTTAGGGTACGGGTTCGGATTAGGGTACGTGTTAGGGTTAGGGTAGGGGTTAGGGTTAGGGTACGCGTTAGGGTTAGGGTACGCGTTAGGTTTAGGGTAGTTAGTAAACCTATCCCACTCTCTAGAAACCCCTTAGCACGTAAGGGAATATTATTTGGGGGTCCAGCCATGGAGAAGAGTTTAGACACTAGGATAAGATAAGGAACACACCCATTATAAAGAAATCACATTAGGATTCTCTTTTTAAGCTGTTCCTTAAAGCACTAGTGCTTAGGAAATCTATTGGAGGCAGAAGCAGTCAAGGGTACCCTAGGGTTAGGGTTAGGCTTAGGGTTAGGCTTAGGGTACGGCTTAGGGTATGGGTTCGGGGAGGGGTTCGGGTACAGCGTAGGGTATGGGTTAGGGTTAGGGTTAGGGTTAGTGTTAAGGTTAGGGCTCGGTTTAGGGTACGGGTTAGGATTAGGGTACGTGTTAGGGTTAGGGTAGGGGTTAGGGTTAGGGTACGCGTTAGGGTTAGGGTAGTTAGTAAACCTATCCCACTCTCTAGATACCCCTTAGCACGTAAAGGAATATTATTTGCGGGTCCAGCAATGGAGAAGAGTTTAGACACTAGGATAAGATAAGGAACACACCCATTATAAAGAAATCACATTAGGATTCTCTTTTTAAGCTGTTCCTTAAAACACTAGTGCTTAGGAAATCTATTGGAGGCAGAAGCAGTCAAGGGTAGCCTAGGGTTAGGGTTAGGCTTAGGGTTAGGCTTAGGGTACGGCTTAGGGTACGGGTTCGGGGAGGGGTGCGGGTACGGCGTAGGGTATGGGTTAGGGTTAGGGTTAGGGTTAGTGTTAGGGTTAGGGCTCGGTTTAGGGTACGGGTTAGGATTAGGGTACGTGTTAGGGTTAGGGTAGGGGTTAGGGTTAGGGTACGCGTTAGGGTTAGGGTAGTTATTAAACCTATCCCACTCTCTAGATACCCCTTAGCACGTAAAGGAATATTATTTGGGGGTCCAGCCATGGAGAAGAGTTTAGACACTAGGATAAATAAGGAACACACCCATTATAAAGAAATCACATTAGGATTCTCTTTTTAAGCTGTTCCTTAAAACACTACTGCTTAGGAAATGTATTGGAGGCAGAAGCAGTCAAGGGTAGCCTAGGGTTAGGGTTAGGCTTAGGGTTAGGCTTAGGGTACGGCTTAGGGTACGGGTTCGGGGAGGGGTGCGGGTACGGCGTAGGGTATGGGTTAGGGTTAGGGTTAGGGTTAGTGTTAGGGTTAGGGCTCGGTTTAGGGTACGGGTTAGGATTAGGGTACGTGTTAGGGTAAGGGTAGGGGTTAGGGTTAGGGTACGTGTTAGGGTTAGGGTAGTTAGTAAACCTATCCCACTCTCTAGATACCCCTTAGCACGTAAGGGAATATTATTTGGGGGTCCAGCCATGGAGAAGAGTTTAGACACTAGGATAAGATAAGGAACACACCCATTATAAAGAAATCACATTAGGATTCTCTTTTTAAGCTGTTCCTTAAAGCACTAGTGCTTAGGAAATCTATTGGAGGCAGAAGCAGTCAAGGGTAGCCTAGGGTTAGGGTTAGGCTTAGGGTTAGGGTTAGGGTACGGCTTAGGGTACGGTTTCGGGGAGGGGTTCGTGTACGGCGTAGGGTATGGGTTAGGGTTAGGGTTAGGGTTAGTGTTAGGGTTAGGGCTCGGTTTAGGGTACGGGTTCGGATTAGGGTACGTGTTAGGGTTAGGGTAGGGGTTACGGTTAGGGTACGCGTTAGGGTTAGGGTAGTTATTAAACCTATCGCACTGTCTAGATACCCCTTAGCACGTAAAGGAATATTATTTGGGGGTCCAGCAATGGAGAAGTGTCTAGACACTAGGATAAGATAAGGAACACACCCATTATAAAGAAATCACATTAGGATTCTCTTTTTAAGCTGTTCCTTAAAACACTAGTGCTTAGGAAATCTATTGGAGGCAGAAGCAGTCAAGGGTAGCCTAGGGTTAGGCTTAGGCTTAGGATTAGGGTTAGGGTACGGCTTAGGGTACGGGTTCGGGGAGGGGTTCGGTTACGGCGTAGGGTATGGGTTAGGGTTAGGGTTAGGGTTAGTGTTAGGGTTAGGGCTCGGTTTAGGGTACGGGTTAGGATTAGGGTACGTGTTAGGGTTAGGGTAGGTGTTAAGGTTAGGGTACGCGTTAGGGTTAGGGTAGTTAGTAAACCTATCCCACTCTCTAGATACCCCTTAGCACGTAAAGGAATATTATTTGGGGGTCCAGCCATGGAGAAGAGTTTAGACACAAGGATAAGATAAGGAACACACCCATTATAAAGAAATCACATTAGGATTCTATTTTTAAGCCGTTCCTTAAAACATTAGTGCTTAGAAAATCTATTGGAGGCAGAAGCAGTCAAGGGTAGCCTAGGGTTAGGGTTAGGCTTAGGGTTAGGCTTAGGGTACGGCTTAGGGTACGGGTTCGTGTAGGGGTTCAGGTACGGCGTAGGGTATGGGTTAGGGTTAGGGTTAGGGTTAGTGTTAGCTTTAGGGCTCGGTTTAGGGTACGGGTTAGGATTAGGGTACGTGTTAGGGTTAGGGTACGCGTTAGGGTTAGGGTACGCGTTAGGGTTAGGGTAGTTATTAAACCTATCCCACTCTCTACATACCCCTTAGAACGTAAAGGAATATTATTTGGAGGTCCAGCCATGGAGAAGAGTTTAGACACTAGGATAAGATAAGGAACACACCTATTATAAAGAAATCACATTAGGATTCTCTTTTTAAGCTGTTCCTTAAAACATTAGTGCTTAGGAAATCTATTGGAGGCAGAAGCAGTCAAGGGTAGCCTAAGGTTAGGGTTAGGCTTAGGGTTAGGGTTAGGGTACGGCTTAGGGTACGGTTTCGGGGAGGGGTTCGGGTACGGCGTAGGGTATGGGTTAGGGTTAGGGTTAGTGTTAGTGTTAGGACTCGGTTTAGGGTACGGATTAGGATTAGGGTACGTGTTAGGGTTAGGGTAGGGGTTAGGGTTAGGGTACGCGTTAGGGTTAGGGTAGTTATTAAAACTATCCCACTCTCTAGATACCCCTTAGCACGTAAAGGAATATTATTTGGGGATCCAGCCATGGAGAGGAGTTTAGACACTAGGATAAGATAAGGAACACACCCATTATAAAGAAATCACATTAGGATTCTCTTTTTAAGCCGTTCCTTAAAACATTACTGCTTAGAAAATCTATTGGAGGCAGAAGCAGTCAAGGGTAGCGTAGGGTTAGGGTTAGGCTTAGGGTTAGGGTTAGGGTACGGCTTAGGGTACGGGTTCGGGGAGGGGTTCGGGTACGGCGTAGGGTATGGGTTAGGGTTAGGGTTAGGGTTAGTGTTAGGGGTAGGGCTCGGTTTAGGGTACGGGTTCGGATTAGGGTACGTGTTAGGGTTAGGGTAGGGGTTAGGGTTAGGGTACGCGTTAGGGTTAGGGTACGCGTTAGGTTTAGGGTAGTTAGTAAACCTATCCCACTCTCTAGAAACCCCTTAGCACGTAAGGGAATATTATTTGGGGGTCCAGCCATGGAGAAGAGTTTAGACACTAGGATAAGATAAGGAACACACCCATTATAAAGAAATCACATTAGGATTCTCTTTTTAAGCTGTTCCTTAAAGCACTAGTGCTTAGGAAATCTATTGGAGGCAGAAGCAGTCAAGGGTAGCCTAGGGTTAGGGTTAGGCTTAGGGTTAGGCTTAGGGTACGGCTTAGGGTACGGGTTCGGGGAGGGGTTCGGGTACAGCGTAGGGTATGGGTTAGGGTTAGGGTTAGGGTTAGTGTTAAGGTTAGGGCTCGGTTTAGGGTACGGGTTAGGATTAGGGTACGTGTTAGGGTTAGGGTAGGGGTTAGGGTTAGGGTACGCGTTAGGGTTAGGGTAGTTAGTAAACCTATCCCACTCTCTAGATACCCCTTAGCACGTAAAGGAATATTATTTGCGGGTCCAGCAATGGAGAAGAGTTTAGACACTAGGATAAGATAAGGAACACACCCATTATAAAGAAATCACATTAGGATTCTCTTTTTAAGCTGTTCCTTAAAACACTAGTGCTTAGGAAATCTATTGGAGGCAGAAGCAGTCAAGGGTAGCCTAGGGTTAGGGTTAGGCTTAGGGTTAGGGTTAGGGTACGGCTTAGGGTACGGTTTCGGGGAGGGGTTCGTGTACGGCGTAGGGTATGGGTTAGGGTTAGGGTTAGGGTTAGTGTTAGGGTTAGGGCTCGGTTTAGGGTACGGGTTCGGATTAGGGTACGTGTTAGGGTTAGGGTAGGGGTTACGGTTAGGGTACGCGTTAGGGTTAGGGTAGTTATTAAACCTATCACACTGTCTAGATACCCCTTAGCACGTAAAGGAATATTATTTGGGGGTCCAGCAATGGAGAAGAGTCTAGACACTAGGATAAGATAAGGAACACACCCATTATAAAGAAATCACATTAGGATTCTCTTTTTAAGCTGTTCCTTAAAACACTAGTGCTTAGGAAATCTATTGGAGGCAGAAGCAGTCAAGGGTAGCCTAGGGTTAGGCTTAGGCTTAGGATTAGGGTTAGGGTACGGCTTAGGGTACGGGTTCGGGGAGGGGTTCGGTTATGGCGTAGGGTATGGGTTAGGGTTAGTGTTAGGGTTAGGGCTCGGTTTAGGGTACGGGTTAGGATTAGGGTACGTGTTAGGGTTAGGGTAGGTGTTAAGGTTAGGGTACGCGTTAGGGTTAGGGTAGTTAGTAAACCTATCCCACTCTCTACATACCCCTTAGAACGTAAAGGAATATTATTTGGAGGTCCAGCCATGGAGAAGAGTTTAGACACTAGGATAAGATAAGGAACACACCTATTATAAAGAAATCACATTAGGATTCTCTTTTTAAGCTGTTCCTTAAAACATTAGTGCTTAGGAAATCTATTGGAGGCAGAAGCAGTCAAGGGTAGCCTAAGGTTAGGGTTAGGCTTAGGGTTAGGGTTAGGGTACGGCTTAGGGTACGGTTTCGGGGAGGGGTTCGGGTACGGCGTAGGGTATGGGTTAGGGTTAGGGTTAGTGTTAGTGTTAGGACTCGGTTTAGGGTACGGATTAGGATTAGGGTACGTGTTAGGGTTAGGGTAGGGGTTAGGGTTAGGGTACGCGTTAGGGTTAGGGTAGTTATTAAAACTATCCCACTCTCTAGATACCCCTTAGCACGTAAAGGAATATTATTTGGGGATCCAGCCATGGAGAGGAGTTTAGACACTAGGATAAGATAAGGAACACACCCATTATAAAGAAATCACATTAGGATTCTCTTTTTAAGCCGTTCCTTAAAACATTACTGCTTAGAAAATCTATTGGAGGCAGAAGCAGTCAAGGGTAGCGTAGGGTTAGGGTTAGGCTTAGGGTTAGGGTTAGGGTACGGCTTAGGGTACGGGTTCGGGGAGGGGTTCGGGTACGGCGTAGGGTATGGGTTAGGGTTAGGGTTAGGGTTAGTGTTAGGGTTAGGGCTCGGTTTAGGGTACGGGTTCGGATTAGGGTACGTGTTAGGGTTAGGGTAGGGGTTAGGGTTAGGGTACGCGTTAGGGTTAGGGTACGCGTTAGGTTTAGGGTAGTTAGTAAACCTATCCCACTCTCTAGAAACCCCTTAGCACGTAAGGGAATATTATTTGGGGGTCCAGCCATGGAGAAGAGTTTAGACACTAGGATAAGATAAGGAACACACCCATTATAAAGAAATCACATTAGGATTCTCTTTTTAAGCTGTTCCTTAAAGCACTAGTGCTTAGGAAATCTATTGGAGGCAGAAGCAGTCAAGGGTAGCCTAGGGTTAGGGTTAGGCTTAGGGTTAGGCTTAGGGTACGGCTTAGGGTACGGGTTCGGGGAGGGGTTCGGGTACAGCGTAGGGTATGGGTTAGGGTTAGGGTTAGGGTTAGTGTTAAGGTTAGGGCTCGGTTTAGGGTACGGGTTAGGATTAGGGTACGTGTTAGGGTTAGGGTAGGGGTTAGGGTTAGGGTACGCGTTAGGGTTAGGGTAGTTAGTAAACCTATCCCACTCTCTAGATACCCCTTAGCACGTAAAGGAATATTATTTGCGGGTCCAGCAATGGAGAAGAGTTTAGACACTAGGATAAGATAAGGAACACACCCATTATAAAGAAATCACATTAGGATTCTCTTTTTAAGCTGTTCCTTAAAACACTAGTGCTTAGGAAATCTATTGGAGGCAGAAGCAGTCAAGGGTAGCCTAGGGTTAGGGTTAGGCTTAGGGTTAGGGTTAGGGTACGGCTTAGGGTACGGTTTCGGGGAGGGGTTCGTGTACGGCGTAGGGTATGGGTTAGGGTTAGGGTTAGGGTTAGTGTTAGGGTTAGGGCTCGGTTTAGGGTACGGGTTCGGATTAGGGTACGTGTTAGGGTTAGGGTAGGGGTTACGGTTAGGGTACGCGTTAGGGTTAGGGTAGTTATTAAACCTATCACACTGTCTAGATACCCCTTAGCACGTAAAGGAATATTATTTGGGGGTCCAGCAATGGAGAAGAGTCTAGACACTAGGATAAGATAAGGAACACACCCATTATAAAGAAATCACATTAGGATTCTCTTTTTAAGCTGTTCCTTAAAACACTAGTGCTTAGGAAATCTATTGGAGGCAGAAGCAGTCAAGGGTAGCCTAGGGTTAGGCTTAGGCTTAGGATTAGGGTTAGGGTACGGCTTAGGGTACGGGTTCGGGGAGGGGTTCGGTTATGGCGTAGGGTATGGGTTAGGGTTAGGGTTAGGGTTAGTGTTAGG
The DNA here is from genome assembly GCF_965194805.1 of Balaenoptera borealis. Taxonomy (NCBI): domain Eukaryota; kingdom Metazoa; phylum Chordata; class Mammalia; order Artiodactyla; family Balaenopteridae; genus Balaenoptera; species Balaenoptera borealis. The sequence continues at coordinate 758,101 of NW_028123911.1, read as the reverse complement.
GTTAGGGCTCGGTTTAGGGTACGGGTTAGGATTAGGGTACGTGTTAGGGTTAGGGTAGGTGTTAAGGTTAGGGTACGCGTTAGGGTTAGGGTAGTTAGTAAACCTATCCCACTCTCTAGATACCCCTTAGCACGTAAAGGAATATTATTTGGGGGTCCAGCCATGGAGAAGAGTTTAGACACAAGGATAAGATAAGGAACACACCCATTATAAAGAAATCACATTAGGATTCTATTTTTAAGCCGTTCCTTAAAACATTAGTGCTTAGAAAATCTATTGGAGGCAGAAGCAGTCAAGGGTAGCCTAGGGTTAGGGTTAGGCTTAGGGTTAGGCTTAGGGTACGGCTTAGGGTACGGGTTCGGGGAGGGGTTCAGGTACGGCGTAGGGTATGGGTTAGGGTTAGGGTTAGGGTTAGTGTTAGGACTCGGTTTAGGGTACGGGTTAGGATTAGGGTACGTGTTAGGGTTAGGGTAGGGGTTAGGGTTAGGGTACGCGTTAGGGTTAGGGTAGTTATTAAAACTATCCCACTCTCTAGATACCCCTTAGCACGTAAAGGAATATTATTTGGGGATCCAGCCATGGAGAAGAGTTTAGACACTAGGATAAGATAAGGAACACACCCATTATAAAGAAATCACATTAGGATTCTCTTTTTAAGCCGTTCCTTAAAACATTACTGCTTAGAAAATCTATTGGAGGCAGAAGCAGTCAAGGGTAGCGTAGGGTTAGGGTTAGGCTTAGGGTTAGGGTTAGGGTACGGCTTAGGGTACGGGTTCGGGGAGGGGTTCGGGTACGGCGTAGGGTATGGGTTAGGGTTAGGGTTAGGGTTAGGGTTAGGGTTAGGGCTCGGTTTAGGGTACGGGTTCGGATTAGGGTACGTGTTAGGGTTAGGGTAGGGGTTAGGGTTAGGGTACGCGTTAGGGTTAGGGTACGCGTTAGGTTTAGGGTAGTTAGTAAACCTATCCCACTCTCTAGAAACCCCTTAGCACGTAAGGGAATATTATTTGGGGGTCCAGCCATGGAGAAGAGTTTAGACACTAGGATAAGATAAGGAACACACCCATTATAAAGAAATCACATTAGGATTCTCTTTTTAAGCTGTTCCTTAAAGCACTAGTGCTTAGGAAATCTATTGGAGGCAGAAGCAGTCAAGGGTAGCCTAGGGTTAGGGTTAGGCTTAGGTTTAGGCTTAGGGTACGGCTTAGGGTACGGGTTCGGGGAGGGGTGCGGGTACGGCGTAGGGTATGGGTTAGGGTTAGGGTTAGGGTTAGTGTTAGGGTTAGGGCTCGGTTTAGGGTACGGGTTAGGATTAGGGTACGTGTTAGGGTTAGGGTAGGGGTTAGGGTTAGGGTACGTGTTAGGGTTAGGGTAGTTAGTAAACCTATCCCACTCTCTAGATACCCCTTAGCACGTAAGGGAATATTATTTGGGGGTCCAGCCATGGAGAAGAGTTTAGACACTAGGATAAGATAAGGAACACACCCATTATAAAGAAATCACATTAGGATTCTCTTTTTAAGCTGTTCCTTAAAGCACTAGTGCTTAGGAAATCTATTGGAGGCAGAAGCAGTCAAGGGTAGCCTAGGGTTAGGGTTAGGCTTAGGGTTAGGGTTAGGGTACGGCTTAGGGTACGGGTTCGGGGAGGGGTTCGGGTATGGCGTAGGGTATGGGTTAGGGTTAGGGTTAGGGTTAGTGTTAGGGTTAGGGCTCGGTTTAGGGTACGGGTTAGGATTAGGGTACGTGTTAGGGTTAGGGTAGGGGTTAGGGTTAGGGTACGTGTTAGGGTTAGGGTAGTTAGTAAACCTATCCCACTCTCTAGATACCCCTTAGCACGTAAGGGAATATTATTTGGGGGTCCAGCCATGGAGAAGAGTTTAGACACTAGGATAAGATAAGGAACACACCCATTATAAAGAAATCACATTAGGATTCTCTTTTTAAGCTGTTCCTTAAAGCACTAGTGCTTAGGAAATCTATTGGAGGCAGAAGCAGTCAAGGGTAGCCTAGGGTTAGGGTTAGGCTTAGGGTTAGGGTTAGGGTACGGCTTAGGGTACGGGTTCGGGGAGGGGTTCGGGTATGGCGTAGGGTATGGGTTAGGGTTAGGGTTAGGGTTAGTGTTAAGGTTAGGGCTCGGTTTAGGGTACGGGTTAGGATTAGGGTACGTGTTAGGGTTAGGGTAGGGGTTAGAGTTAGGGTACGCGTTAGGGTTAGGGTAGTTATTAAACCTATCCCACTCTCTAGATACCCCTTAGCACGTAAAGGAATATTATTTGGGGGTCCAGCCATGGAGAAGAGTTTAGACACTAGGATAAGATAAGGAACACACCCATTATAAAGAAATCACATTAGGATTCTCTTTTTAAGCTGTTCCTTAAAACATTAGTGCTTAGGAAATCTATTGGAGGCAGAAGCAGTCAAGGGTAGCCTAAGGTTAGGGTTAGGCTTAGGGTTAGGGTTAGGGTACGGCTTAGGGTACGGTTTCGGGGAGGGGTTCGGGTACGGCGTAGGGTATGGGTTAGGGTTAGGGTTAGTGTTAGTGTTAGGACTCGGTTTAGGGTACGGATTAGGATTAGGGTACGTGTTAGGGTTAGGGTAGGGGTTAGGGTTAGGGTACGCGTTAGGGTTAGGGTAGTTATTAAAACTATCCCACTCTCTAGATACCCCTTAGCACGTAAAGGAATATTATTTGGGGATCCAGCCATGGAGAAGAGTTTAGACACTAGGATAAGATAAGGAACACACCCATTATAAAGAAATCACATTAGGATTCTCTTTTTAAGCCGTTCCTTAAAACATTACTGCTTAGAAAATCTATTGGAGGCAGAAGCAGTCAAGGGTAGCGTAGGGTTAGGGTTAGGCTTAGGGTTAGGGTTAGGGTACGGCTTAGGGTACGGGTTCGGGGAGGGGTTCGGGTACGGCGTAGGGTATGGGTTAGGGTTAGGGTTAGGGTTAGTGTTAGGGTTAGGGCTCGGTTTAGGGTACGGGTTCGGATTAGGGTACGTGTTAGGGTTAGGGTAGGGGTTAGGGTTAGGGTACGCGTTAGGGTTAGGGTACGCGTTAGGTTTAGGGTAGTTAGTAAACCTATCCCACTCTCTAGAAACCCCTTAGCACGTAAGGGAATATTATTTGGGGGTCCAGCCATGGAGAAGAGTTTAGACACTAGGATAAGATAAGGAACACACCCATTATAAAGAAATCACATTAGGATTCTCTTTTTAAGCTGTTCCTTAAAGCACTAGTGCTTAGGAAATCTATTGGAGGCAGAAGCAGTCAAGGGTAGCCTAGGGTTAGGGTTAGGCTTAGGGTTAGGCTTAGGGTACGGCTTAGGGTACGGGTTCGGGGAGGGGTTCGGGTACAGCGTAGGGTATGGGTTAGGGTTAGGGTTAGGGTTAGTGTTAAGGTTAGGGCTCGGTTTAGGGTACGGGTTAGGATTAGGGTACGTGTTAGGGTTAGGGTAGGGGTTAGGGTTAGGGTACGCGTTAGGGTTAGGGTAGTTAGTAAACCTATCCCACTCTCTAGATACCCCTTAGCACGTAAAGGAATATTATTTGCGGGTCCAGCAATGGAGAAGAGTTTAGACACTAGGATAAGATAAGGAACACACCCATTATAAAGAAATCACATTAGGATTCTCTTTTTAAGCTGTTCCTTAAAACACTAGTGCTTAGGAAATCTATTGGAGGCAGAAGCAGTCAAGGGTAGCCTAGGGTTAGGGTTAGGCTTAGGGTTAGGGTTAGGGTACGGCTTAGGGTACGGTTTCTGGGAGGGGTTCGTGTACGGCGTAGGGTATGGGTTAGGGTTAGGGTTAGGGTTAGTGTTAGGGTTAGGGCTCGGTTTAGGGTACGGGTTCGGATTAGGGTACGTGTTAGGGTTAGGGTAGGGGTTACGGTTAGGGTACGCGTTAGGGTTAGGGTAGTTATTAAACCTATCACACTGTCTAGATACCCCTTAGCACGTAAAGGAATATTATTTGGGGGTCCAGCAATGGAGAAGAGTCTAGACACTAGGATAAGATAAGGAACACACCCATTATAAAGAAATCACATTAGGATTCTCTTTTTAAGCTGTTCCTTAAAACACTAGTGCTTAGGAAATCTATTGGAGGCAGAAGCAGTCAAGGGTAGCCTAGGGTTAGGCTTAGGCTTAGGATTAGGGTTAGGGTACGGCTTAGGGTACGGGTTCGGGGAGGGGTTCGGTTATGGCGTAGGGTATGGGTTAGGGTTAGGGTTAGGGTTAGTGTTAGGGTTAGGGCTCGGTTTAGGGTACGGGTTAGGATTAGGGTACGTGTTAGGGTTAGGGTAGGTGTTAAGGTTAGGGTACGCGTTAGGGTTAGGGTAGTTAGTAAACCTATCCCACTCTCTAGATACCCCTTAGCACGTAAAGGAATATTATTTGGGGGTCCAGCCATGGAGAAGAGTTTAGACACAAGGATAAGATAAGGAACACACCCATTATAAAGAAATCACATTAGGATTCTATTTTTAAGCCGTTCCTTAAAACATTAGTGCTTAGAAAATCTATTGGAGGCAGAAGCAGTCAAGGGTAGCCTAGGGTTAGGGTTAGGCTTAGGGTTAGGCTTAGGGTACGGCTTAGGGTACGGGTTCGTGTAGGGGTTCGTGTACGGCGTAGGGTATGGGTTAGGGTTAGGGTTAGGGTTAGTGTTAGCTTTAGGGCTCGGTTTAGGGTACGGGTTAGGATTAGGGTACGTGTTAGGGTTAGGGTACGCGTTAGGGTTAGGGTACGCGTTAGGGTTAGGGTAGTTATTAAACCTATCCCACTCTCTACATACCCCTTAGAACGTAAAGGAATATTATTTGGAGGTCCAGCCATGGAGAAGAGTTTAGACACTAGGATAAGATAAGGAACACACCTATTATAAAGAAATCACATTAGGATTCTCTTTTTAAGCTGTTCCTTAAAACATTAGTGCTTAGGAAATCTATTGGAGGCAGAAGCAGTCAAGGGTAGCCTAAGGTTAGGGTTAGGCTTAGGGTTAGGGTTAGGGTACGGCTCAGGGTACGGTTTCGGGGAGGGGTTCGGGTACGGCGTAGGGTATGGGTTAGGGTTAGGGTTAGTGTTAGTGTTAGGACTCGGTGTAGGGTACGGGTTCGGATTAGGGTACGTGTTAGGGTTAGGGTAGGGGTTAGGGTTAGGGTACGCGTTAGGGTTAGGGTACGCGTTAGGTTTAGGGTAGTTAGTAAACCTATCCCACTCTCTAGAAACCCCTTAGCACGTAAGGGAATATTATTTGGGGGTCCAGCCATGGAGAAGAGTTTAGACACTAGGATAAGATAAGGAACACACCCATTATAAAGAAATCACATTAGGATTCTCTTTTTAAGCTGTTCCTTAAAACACTAGTGCTTAGGAAATCTATTGGAGGCAGAAGCAGTCAAGGGTAGCCTAGGGTTAGGCTTAGGCTTAGGATTAGGGTTAGGGTACGGCTTAGGGTACGGGTTCGGGGAGGGGTTCGGTTACGGCGTAGGGTATGGGTTAGGGTTAGGGTTAGGGTTAGTGTTAGGGTTAGGGCTCGGTTTAGGGTACGGGTTAGGATTAGGGTACGTGTTAGGGTTAGGGTAGGTGTTAAGGTTAGGGTACGCGTTAGGGTTAGGGTAGTTAGTAAACCTATCCCACTCTCTAGATACCCCTTAGCACGTAAAGGAATATTATTTGGGGGTCCAGCCATGGAGAAGACTTTAGACACAAGGATAAGATAAGGAACACACCCATTATAAAGAAATCACATTAGGATTCTATTTTTAAGCCGTTCCTTAAAACATTAGTGCTTAGAAAATCTATTGGAGGCAGAAGCAGTCAAGGGTAGCCTAGGGTTAGGGTTAGGCTTAGGGTTAGGCTTAGGGTACGGCTTAGGGTACGGGTTCGTGTAGGGGTTCAGGTACGGCGTAGGGTATGGGTTAGGGTTAGGGTTAGGGTTAGTGTTAGCTTTAGGGCTCGGTTTAGGGTACGGGTTAGGATTAGGGTACGTGTTAGGGTTAGGGTACGCGTTAGGGTTAGGGTACGCGTTAGGGTTAGGGTAGTTATTAAACCTATCCCACTCTCTACATACCCCTTAGAACGTAAAGGAATATTATATGGAGGTCCAGCCATGGAGAAGAGTTTAGACACTAGGATAAGATAAGGAACACACCTATTATAAAGAAATCACATTAGGATTCTCTTTTTAAGCTGTTCCTTAAAACATTAGTGCTTAGGAAATCTATTGGAGGCAGAAGCAGTCAAGGGTAGCCTAAGGTTAGGGTTAGGCTTAGGGTTAGGGTTAGGGTACGGCTTAGGGTACGGTTTCGGGGAGGGGTTCGGGTACGGCGTAGGGTATGGGTTAGGGTTAGGGTTAGTGTTAGTGTTAGGACTCGGTTTAGGGTACGGATTAGGATTAGGGTACGTGTTAGGGTTAGGGTAGGGGTTAGGGTTAGGGTACGCGTTAGGGTTAGGGTAGTTATTAAAACTATCCCACTCTCTAGATACCCCTTAGCACGTAAAGGAATATTATTTGGGGATCCAGCCATGGAGAAGAGTTTAGACACTAGGATAAGATAAGGAACACACCCATTATAAAGAAATCACATTAGGATTCTCTTTTTAAGCCGTTCCTTAAAACATTACTGCTTAGAAAATCTATTGGAGGCAGAAGCAGTCAAGGGTAGCGTAGGGTTAGGGTTAGGCTTAGGGTTAGGGTTAGGGTACGGCTTAGGGTACGGGTTCGGGGAGGGGTTCGGGTACGGCGTAGGGTATGGGTTAGGGTTAGGGTTAGGGTTAGTGTTAGGGTTAGGGCTCGGTTTAGGGTACGGGTTCGGATTAGGGTACGTGTTAGGGTTAGGGTAGGGGTTAGGGTTAGGGTACGCGTTAGGGTTAGGGTACGCGTTAGGTTTAGGGTAGTTAGTAAACCTATCCCACTCTCTAGAAACCCCTTAGCACGTAAGGGAATATTATTTGGGGGTCCAGCCATGGAGAAGAGTTTAGACACTAGGATAAGATAAGGAACACACCCATTATAAAGAAATCACATTAGGATTCTCTTTTTAAGCTGTTCCTTAAAGCACTAGTGCTTAGGAAATCTATTGGAGGCAGAAGCAGTCAAGGGTACCCTAGGGTTAGGGTTAGGCTTAGGGTTAGGCTTAGGGTACGGCTTAGGGTACGGGTTCGGGGAGGGGTTCGGGTACAGCGTAGGGTATGGGTTAGGGTTAGGGTTAGGGTTAGTGTTAAGGTTAGGGCTCGGTTTAGGGTACGGGTTAGGATTAGGGTACGTGTTAGGGTTAGGGTAGGGGTTAGGGTTAGGGTACGCGTTAGGGTTAGGGTAGTTAGTAAACCTATCCCACTCTCTAGATACCCCTTAGCACGTAAAGGAATATTATTTGCGGGTCCAGCAATGGAGAAGAGTTTAGACACTAGGATAAGATAAGGAACACACCCATTATAAAGAAATCACATTAGGATTCTCTTTTTAAGCTGTTCCTTAAAACACTAGTGCTTAGGAAATCTATTGGAGGCAGAAGCAGTCAAGGGTAGCCTAGGGTTAGGGTTAGGCTTAGGGTTAGGGTTAGGGTACGGCTTAGGGTACGGTTTCGGGGAGGGGTTCGTGTACGGCGTAGGGTATGGGTTAGGGTTAGGGTTAGGGTTAGTGTTAGGGTTAGGGCTCGGTTTAGGGTACGGGTTCGGATTAGGGTACGTGTTAGGGTTAGGGTAGGGGTTACGGTTAGGGTACGCGTTAGGGTTAGGGTAGTTATTAAACCTATCACACTGTCTAGATACCCCTTAGCACGTAAAGGAATATTATTTGGGGGTCCAGCAATGGAGAAGAGTCTAGACACTAGGATAAGATAAGGAACACACCCATTATAAAGAAATCACATTAGGATTCTCTTTTTAAGCTGTTCCTTAAAACACTAGTGCTTAGGAAATCTATTGGAGGCAGAAGCAGTCAAGGGTAGCCTAGGGTTAGGCTTAGGCTTAGGATTAGGGTTAGGGTACGGCTTAGGGTACGGGTTCGGGGAGGGGTTCGGTTATGGCGTAGGGTATGGGTTAGGGTTAGGGTTAGGGTTAGTGTTAGGGTTAGGGCTCGGTTTAGGGTACGGGTTAGGATTAGGGTACGTGTTAGGGTTAGGGTAGGTGTTAAGGTTAGGGTACGCGTTAGGGTTAGGGTAGTTAGTAAACCTATCCCACTCTCTAGATACCCCTTAGCACGTAAAGGAATATTATTTGGGGGTCCAGCCATGGAGAAGAGTTTAGACACAAGGATAAGATAAGGAACACACCCATTATAAAGAAATCACATTAGGATTCTATTTTTAAGCCGTTCCTTAAAACATTAGTGCTTAGAAAATCTATTGGAGGCAGAAGCAGTCAAGGGTAGCCTAGGGTTAGGGTTAGGCTTAGGGTTAGGCTTAGGGTACGGCTTAGGGTACGGGTTCGTGTAGGGGTTCAGGTACGGCGTAGGGTATGGGTTAGGGTTAGGGTTAGGGTTAGTGTTAGCTTTAGGGCTCGGTTTAGGGTACGGGTTAGGATTAGGGTACGTGTTAGGGTTAGGGTACGCGTTAGGGTTAGGGTACGCGTTAGGGTTAGGGTAGTTATTAAACCTATCCCACTCTCTACATACCCCTTAGAACGTAAAGGAATATTATTTGGAGGTCCAGCCATGGAGAAGAGTTTAGACACTAGGATAAGATAAGGAACACACCTATTATAAAGAAATCACATTAGGATTCTCTTTTTAAGCCGTTCCTTAAAACATTACTGCTTAGAAAATCTATTGGAGGCAGAAGCAGTCAAGGGTAGCGTAGGGTTAGGGTTAGGCTTAGGGTTAGGGTTAGGGTACGGCTTAGGGTACGGGTTCGGGGAGGGGTTCGGGTACGGCGTAGGGTATGGGTTAGGGTTAGGGTTAGGGTTAGGGTTAGGGTTAGGGCTCGGTTTAGGGTACGGGTTCGGATTAGGGTACGTGTTAGGGTTAGGGTAGGGGTTAGGGTTAGGGTACGCGTTAGGGTTAGGGTACGCGTTAGGTTTAGGGTAGTTAGTAAACCTATCCCACTCTCTAGAAACCCCTTAGCACGTAAGGGAATATTATTTGGGGGTCCAGCCATGGAGAAGAGTTTAGACACTAGGATAAGATAAGGAACACACCCATTATAAAGAAATCACATTAGGATTCTCTTTTTAAGCTGTTCCTTAAAGCACTAGTGCTTAGGAAATCTATTGGAGGCAGAAGCAGTCAAGGGTAGCCTAGGGTTAGGGTTAGGCTTAGGTTTAGGCTTAGGGTACGGCTTAGGGTACGGGTTCGGGGAGGGGTGCGGGTACGGCGTAGGGTATGGGTTAGGGTTAGGGTTAGGGTTAGTGTTAGGGTTAGGGCTCGGTTTAGGGTACGGGTTAGGATTAGGGTACGTGTTAGGGTTAGGGTAGGGGTTAGGGTTAGGGTACGTGTTAGGGTTAGGGTAGTTAGTAAACCTATCCCACTCTCTAGATACCCCTTAGCACGTAAGGGAATATTATTTGGGGGTCCAGCCATGGAGAAGAGTTTAGACACTAGGATAAGATAAGGAACACACCCATTATAAAGAAATCACATTAGGATTCTCTTTTTAAGCTGTTCCTTAAAGCACTAGTGCTTAGGAAATCTATTGGAGGCAGAAGCAGTCAAGGGTAGCCTAGGGTTAGGGTTAGGCTTAGGGTTAGGGTTAGGGTACGGCTTAGGGTACGGGTTCGGGGAGGGGTTCGGGTATGGCGTAGGGTATGGGTTAGGGTTAGGGTTAGGGTTAGTGTTAGGGTTAGGGCTCGGTTTAGGGTACGGGTTAGGATTAGGGTACGTGTTAGGGTTAGGGTAGGGGTTAGGGTTAGGGTACGTGTTAGGGTTAGGGTAGTTAGTAAACCTATCCCACTCTCTAGATACCCCTTAGCACGTAAGGGAATATTATTTGGGGGTCCAGCCATGGAGAAGAGTTTAGACACTAGGATAAGATAAGGAACACACCCATTATAAAGAAATCACATTAGGATTCTCTTTTTAAGCTGTTCCTTAAAGCACTAGTGCTTAGGAAATCTATTGGAGGCAGAAGCAGTCAAGGGTAGCCTAGGGTTAGGGTTAGGCTTAGGGTTAGGGTTAGGGTACGGCTTAGGGTACGGTTTCGGTGAGGGGTTCGTGTACGGCGTAGGGTATGGGTTAGGGTTAGGGTTAGGGTTAGTGTTAGGGTTAGGGCTCGGTTTAGGGTACGGGTTCGGATTAGGGTATGTGTTAGGGTTAGGGTAGGGGTTACGGTTAGGGTACGCGTTAGGGTTAGGGTAGTTATTAAACCTATCGCACTGTCTAGATACCCCTTAGCACGTAAAGGAATATTATTTGGGGGTCCAGCAATGGAGAAGAGTCTAGACACTAGGATAAGATAAGGAACACACCCATTATAAAGAAATCACATTAGGATTCTCTTTTTAAGCTGTTCCTTAAAACACTAGTGCTTAGGAATTCTATTGGAGGCAGAAGCAGTCAAGGGTAGCCTAAGGTTAGGGTTAGGCTTAGGGTTAGGCTTAGGGTACGGCTTAGGGTACGGGTTCGGGGAGGGGTTCGTGTACAGCGTAGGGTATGTGTTAGGGTTAGGGTTAGGGTTAGTGTTAAGGTTAGGGCTCGGTTTAGGGTACGGGTTAGGATTAGGGTACGTGTTAGGGTTAGGGTAGGGGTTAGAGTTAGGGTACGCGTTAGGGTTAGGGTAGTTATTAAACCTATCCCACTCTATAGATACCCCTTAGCACGTAAAGGAATATTATTTGGGGGTCCAGCCATGGAGAAGAGTTTAGACACTAGGATAAGATAAGGAACACACCCATTATAAAGAAATCACATTAGGATTCTCTTTTTAAGCTGTTCCTTAAAACACTAGTGCTTAGGAAATCTATTGGAGGCAGAAGCATTCAAGGGTAGCCTAGGATTAGGGTTAGGCTTAGGGTTAGGCTTAGGGTATGGCTTAGGGTACGGGTTCGGGGAGGGGTGCGGGTACGGCGTAGGGTATGGGTTAGGGTTAGGGTTAGGGTTAGTGTTAGGGTTAGGGCTCGGTTTAGGGTACGGGTTAGGATTAGGGTACGTGTTAGGGTTAGGGTAGGGGTTAGGGTTAGGGTAGTTAGTAAACCTATCCCACTCTCTAGATACCCCTTAGCACGTAAAGGAATATTATTTGGGGGTTCAGCCATGGAGAAGAGTTTAGACACTAGGATAAGATAAGGAACACACCCATTATAAAGAAATCACATTAGGATTCTCTTTTTAAGCTGTTCCTTAAAACACTAGTGCTTAGGAAATCTATTGGAGGCAGAAGCAGTCAAGGGTAGCCTAGGGTTAGGGTTAGGCTTAGGATTAGGGTTAGGGTACGGCTTAGGGTACGGGTTCGGGGAGGGGTGCGGGTACGGCGTAGGGTATGGGTTAGGGTTAGGGTTAGGGTTAGTGTTAGGGTTAGGGCTCGGTTTAGGGTACGGGTTAGGATTAGGGTACGTGTTAGGGTTAGGGTAGGGGTTAAGGTTAGGGTACGCGTTAGGGTTAGGGTAGTTAGTAAACCTATCCCACTCTCTAGATACCCCTTAGCACGTAAAGGAATATTATTTGGGGGTTCAGCCATGGAGAAGAGTTTAGACACTAGGATAAGATAAGGAACACACCCATTATAAAGAAATCACATTAGGATTCTCTTTTTAAGCTGTTCCTAAAACACTAGTGCTTAGGAAATCTACTGGAGGCAGAAGCAGTCAAGGGTAGCCTAGGGTTAGGGTTAGGCTTAGGGTTAGGCTTAGGGTACGGCTTAGGGTACGGGTTCGGGGAGGGGTGCGGGTACGGCGTTGGGTATGGGTTAGGGTTAGGGTTAGGGTTAGTGTTAGGGTTAGGGCTCGGTTTAGGGTACGGGTTCGGATTAGGGTACGTGTTAGGGTTAGGGTAGGGGTTACGGTTAGGGTACGCGTTAGGGTTAGGGTAGTTATTAAACCTATCACACTGTCTAGATACCCCTTAGCACGTAAAGGAATATTATTTGGGGGTCCAGCAATGGAGAAGAGTCTAGACACTAGGATAAGATAAGGAACACACCCATTATAAAGAAATCACATTAGGATTCTCTTTTTAAGCTGTTCCTTAAAACACTAGTGCTTAGGAAATCTATTGGAGGCAGAAGCAGTCAAGGGTAGCCTAGGGTTAGGCTTAGGCTTAGGATTAGGGTTAGGGTACGGCTTAGGGTACGGGTTCGGGGAGGGGTTCGGTTATGGCGTAGGGTATGGGTTAGGGTTAGGGTTAGGGTTAGTGTTAGGGTTAGGGCTCGGTTTAGGGTACGGGTTAGGATTAGGGTACGTGTTAGGGTTAGGGTAGGTGTTAAGGTTAGGGTACGCGTTAGGGTTAGGGTAGTTAGTAAACCTATCCCACTCTCTAGATACCCCTTAGCACGTAAAGGAATATTATTTGGGGGTCCAGCCATGGAGAAGAGTTTAGACACAAGGATAAGATAAGGAACACACCCATTATAAAGAAATCACATTAGGATTCTCTTTTTAAGCTGTTCCTTAAAACATTAGTGCTTAGGAAATCTATTGGAGGCAGAAGCAGTCAAGGGTAGCCTAAGGTTAGGGTTAGGCTTAGGGTTAGGGTTAGGGTACGGCTTAGGGTACGGTTTCGGGGAGGGGTTCGGGTACGGCGTAGGGTATGGGTTAGGGTTAGGGTTAGTGTTAGTGTTAGGACTCGGTTTAGGGTACGGGTTAGGATTAGGGTACGTGTTAGGGTTAGGGTAGGGGTTAGGGTTAGGGTACGCGTTAGGGTTAGGGTAGTTATTAAAACTATCCCACTCTCTAGATACCCCTTAGCACGTAAAGGAATATTATTTGGGGATCCAGCCATGGAGAAGAGTTTAGACACTAGGATAAGATAAGGAACACACCCATTATAAAGAAATCACATTAGGATTCTCTTTTTAAGCCGTTCCTTAAAACATTACTGCTTAGAAAATCTATTGGAGGCAGAAGCAGTCAAGGGTAGCGTAGGGTTAGGGTTAGGCTTAGGGTTAGGGTTAGGGTACGGCTTAGGGTACGGGTTCGGGGAGGGGTTCGGGTACGGCGTAGGGTATGGGTTAGGGTTAGGGTTAGGGTTAGGGTTAGGGTTAGGGCTCGGTTTAGGGTACGGGTTCGGATTAGGGTACGTGTTAGGGTTAGGGTAGGGGTTAGGGTTAGGGTACGCGTTAGGGTTAGGGTACGCGTTAGGTTTAGGGTAGTTAGTAAACCTATCCCACTCTCTAGAAACCCCTTAGCACGTAAGGGAATATTATTTGGGGGTCCAGCCATGGAGAAGAGTTTAGACACTAGGATAAGATAAGGAACACACCCATTATAAAGAAATCACATTAGGATTCTCTTTTTAAGCTGTTCCTTAAAGCACTAGTGCTTAGGAAATCTATTGGAGGCAGAAGCAGTCAAGGGTAGCCTAGGGTTAGGGTTAGGCTTAGGTTTAGGCTTAGGGTACGGCTTAGGGTACGGGTTCGGGGAGGGGTGCGGGTACGGCGTAGGGTATGGGTTAGGGTTAGGGTTAGGGTTAGTGTTAGGGTTAGGGCTCGGTTTAGGGTACGGGTTAGGATTAGGGTACGTGTTAGGGTTAGGGTAGGGGTTAGGGTTAGGGTACGTGTTAGGGTTAGGGTAGTTAGTAAACCTATCCCACTCTCTAGATACCCCTTAGCACGTAAGGGAATATTATTTGGGGGTCCAGCCATGGAGAAGAGTTTAGACACTAGGATAAGATAAGGAACACACCCATTATAAAGAAATCACATTAGGATTCTCTTTTTAAGCTGTTCCTTAAAGCACTAGTGCTTAGGAAATCTATTGGAGGCAGAAGCAGTCAAGGGTAGCCTAGGGTTAGGGTTAGGCTTAGGGTTAGGGTTAGGGTACGGCTTAGGGTACGGGTTCGGGGAGGGGTTCGGGTATGGCGTAGGGTATGGGTTAGGGTTAGGGTTAGGGTTAGTGTTAGGGTTAGGGCTCGGTTTAGGGTACGGGTTAGGATTAGGGTACGTGTTAGGGTTAGGGTAGGGGTTAGGGTTAGGGTACGTGTTAGGGTTAGGGTAGTTAGTAAACCTATCCCACTCTCTAGATACCCCTTAGCACGTAAGGGAATATTATTTGGGGGTCCAGCCATGGAGAAGAGTTTAGACACTAGGATAAGATAAGGAACACACCCATTATAAAGAAATCACATTAGGATTCTCTTTTTAAGCTGTTCCTTAAAGCACTAGTGCTTAGGAAATCTATTGGAGGCAGAAGCAGTCAAGGGTAGCCTAGGGTTAGGGTTAGGCTTAGGGTTAGGGTTAGGGTACGGCTTAGGGTACGGTTTCGGTGAGGGGTTCGTGTACGGCGTAGGGTATGGGTTAGGGTTAGGGTTAGGGTTAGTGTTAGGGTTAGGGCTCGGTTTAGGGTACGGGTTCGGATTAGGGTATGTGTTAGGGTTAGGGTAGGGGTTACGGTTAGGGTACGCGTTAGGGTTAGGGTAGTTATTAAACCTATCGCACTGTCTAGATACCCCTTAGCACGTAAAGGAATATTATTTGGGGGTCCAGCAATGGAGAAGAGTCTAGACACTAGGATAAGATAAGGAACACACCCATTATAAAGAAATCACATTAGGATTCTCTTTTTAAGCTGTTCCTTAAAACACTAGTGCTTAGGAATTCTATTGGAGGCAGAAGCAGTCAAGGGTAGCCTAAGGTTAGGGTTAGGCTTAGGGTTAGGCTTAGGGTACGGCTTAGGGTACGGGTTCGGGGAGGGGTTCGTGTACAGCGTAGGGTATGTGTTAGGGTTAGGGTTAGGGTTAGTGTTAAGGTTAGGGCTCGGTTTAGGGTACGGGTTAGGATTAGGGTACGTGTTAGGGTTAGGGTAGGGGTTAGAGTTAGGGTACGCGTTAGGGTTAGGGTAGTTATTAAACCTATCCCACTCTATAGATACCCCTTAGCACGTAAAGGAATATTATTTGGGGGTCCAGCCATGGAGAAGAGTTTAGACACTAGGATAAGATAAGGAACACACCCATTATAAAGAAATCACATTAGGATTCTCTTTTTAAGCTGTTCCTTAAAACACTAGTGCTTAGGAAATCTATTGGAGGCAGAAGCATTCAAGGGTAGCCTAGGATTAGGGTTAGGCTTAGGGTTAGGCTTAGGGTATGGCTTAGGGTACGGGTTCGGGGAGGGGTGCGGGTACGGCGTAGGGTATGGGTTAGGGTTAGGGTTAGGGTTAGTGTTAGGGTTAGGGCTCGGTTTAGGGTACGGGTTAGGATTAGGGTACGTGTTAGGGTTAGGGTAGGGGTTAGGGTTAGGGTAGTTAGTAAACCTATCCCACTCTCTAGATACCCCTTAGCACGTAAAGGAATATTATTTGGGGGTTCAGCCATGGAGAAGAGTTTAGACACTAGGATAAGATAAGGAACACACCCATTATAAAGAAATCACATTAGGATTCTCTTTTTAAGCTGTTCCTTAAAACACTAGTGCTTAGGAAATCTATTGGAGGCAGAAGCAGTCAAGGGTAGCCTAGGGTTAGGGTTAGGCTTAGGATTAGGGTTAGGGTACGGCTTAGGGTACGGGTTCGGGGAGGGGTGCGGGTACGGCGTAGGGTATGGGTTAGGGTTAGGGTTAGGGTTAGTGTTAGGGTTAGGGCTCGGTTTAGGGTACGGGTTAGGATTAGGGTACGTGTTAGGGTTAGGGTAGGGGTTAAGGTTAGGGTACGCGTTAGGGTTAGGGTAGTTAGTAAACCTATCCCACTCTCTAGATACCCCTTAGCACGTAAAGGAATATTATTTGGGGGTTCAGCCATGGAGAAGAGTTTAGACACTAGGATAAGATAAGGAACACACCCATTATAAAGAAATCACATTAGGATTCTCTTTTTAAGCTGTTCCTAAAACACTAGTGCTTAGGAAATCTACTGGAGGCAGAAGCAGTCAAGGGTAGCCTAGGGTTAGGGTTAGGCTTAGGGTTAGGCTTAGGGTACGGCTTAGGGTACGGGTTCGGGGAGGGGTGCGGGTACGGCGTTGGGTATGGGTTAGGGTTAGGGTTAGGGTTAGTGTTAGGGTTAGGGCTCAGTTTAGGGTACGGGTTAGGATTAGGGTACGTGTTAGGGTTAGGGTAGGGGTTAGGGTTAGGGTACGCGTTAGGGTTAGGGTAGTTATTAAACCTATCCCACTCTCTAGATACCCCTTAGCACGTAAAGGAATATTATTTGGGGGTCCAGCCATGGAGAAGAGTTTAGACACGAGGATAAATAAGGAACACACCCATTATAAAGAAATCACATTAGGATTCTCTTTTTAAGCTGTTCCTTAAAGCACTAGTGCTTAGGAAATCTACTGGAGGCAGAAGCAGTCAAGGGTAGCCTAGGGTTAGGGTTAGGCTTAGGGTTAGGGTTAGGGTACGGCTTAGGGTACGGTTTCGGGGAGGGGTTCGTGTACGGCGTAGGGTATGGGTTAGGGTTAGGGTTAGGGTTAGTGTTAGGTTTAGGGCTCGGTTTAGGGTACGGGTTCGGATTAGGGTACGTGTTAGGGTTAGGGTAGGGGTTACGGTTAGGGTACGCGTTAGGGTTAGGGTAGTTATTAAACCTATCGCACTGTCTAGATACCCCTTAGCACGTAAAGGAATATTATTTGGGGGTCCAGCCATGGAGAAGAGTCTAGACACTAGGATAAGATAAGGAACACACCCATTATAAAGAAATCACATTAGGATTCTCTTTTTAAGCTGTTCCTTAAAACACTAGTGCTTAGGAAATCTATTGGAGGCAGAAGCAGTCAAGGGAAGCCTAGGGTTAGGGTTAGGCTTAGGGTTAGGCTTAGGGTACGGCTTAGGGTACGGGTTCGGGGAGGGGTTCGGGTACAGCGTAGGGTATGTGTTAGGGTTAGGGTTAGGGTTAGTGTTAAGGTTAGGACTCGGTTTAGGGTACGGGTTAGGATTAGGGTACGTGTTAGGGTTAGGGTAGGGGTTAGAGTTAGGGTACGCGTTAGGGTTAGGGTAGTTATTAAACCTATCCCACACTCTAGATACCCCTTAGCACGTAAAGCAATATTATTTGGGGGTCCAGCCATGGAGAAGAGTTTAGACACTAGGATAAGATAAGGAACACACCCATTATAAAGAAATCACATTAGGATTCTATTTTTAAGCCGTTCCTTAAAACATTAGTGCTTAGAAAATCTATTGGAGGCAGAAGCAGTCAAGGGTAGCCTAGGGTTAGGGTTAGGCTTAGGGTTAGGGTTAGGGTACGGCTTAGGGTACGGGTTCGGGGAGGGGTTCGTGTACGGCGTAGGGTATGGGTTAGGGTTAGGGTTAGGGTTAGTTTTAGGGTTAGGGCTCGGTTTAGGGTACGGGTTAGGATTAGGGTACGTGTTAGGGTTAGGGTAGGGGTTAGGGTTAGGGAACGCGTTAGGGTTAGGGTAGTTATTAAACCTATCCCACTCTCTAGATACCCCTTAGCACGTAAAGGAATATTATTTGGGGGTCCAGCCATGGAGAAGAGTTTAGACACAAGGATAAGATAAGGAACACACCCATTATAAAGAAATCACATTAGGATTCTCTTTTTAAGCCGTTCCTTAAAACACTAGTGCTTAGAAAATCTATTGGAGGCAGAAGCAGTCAAGGGTAGCGTAGGGTTAGGGTTAGGCTTAGGGTTAGGCTTAGGGTACGGCTTAGGGTACGGGTTCGGGGAGGGGTTCGGATACGGCGTAGGGTATGGGTTAGGGTTAGGGTTAGTGTTAGGGTTAGGGCTCGGTTTAGGGTACGGGTTAGGATTAGGATACGTGTTAGGGTTAGGGTACGCGTTACGGTTAGGGTACGCGTTAGGGTTAGGGTAGTTATTAAACCTATCCCACTCTCTACATACCCCTTAGAAAGTAAAGGAATATTATTTGGGGGTCCAGCCATGGAGAAGAGTTTAGACACTAGGATAAGATAAGGAACACACCCATTATAAAGAAATCACATTAGGATTCTCTTTTTCAGCTGTTCCTTAAAACACTAGTGCTTAGGAAATCTATTGGAGGCAGAAGCAGTCAAGGGTAGCCTAGGGTTAGGGTTAGGCTTAGGGTTAGGGTTAGGGTACGGGTACGGGGAGGTTTTCGGGTACGGCGTAGGGTATGGGTTAGGGTTAGGATTAGGGTTAGTGTTAGGGTTAGGGCTCGGTTTAGGGTACGGGTTAGGATTAGGGTACGTGTTAGGGTTAGGGTAGGGGTTAGGGTTAGGGTACGCGTTAGGGTTTGGGTAGTTATTAAAACTATCCCACTCTCTAGATACCCCTTAGCACGTAAAGGAATATTATTTGGGGATCCAGCCATGGAGAAGAGTCTAGACACTAGGATAAGATAAGGAACACACCCATTATAAAGAAATCACATTAGGATTCTCTTTTTCAGCTGTTCCTTAAAACACTAGTGCTTAGAAAATCTATTGGAGGCAGAAGCAGTCAAGGGTAGCCTAGGGTTAGGGTTAGGCTTAGGGTTAGGCTTAGGGTACGGCTTAGGGTACGGGTTCGTGTAGGGGTTCAGGTACGGCGTAGGGTATGGGTTAGGGTTAGGGTTAGGGTTAGTGTTAGCTTTAGGGCTCGGTTTAGGGTACGGGTTAGGATTAGGGTACGTGTTAGGGTTAGGGTACGCGTTAGGGTTAGGGTACGCGTTAGGGTTAGGGTAGTTATTAAACCTATCCCACTCTCTACATACCCCTTAGAACGTAAAGGAATATTATTTGGAGGTCCAGCCATGGAGAAGAGTTTAGACACTAGGATAAGATAAGGAACACACCTATTATAAAGAAATCACATTAGGATTCTCTTTTTAAGCTGTTCCTTAAAACATTAGTGCTTAGGAAATCTATTGGAGGCAGAAGCAGTCAAGGGTAGCCTAAGGTTAGGGTTAGGCTTAGGGTTAGGGTTAGGGTACGGCTTAGGGTACGGTTTCGGGGAGGGGTTCGGGTACGGCGTAGGGTATGGGTTAGGGTTAGGGTTAGTGTTAGTGTTAGGACTCGGTTTAGGGTACGGATTAGGATAAGGGTACGTGTTAGGGTTAGGGTAGGGGTTAGGGTTAGGGTACGCGTTAGGGTTAGGGTAGTTATTAAAACTATCCCACTCTCTAGATACCCCTTAGCACGTAAAGGAATATTATTTGGGGATCCAGCCATGGAGAAGAGTTTAGACACTAGGATAAGATAAGGAACACACCCATTATAAAGAAATCACATTAGGATTCTCTTTTTAAGCCGTTCCTTAAAACATTACTGCTTAGAAAATCTATTGGAGGCAGAAGCAGTCAAGGGTAGCGTAGGGTTAGGGTTAGGCTTAGGGTTAGGGTTAGGGTACGGCTTAGGGTACGGGTTCGGGGAGGGGTTCGGGTACGGCGTAGGGTATGGGTTAGGGTTAGGGTTAGGGTTAGTGTTAGGGTTAGGGCTCGGTTTAGGGTACGGGTTCGGATTAGGGTACGTGTTAGGGTTAGGGTAGGGGTTAGGGTTAGGGTACGCGTTAGGGTTAGGGTACGCGTTAGGTTTAGGGTAGTTAGTAAACCTATCCCACTCTCTAGAAACCCCTTAGCACGTAAGGGAATATTATTTGGGGGTCCAGCCATGGAGAAGAGTTTAGACACTAGGATAAGATAAGGAACACACCCATTATAAAGAAATCACATTAGGATTCTCTTTTTAAGCTGTTCCTTAAAGCACTAGTGCTTAGGAAATCTATTGGAGGCAGAAGCAGTCAAGGGTAGCCTAGGGTTAGGGTTAGGCTTAGGTTTAGGCTTAGGGTACGGCTTAGGGTACGGGTTCGGGGAGGGGTGCGGGTACGGCGTAGGGTATGGGTTAGGGTTAGGGTTAGGGTTAGTGTTAGGGTTAGGGCTCGGTTTAGGGTACGGGTTAGGATTAGGGTACGTGTTAGGGTTAGGGTAGGGGTTAGGGTTAGGGTACGTGTTAGGGTTAGGGTAGTTAGTAAACCTATCCCACTCTCTAGATACCCCTTAGCACGTAAGGGAATATTATTTGGGGGTCCAGCCATGGAGAAGAGTTTAGACACTAGGATAAGATAAGGAACACACCCATTATAAAGAAATCACATTAGGATTCTCTTTTTAAGCTGTTCCTTAAAACATTAGTGCTTAGGAAATCTATTGGAGGCAGAAGCAGTCAAGGGTAGCCTAAGGTTAGGGTTAGGCTTAGGGTTAGGGTTAGGTTACGGCTTAGGGTACGGTTTCGGGGAGGGGTTCGGGTACGGCGTAGGGTATGGGTTAGGGTTAGGGTTAGGGTTAGTGTTAGGTTTAGGGCTCGGTTTAGGGTACGGGTTCGGATTAGGGTACGTGTTAGGGTTAGGGTAGGGGTTACGGTTAGGGTACGCGTTAGGGTTAGGGTAGTTATTAAACCTATCCCACTCTCTAGATACCCCTTAGCACGTAAAGGAATATTATTTGGGGGTCCAGCCATGGAGAAGAGTCTAGACACTAGGATAAGATAAGGAACACACCCATTATAAAGAAATCACATTAGGATTCTCTTTTTAAGCTGTTCCTTAAAACACTAGTGCTTAGGAAATCTATTGGAGGCAGAAGCAGTCAAGGGAAGCCTAGGGTTAGGGTTAGGCTTAGGGTTAGGCTTAGGGTACGGCTTAGGGTACGGGTTCGGGGAGGGGTTCGGGTACAGCGTAGGGTATGTGTTAGGGTTAGGGTTAGGGTTAGTGTTAAGGTTAAGACTCGGTTTAGGGAACGGGTTAGGATTAGGGTACGTGTTAGGGTTAGGGTAGGGGTTAGAGTTAGGGTACGCGTTAGGGTTAGGGTGGTTATTAAACCTATCCCACTCTCTAGATACCCCTTAGCACGTAAAGCAATATTATTTGGGGGTCCAGCCATGGAGAAGAGTTTAGACACTAGGATAAGATAAGGAACACACCCATTATAAAGAAATCACATTAGGATTCTCTTTTTAAGCTGTTCCTTAAAGCACTAGTGCTTAGGAAATCTATTGGAGGCAGAAGCAGTCAAGGGTAGCCTAGGGTTAGGGTTAGGCTTAGGGTTAGGGTTAGGGTACGGCTTAGGGTACGGTTTCGGTGAGGGGTTCGTGTACGGCGTAGGGTATGGGTTAGGGTTAGGGTTAGGGTTAGTGTTAGGGTTAGGGCTCGGTTTAGGGTACGGGTTCGGATTAGGGTATGTGTTAGGGTTAGGGTAGGGGTTACGGTTAGGGTACGCGTTAGGGTTAGGGTAGTTATTAAACCTATCGCACTGTCTAGATACCCCTTAGCACGTAAAGGAATATTATTTGGGGGTCCAGCAATGGAGAAGAGTCTAGACACTAGGATAAGATAAGGAACACACCCATTATAAAGAAATCACATTAGGATTCTCTTTTTAAGCTGTTCCTTAAAACACTAGTGCTTAGGAATTCTATTGGAGGCAGAAGCAGTCAAGGGTAGCCTAAGGTTAGGGTTAGGCTTAGGGTTAGGCTTAGGGTACGGCTTAGGGTACGGGTTCGGGGAGGGGTTCGTGTACAGCGTAGGGTATGTGTTAGGGTTAGGGTTAGGGTTAGTGTTAAGGTTAGGGCTCGGTTTAGGGTACGGGTTAGGATTAGGGTACGTGTTAGGGTTAGGGTAGGGGTTAGAGTTAGGGTACGCGTTAGGGTTAGGGTAGTTATTAAACCTATCCCACTCTATAGATACCCCTTAGCACGTAAAGGAATATTATTTGGGGGTCCAGCCATGGAGAAGAGTTTAGACACTAGGATAAGATAAGGAACACACCCATTATAAAGAAATCACATTAGGATTCTCTTTTTAAGCTGTTCCTTAAAACACTAGTGCTTAGGAAATCTATTGGAGGCAGAAGCATTCAAGGGTAGCCTAGGATTAGGGTTAGGCTTAGGGTTAGGCTTAGGGTATGGCTTAGGGTACGGGTTCGGGGAGGGGTGCGGGTACGGCGTAGGGTATGGGTTAGGGTTAGGGTTAGGGTTAGTGTTAGGGTTAGGGCTCGGTTTAGGGTACGGGTTAGGATTAGGGTACGTGTTAGGGTTAGGGTAGGGGTTAGGGTTAGGGTAGTTAGTAAACCTATCCCACTCTCTAGATACCCCTTAGCACGTAAAGGAATATTATTTGGGGGTTCAGCCATGGAGAAGAGTTTAGACACTAGGATAAGATAAGGAACACACCCATTATAAAGAAATCACATTAGGATTCTCTTTTTAAGCTGTTCCTTAAAACACTAGTGCTTAGGAAATCTATTGGAGGCAGAAGCAGTCAAGGGTAGCCTAGGGTTAGGGTTAGGCTTAGGATTAGGGTTAGGGTACGGCTTAGGGTACGGGTTCGGGGAGGGGTGCGGGTACGGCGTAGGGTATGGGTTAGGGTTAGGGTTAGGGTTAGTGTTAGGGTTAGGGCTCGGTTTAGGGTACGGGTTAGGATTAGGGTACGTGTTAGGGTTAGGGTAGGGGTTAAGGTTAGGGTACGCGTTAGGGTTAGGGTAGTTAGTAAACCTATCCCACTCTCTAGATACCCCTTAGCACGTAAAGGAATATTATTTGGGGGTTCAGCCATGGAGAAGAGTTTAGACACTAGGATAAGATAAGGAACACACCCATTATAAAGAAATCACATTAGGATTCTCTTTTTAAGCTGTTCCTAAAACACTAGTGCTTAGGAAATCTACTGGAGGCAGAAGCAGTCAAGGGTAGCCTAGGGTTAGGGTTAGGCTTAGGGTTAGGCTTAGGGTACGGCTTAGGGTACGGGTTCGGGGAGGGGTGCGGGTACGGCGTTGGGTATGGGTTAGGGTTAGGGTTAGGGTTAGTGTTAGGGTTAGGGCTCAGTTTAGGGTACGGGTTAGGATTAGGGTACGTGTTAGGGTTAGGGTAGGGGTTAGGGTTAGGGTACGCGTTAGGGTTAGGGTAGTTATTAAACCTATCCCACTCTCTAGATACCCCTTAGCACGTAAAGGAATATTATTTGGGGGTCCAGCCATGGAGAAGAGTTTAGACACGAGGATAAATAAGGAACACACCCATTATAAAGAAATCACATTAGGATTCTCTTTTTAAGCTGTTCCTTAAAGCACTAGTGCTTAGGAAATCTACTGGAGGCAGAAGCAGTCAAGGGTAGCCTAGGGTTAGGGTTAGGCTTAGGGTTAGGGTTAGGGTACGGCTTAGGGTACGGTTTCGGGGAGGGGTTCGTGTACGGCGTAGGGTATGGGTTAGGGTTAGGGTTAGGGTTAGTGTTAGGTTTAGGGCTCGGTTTAGGGTACGGGTTCGGATTAGGGTACGTGTTAGGGTTAGGGTAGGGGTTACGGTTAGGGTACGCGTTAGGGTTAGGGTAGTTATTAAACCTATCGCACTGTCTAGATACCCCTTAGCACGTAAAGGAATATTATTTGGGGGTCCAGCCATGGAGAAGAGTCTAGACACTAGGATAAGATAAGGAACACACCCATTATAAAGAAATCACATTAGGATTCTCTTTTTAAGCTGTTCCTTAAAACACTAGTGCTTAGGAAATCTATTGGAGGCAGAAGCAGTCAAGGGAAGCCTAGGGTTAGGGTTAGGCTTAGGGTTAGGCTTAGGGTACGGCTTAGGGTACGGGTTCGGGGAGGGGTTCGGGTACAGCGTAGGGTATGTGTTAGGGTTAGGGTTAGGGTTAGTGTTAAGGTTAGGACTCGGTTTAGGGTACGGGTTAGGATTAGGGTACGTGTTAGGGTTAGGGTAGGGGTTAGAGTTAGGGTACGCGTTAGGGTTAGGGTAGTTATTAAACCTATCCCACACTCTAGATACCCCTTAGCACGTAAAGCAATATTATTTGGGGGTCCAGCCATGGAGAAGAGTTTAGACACTAGGATAAGATAAGGAACACACCCATTATAAAGAAATCACATTAGGATTCTATTTTTAAGCCGTTCCTTAAAACATTAGTGCTTAGAAAATCTATTGGAGGCAGAAGCAGTCAAGGGTAGCCTAGGGTTAGGGTTAGGCTTAGGGTTAGGGTTAGGGTACGGCTTAGGGTACGGGTTCGGGGAGGGGTTCGTGTACGGCGTAGGGTATGGGTTAGGGTTAGGGTTAGGGTTAGTTTTAGGGTTAGGGCTCGGTTTAGGGTACGGGTTAGGATTAGGGTACGTGTTAGGGTTAGGGTAGGGGTTAGGGTTAGGGAACGCGTTAGGGTTAGGGTAGTTATTAAACCTATCCCACTCTCTAGATACCCCTTAGCACGTAAAGGAATATTATTTGGGGGTCCAGCCATGGAGAAGAGTTTAGACACAAGGATAAGATAAGGAACACACCCATTATAAAGAAATCACATTAGGATTCTCTTTTTAAGCCGTTCCTTAAAACACTAGTGCTTAGAAAATCTATTGGAGGCAGAAGCAGTCAAGGGTAGCGTAGGGTTAGGGTTAGGCTTAGGGTTAGGCTTAGGGTACGGCTTAGGGTACGGGTTCGGGGAGGGGTTCGGATACGGCGTAGGGTATGGGTTAGGGTTAGGGTTAGTGTTAGGGTTAGGGCTCGGTTTAGGGTACGGGTTAGGATTAGGATACGTGTTAGGGTTAGGGTACGCGTTACGGTTAGGGTACGCGTTAGGGTTAGGGTAGTTATTAAACCTATCCCACTCTCTACATACCCCTTAGAAAGTAAAGGAATATTATTTGGGGGTCCAGCCATGGAGAAGAGTTTAGACACTAGGATAAGATAAGGAACACACCCATTATAAAGAAATCACATTAGGATTCTCTTTTTCAGCTGTTCCTTAAAACACTAGTGCTTAGGAAATCTATTGGAGGCAGAAGCAGTCAAGGGTAGCCTAGGGTTAGGGTTAGGCTTAGGGTTAGGGTTAGGGTACGGGTACGGGGAGGTTTTCGGGTACGGCGTAGGGTATGGGTTAGGGTTAGGATTAGGGTTAGTGTTAGGGTTAGGGCTCGGTTTAGGGTACGGGTTAGGATTAGGGTACGTGTTAGGGTTAGGGTAGGGGTTAGGGTTAGGGTACGCGTTAGGGTTTGGGTAGTTATTAAAACTATCCCACTCTCTAGATACCCCTTAGCACGTAAAGGAATATTATTTGGGGATCCAGCCATGGAGAAGAGTCTAGACACTAGGATAAGATAAGGAACACACCCATTATAAAGAAATCACATTAGGATTCTCTTTTTCAGCTGTTCCTTAAAACACTAGTGCTTAGAAAATCTATTGGAGGCAGAAGCAGTCAAGGGTAGCCTAGGGTTAGGGTTAGGCTTAGGGTTAGGCTTAGGGTACGGCTTAGGGTACGGGTTCGTGTAGGGGTTCAGGTACGGCGTAGGGTATGGGTTAGGGTTAGGGTTAGGGTTAGTGTTAGCTTTAGGGCTCGGTTTAGGGTACGGGTTAGGATTAGGGTACGTGTTAGGGTTAGGGTACGCGTTAGGGTTAGGGTACGCGTTAGGGTTAGGGTAGTTATTAAACCTATCCCACTCTCTACATACCCCTTAGAACGTAAAGGAATATTATTTGGAGGTCCAGCCATGGAGAAGAGTTTAGACACTAGGATAAGATAAGGAACACACCTATTATAAAGAAATCACATTAGGATTCTCTTTTTAAGCTGTTCCTTAAAACATTAGTGCTTAGGAAATCTATTGGAGGCAGAAGCAGTCAAGGGTAGCCTAAGGTTAGGGTTAGGCTTAGGGTTAGGGTTAGGGTACGGCTTAGGGTACGGTTTCGGGGAGGGGTTCGGGTACGGCGTAGGGTATGGGTTAGGGTTAGGGTTAGTGTTAGTGTTAGGACTCGGTTTAGGGTACGGATTAGGATAAGGGTACGTGTTAGGGTTAGGGTAGGGGTTAGGGTTAGGGTACGCGTTAGGGTTAGGGTAGTTATTAAAACTATCCCACTCTCTAGATACCCCTTAGCACGTAAAGGAATATTATTTGGGGATCCAGCCATGGAGAAGAGTTTAGACACTAGGATAAGATAAGGAACACACCCATTATAAAGAAATCACATTAGGATTCTCTTTTTAAGCCGTTCCTTAAAACATTACTGCTTAGAAAATCTATTGGAGGCAGAAGCAGTCAAGGGTAGCGTAGGGTTAGGGTTAGGCTTAGGGTTAGGGTTAGGGTACGGCTTAGGGTACGGGTTCGGGGAGGGGTTCGGGTACGGCGTAGGGTATGGGTTAGGGTTAGGGTTAGGGTTAGTGTTAGGGTTAGGGCTCGGTTTAGGGTACGGGTTCGGATTAGGGTACGTGTTAGGGTTAGGGTAGGGGTTAGGGTTAGGGTACGCGTTAGGGTTAGGGTACGCGTTAGGTTTAGGGTAGTTAGTAAACCTATCCCACTCTCTAGAAACCCCTTAGCACGTAAGGGAATATTATTTGGGGGTCCAGCCATGGAGAAGAGTTTAGACACTAGGATAAGATAAGGAACACACCCATTATAAAGAAATCACATTAGGATTCTCTTTTTAAGCTGTTCCTTAAAGCACTAGTGCTTAGGAAATCTATTGGAGGCAGAAGCAGTCAAGGGTAGCCTAGGGTTAGGGTTAGGCTTAGGTTTAGGCTTAGGGTACGGCTTAGGGTACGGGTTCGGGGAGGGGTGCGGGTACGGCGTAGGGTATGGGTTAGGGTTAGGGTTAGGGTTAGTGTTAGGGTTAGGGCTCGGTTTAGGGTACGGGTTAGGATTAGGGTACGTGTTAGGGTTAGGGTAGGGGTTAGGGTTAGGGTACGTGTTAGGGTTAGGGTAGTTAGTAAACCTATCCCACTCTCTAGATACCCCTTAGCACGTAAGGGAATATTATTTGGGGGTCCAGCCATGGAGAAGAGTTTAGACACTAGGATAAGATAAGGAACACACCCATTATAAAGAAATCACATTAGGATTCTCTTTTTAAGCTGTTCCTTAAAACATTAGTGCTTAGGAAATCTATTGGAGGCAGAAGCAGTCAAGGGTAGCCTAAGGTTAGGGTTAGGCTTAGGGTTAGGGTTAGGTTACGGCTTAGGGTACGGTTTCGGGGAGGGGTTCGGGTACGGCGTAGGGTATGGGTTAGGGTTAGGGTTAGGGTTAGTGTTAGGTTTAGGGCTCGGTTTAGGGTACGGGTTCGGATTAGGGTACGTGTTAGGGTTAGGGTAGGGGTTACGGTTAGGGTACGCGTTAGGGTTAGGGTAGTTATTAAACCTATCCCACTCTCTAGATACCCCTTAGCACGTAAAGGAATATTATTTGGGGGTCCAGCCATGGAGAAGAGTCTAGACACTAGGATAAGATAAGGAACACACCCATTATAAAGAAATCACATTAGGATTCTCTTTTTAAGCTGTTCCTTAAAACACTAGTGCTTAGGAAATCTATTGGAGGCAGAAGCAGTCAAGGGAAGCCTAGGGTTAGGGTTAGGCTTAGGGTTAGGCTTAGGGTACGGCTTAGGGTACGGGTTCGGGGAGGGGTTCGGGTACAGCGTAGGGTATGTGTTAGGGTTAGGGTTAGGGTTAGTGTTAAGGTTAAGACTCGGTTTAGGGAACGGGTTAGGATTAGGGTACGTGTTAGGGTTAGGGTAGGGGTTAGAGTTAGGGTACGCGTTAGGGTTAGGGTGGTTATTAAACCTATCCCACTCTCTAGATACCCCTTAGCACGTAAAGCAATATTATTTGGGGGTCCAGCCATGGAGAAGAGTTTAGACACTAGGATAAGATAAGGAACACACCCATTATAAAGAAATCACATTAGGATTCTATTTTTAAGCCGTTCCTTAAAACATTAGTGCTTAGAAAATCTATTGGAGGCAGAAGCAGTCAAGGGTAGCCTAGGGTTAGGGTTAGGCTTAGGGTTAGGGTTAGGGTACGGCTTAGGGTACGGGTTCGGGGAGGGGTTCGTGTACGGCGTAGGGTATGGGTTAGGGTTAGGGTTAGGGTTAGTTTTAGGGTTAGGGCTCGGTTTAGGGTACGGGTTAGGATTAGGGTACGTGTTAGGGTTAGGGTAGGGGTTAGGGTTAGGGAACGCGTTAGGGTTAGGGTAGTTATTAAACCTATCCCACTCTCTAGATACCCCTTAGCACGTAAAGGAATATTATTTGGGGGTCCAGCCATGGAGAAGAGTTTAGACACAAGGATAAGATAAGGAACACACCCATTATAAAGAAATCACATTAGGAATCTCTTTTTAAGCCGTTCCTTAAAACACTAGTGCTTAGAAAATCTATTGGAGGCAGAAGCAGTCAAGGGTAGCGTAGGGTTAGGGTTAGGCTTAGGGTTAGGCTTAGGGTACGGCTTAGGGTACGGGTTCGGGGAGGGGTTCGGATACGGCGTAGGGTATGGGTTAGGGTTAGGGTTAGTGTTAGGATTAGGGCTCGGTTTAGGGTACGGGTTAGGATTAGGATACGTGTTAGGGTTAGGGTACGCGTTAGGGTTAGGGTACGCGTTAGGGTTAGGGTAGTTATTAAACCTATCCCACTCTCTACATACCCCTTAGAAAGTAAAGGAATATTATTTGGGGGTCCAGCCATGGAGAAGAGTTTAGACACTAGGATAAGATAAGGAACACACCCATTATAAAGAAATCACATTAGGATTCTCTTTTTCAGCTGTTCCTTAAAACACTAGTGCTTAGGAAATCTATTGGAGGCAGAAGCAGTCAAGGGTAGCCTAGGGTTAGGGTTAGGCTTAGGGTTAGGGTTAGGGTACGGGTACGGGGAGGTTTTCGGGTACGGCGTAGTGTATGGGTTAGGGTTAGGATTAGGGTTAGTGTTAGGGTTAGGGCTCGGTTTAGGGTACGGGTTAGGATTAGGGTACGTGTTAGGGTTAGGGTAGGGGTTAGGGTTAGGGTACGCGTTAGGGTTAGGGTAGTTATTAAAACTATCCCACTCTCTAGATACCCCTTAGCACGTAAAGGAATATTATTTGGGGATCCAGCCATGGAGAAGAGTCTAGACACTAGGATAAGATAAGGAACACACCCATTATAAAGAAATCACATTAGGATTCTCTTTTTCAGCTGTTCCTTAAAACACTAGTGCTTAGAAAATCTATTGGAGGCAGAAGCAGTCAAGGGTAGCCTAGGGTTAGGGTTAGGCTTAGGGTTAGGCTTAGGGTACGGCTTAGGGTACGGGTTCGTGTAGGGGTTCAGGTACGGCGTAGGGTATGGGTTAGGGTTAGGGTTAGGGTTAGTGTTAGCTTTAGGGCTCGGTTTAGGGTACGGGTTAGGATTAGGGTACGTGTTAGGGTTAGGGTACGCGTTAGGGTTAGGGTACGCGTTAGGGTTAGGGTAGTTATTAAACCTATCCCACTCTCTACATACCCCTTAGAACGTAAAGGAATATTATTTGGAGGTCCAGCCATGGAGAAGAGTTTAGACACTAGGATAAGATAAGGAACACACCTATTATAAAGAAATCACATTAGGATTCTCTTTTTAAGCTGTTCCTTAAAACATTAGTGCTTAGGAAATCTATTGGAGGCAGAAGCAGTCAAGGGTAGCCTAAGGTTAGGGTTAGGCTTAGGGTTAGGGTTAGGGTACGGCTTAGGGTACGGTTTCGGGGAGGGGTTCGGGTACGGCGTAGGGTATGGGTTAGGGTTAGGGTTAGTGTTAGTGTTAGGACTCGGTTTAGGGTACGGATTAGGATTAGGGTACGTGTTAGGGTTAGGGTAGAGGTTAGGGTTAGGGTACGCGTTAGGGTTAGGGTAGTTATTAAAACTATCCCACTCTCTAGATACCCCTTAGCACGTAAAGGAATATTATTTGGGGATCCAGCCATGGAGAAGAGTTTAGACACTAGGATAAGATAAGGAACACACCCATTATAAAGAAATCACATTAGGATTCTCTTTTTAAGCCGTTCCTTAAAACATTACTGCTTAGAAAATCTATTGGAGGCAGAAGCAGTCAAGGGTAGCGTAGGGTTAGGGTTAGGCTTAGGGTTAGGGTTAGGGTACGGCTTAGGGTACGGGTTCGGGGAGGGGTTCGGGTACGGCGTAGGGTATGGGTTAGGGTTAGGGTTAGGGTTAGTGTTAGGGTTAGGGCTCGGTTTAGGGTACGGGTTCGGATTAGGGTACGTGTTAGGGTTAGGGTAGGGGTTAGGGTTAGGGTACGCGTTAGGGTTAGGGTACGCGTTAGGTTTAGGGTAGTTAGTAAACCTATCCCACTCTCTAGAAACCCCTTAGCACGTAAGGGAATATTATTTGGGGGTCCAGCCATGGAGAAGAGTTTAGACACTAGGATAAGATAAGGAACACACCCATTATAAAGAAATCACATTAGGATTCTCTTTTTAAGCTGTTCCTTAAAGCACTAGTGCTTAGGAAATCTATTGGAGGCAGAAGCAGTCAAGGGTAGCCTAGGGTTAGGGTTAGGCTTAGGTTTAGGCTTAGGGTACGGCTTAGGGTACGGGTTCGGGGAGGGGTGCGGGTACGGCGTAGGGTATGGGTTAGGGTTAGGGTTAGGGTTAGTGTTAGGGTTAGGGCTCGGTTTAGGGTACGGGTTAGGATTAGGGTACGTGTTAGGGTTAGGGTAGGGGTTAGGGTTAGGGTACGTGTTAGGGTTAGGGTAGTTAGTAAACCTATCCCACTCTCTAGATACCCCTTAGCACGTAAGGGAATATTATTTGGGGGTCCAGCCATGGAGAAGAGTTTAGACACTAGGATAAGATAAGGAACACACCCATTATAAAGAAATCACATTAGGATTCTCTTTTTAAGCTGTTCCTTAAAGCACTAGTGCTTAGGAAATCTATTGGAGGCAGAAGCAGTCAAGGGTAGCCTAGGGTTAGGGTTAGGCTTAGGGTTAGGGTTAGGGTACGGCTTAGGGTACGGGTTCGGGGAGGGGTGCGGGTACGGCGTTGGGTATGGGTTAGGGTTAGGGTTAGGGTTAGTGTTAGGGTTAGGGCTCAGTTTAGGGTACGGGTTAGGATTAGGGTACGTGTTAGGGTTAGGGTAGGGGTTAGGGTTAGGGTACGCGTTAGGGTTAGGGTAGTTATTAAACCTATCCCACTCTCTAGATACCCCTTAGCACGTAAAGGAATATTATTTGGGGGTCCAGCCATGGAGAAGAGTTTAGACACGAGGATAAATAAGGAACACACCCATTATAAAGAAATCACATTAGGATTCTCTTTTTAAGCTGTTCCTTAAAGCACTAGTGCTTAGGAAATCTACTGGAGGCAGAAGCAGTCAAGGGTAGCCTAGGGTTAGGGTTAGGCTTAGGGTTAGGGTTAGGGTACGGCTTAGGGTACGGTTTCGGGGAGGGGTTCGTGTACGGCGTAGGGTATGGGTTAGGGTTAGGGTTAGGGTTAGTGTTAGGTTTAGGGCTCGGTTTAGGGTACGGGTTCGGATTAGGGTACGTGTTAGGGTTAGGGTAGGGGTTACGGTTAGGGTACGCGTTAGGGTTAGGGTAGTTATTAAACCTATCGCACTGTCTAGATACCCCTTAGCACGTAAAGGAATATTATTTGGGGGTCCAGCCATGGAGAAGAGTCTAGACACTAGGATAAGATAAGGAACACACCCATTATAAAGAAATCACATTAGGATTCTCTTTTTAAGCTGTTCCTTAAAACACTAGTGCTTAGGAAATCTATTGGAGGCAGAAGCAGTCAAGGGAAGCCTAGGGTTAGGGTTAGGCTTAGGGTTAGGCTTAGGGTACGGCTTAGGGTACGGGTTCGGGGAGGGGTTCGGGTACAGCGTAGGGTATGTGTTAGGGTTAGGGTTAGGGTTAGTGTTAAGGTTAGGACTCGGTTTAGGGTACGGGTTAGGATTAGGGTACGTGTTAGGGTTAGGGTAGGGGTTAGAGTTAGGGTACGCGTTAGGGTTAGGGTAGTTATTAAACCTATCCCACACTCTAGATACCCCTTAGCACGTAAAGCAATATTATTTGGGGGTCCAGCCATGGAGAAGAGTTTAGACACTAGGATAAGATAAGGAACACACCCATTATAAAGAAATCACATTAGGATTCTATTTTTAAGCCGTTCCTTAAAACATTAGTGCTTAGAAAATCTATTGGAGGCAGAAGCAGTCAAGGGTAGCCTAGGGTTAGGGTTAGGCTTAGGGTTAGGGTTAGGGTACGGCTTAGGGTACGGGTTCGGGGAGGGGTTCGTGTACGGCGTAGGGTATGGGTTAGGGTTAGGGTTAGGGTTAGTTTTAGGGTTAGGGCTCGGTTTAGGGTACGGGTTAGGATTAGGGTACGTGTTAGGGTTAGGGTAGGGGTTAGGGTTAGGGAACGCGTTAGGGTTAGGGTAGTTATTAAACCTATCCCACTCTCTAGATACCCCTTAGCACGTAAAGGAATATTATTTGGGGGTCCAGCCATGGAGAAGAGTTTAGACACAAGGATAAGATAAGGAACACACCCATTATAAAGAAATCACATTAGGATTCTCTTTTTAAGCCGTTCCTTAAAACACTAGTGCTTAGAAAATCTATTGGAGGCAGAAGCAGTCAAGGGTAGCGTAGGGTTAGGGTTAGGCTTAGGGTTAGGCTTAGGGTACGGCTTAGGGTACGGGTTCGGGGAGGGGTTCGGATACGGCGTAGGGTATGGGTTAGGGTTAGGGTTAGTGTTAGGGTTAGGGCTCGGTTTAGGGTACGGGTTAGGATTAGGATACGTGTTAGGGTTAGGGTACGCGTTACGGTTAGGGTACGCGTTAGGGTTAGGGTAGTTATTAAACCTATCCCACTCTCTACATACCCCTTAGAAAGTAAAGGAATATTATTTGGGGGTCCAGCCATGGAGAAGAGTTTAGACACTAGGATAAGATAAGGAACACACCCATTATAAAGAAATCACATTAGGATTCTCTTTTTCAGCTGTTCCTTAAAACACTAGTGCTTAGGAAATCTATTGGAGGCAGAAGCAGTCAAGGGTAGCCTAGGGTTAGGGTTAGGCTTAGGGTTAGGGTTAGGGTACGGGTACGGGGAGGTTTTCGGGTACGGCGTAGGGTATGGGTTAGGGTTAGGATTAGGGTTAGTGTTAGGGTTAGGGCTCGGTTTAGGGTACGGGTTAGGATTAGGGTACGTGTTAGGGTTAGGGTAGGGGTTAGGGTTAGGGTACGCGTTAGGGTTTGGGTAGTTATTAAAACTATCCCACTCTCTAGATACCCCTTAGCACGTAAAGGAATATTATTTGGGGATCCAGCCATGGAGAAGAGTCTAGACACTAGGATAAGATAAGGAACACACCCATTATAAAGAAATCACATTAGGATTCTCTTTTTCAGCTGTTCCTTAAAACACTAGTGCTTAGAAAATCTATTGGAGGCAGAAGCAGTCAAGGGTAGCCTAGGGTTAGGGTTAGGCTTAGGGTTAGGCTTAGGGTACGGCTTAGGGTACGGGTTCGTGTAGGGGTTCAGGTACGGCGTAGGGTATGGGTTAGGGTTAGGGTTAGGGTTAGTGTTAGCTTTAGGGCTCGGTTTAGGGTACGGGTTAGGATTAGGGTACGTGTTAGGGTTAGGGTACGCGTTAGGGTTAGGGTACGCGTTAGGGTTAGGGTAGTTATTAAACCTATCCCACTCTCTACATACCCCTTAGAACGTAAAGGAATATTATTTGGAGGTCCAGCCATGGAGAAGAGTTTAGACACTAGGATAAGATAAGGAACACACCTATTATAAAGAAATCACATTAGGATTCTCTTTTTAAGCTGTTCCTTAAAACATTAGTGCTTAGGAAATCTATTGGAGGCAGAAGCAGTCAAGGGTAGCCTAAGGTTAGGGTTAGGCTTAGGGTTAGGGTTAGGGTACGGCTTAGGGTACGGTTTCGGGGAGGGGTTCGGGTACGGCGTAGGGTATGGGTTAGGGTTAGGGTTAGTGTTAGTGTTAGGACTCGGTTTAGGGTACGGATTAGGATAAGGGTACGTGTTAGGGTTAGGGTAGGGGTTAGGGTTAGGGTACGCGTTAGGGTTAGGGTAGTTATTAAAACTATCCCACTCTCTAGATACCCCTTAGCACGTAAAGGAATATTATTTGGGGATCCAGCCATGGAGAAGAGTTTAGACACTAGGATAAGATAAGGAACACACCCATTATAAAGAAATCACATTAGGATTCTCTTTTTAAGCCGTTCCTTAAAACATTACTGCTTAGAAAATCTATTGGAGGCAGAAGCAGTCAAGGGTAGCGTAGGGTTAGGGTTAGGCTTAGGGTTAGGGTTAGGGTACGGCTTAGGGTACGGGTTCGGGGAGGGGTTCGGGTACGGCGTAGGGTATGGGTTAGGGTTAGGGTTAGGGTTAGTGTTAGGGTTAGGGCTCGGTTTAGGGTACGGGTTCGGATTAGGGTACGTGTTAGGGTTAGGGTAGGGGTTAGGGTTAGGGTACGCGTTAGGGTTAGGGTACGCGTTAGGTTTAGGGTAGTTAGTAAACCTATCCCACTCTCTAGAAACCCCTTAGCACGTAAGGGAATATTATTTGGGGGTCCAGCCATGGAGAAGAGTTTAGACACTAGGATAAGATAAGGAACACACCCATTATAAAGAAATCACATTAGGATTCTCTTTTTAAGCTGTTCCTTAAAGCACTAGTGCTTAGGAAATCTATTGGAGGCAGAAGCAGTCAAGGGTAGCCTAGGGTTAGGGTTAGGCTTAGGTTTAGGCTTAGGGTACGGCTTAGGGTACGGGTTCGGGGAGGGGTGCGGGTACGGCGTAGGGTATGGGTTAGGGTTAGGGTTAGGGTTAGTGTTAGGGTTAGGGCTCGGTTTAGGGTACGGGTTAGGATTAGGGTACGTGTTAGGGTTAGGGTAGGGGTTAGGGTTAGGGTACGTGTTAGGGTTAGGGTAGTTAGTAAACCTATCCCACTCTCTAGATACCCCTTAGCACGTAAGGGAATATTATTTGGGGGTCCAGCCATGGAGAAGAGTTTAGACACTAGGATAAGATAAGGAACACACCCATTATAAAGAAATCACATTAGGATTCTCTTTTTAAGCTGTTCCTTAAAACATTAGTGCTTAGGAAATCTATTGGAGGCAGAAGCAGTCAAGGGTAGCCTAAGGTTAGGGTTAGGCTTAGGGTTAGGGTTAGGTTACGGCTTAGGGTACGGTTTCGGGGAGGGGTTCGGGTACGGCGTAGGGTATGGGTTAGGGTTAGGGTTAGGGTTAGTGTTAGGTTTAGGGCTCGGTTTAGGGTACGGGTTCGGATTAGGGTACGTGTTAGGGTTAGGGTAGGGGTTACGGTTAGGGTACGCGTTAGGGTTAGGGTAGTTATTAAACCTATCCCACTCTCTAGATACCCCTTAGCACGTAAAGGAATATTATTTGGGGGTCCAGCCATGGAGAAGAGTCTAGACACTAGGATAAGATAAGGAACACACCCATTATAAAGAAATCACATTAGGATTCTCTTTTTAAGCTGTTCCTTAAAACACTAGTGCTTAGGAAATCTATTGGAGGCAGAAGCAGTCAAGGGAAGCCTAGGGTTAGGGTTAGGCTTAGGGTTAGGCTTAGGGTACGGCTTAGGGTACGGGTTCGGGGAGGGGTTCGGGTACAGCGTAGGGTATGTGTTAGGGTTAGGGTTAGGGTTAGTGTTAAGGTTAAGACTCGGTTTAGGGAACGGGTTAGGATTAGGGTACGTGTTAGGGTTAGGGTAGGGGTTAGAGTTAGGGTACGCGTTAGGGTTAGGGTGGTTATTAAACCTATCCCACTCTCTAGATACCCCTTAGCACGTAAAGCAATATTATTTGGGGGTCCAGCCATGGAGAAGAGTTTAGACACTAGGATAAGATAAGGAACACACCCATTATAAAGAAATCACATTAGGATTCTATTTTTAAGCCGTTCCTTAAAACATTAGTGCTTAGAAAATCTATTGGAGGCAGAAGCAGTCAAGGGTAGCCTAGGGTTAGGGTTAGGCTTAGGGTTAGGGTTAGGGTACGGCTTAGGGTACGGGTTCGGGGAGGGGTTCGTGTACGGCGTAGGGTATGGGTTAGGGTTAGGGTTAGGGTTAGTTTTAGGGTTAGGGCTCGGTTTAGGGTACGGGTTAGGATTAGGGTACGTGTTAGGGTTAGGGTAGGGGTTAGGGTTAGGGAACGCGTTAGGGTTAGGGTAGTTATTAAACCTATCCCACTCTCTAGATACCCCTTAGCACGTAAAGGAATATTATTTGGGGGTCCAGCCATGGAGAAGAGTTTAGACACAAGGATAAGATAAGGAACACACCCATTATAAAGAAATCACATTAGGAATCTCTTTTTAAGCCGTTCCTTAAAACACTAGTGCTTAGAAAATCTATTGGAGGCAGAAGCAGTCAAGGGTAGCGTAGGGTTAGGGTTAGGCTTAGGGTTAGGCTTAGGGTACGGCTTAGGGTACGGGTTCGGGGAGGGGTTCGGATACGGCGTAGGGTATGGGTTAGGGTTAGGGTTAGTGTTAGGATTAGGGCTCGGTTTAGGGTACGGGTTAGGATTAGGATACGTGTTAGGGTTAGGGTACGCGTTAGGGTTAGGGTACGCGTTAGGGTTAGGGTAGTTATTAAACCTATCCCACTCTCTACATACCCCTTAGAAAGTAAAGGAATATTATTTGGGGGTCCAGCCATGGAGAAGAGTTTAGACACTAGGATAAGATAAGGAACACACCCATTATAAAGAAATCACATTAGGATTCTCTTTTTCAGCTGTTCCTTAAAACACTAGTGCTTAGGAAATCTATTGGAGGCAGAAGCAGTCAAGGGTAGCCTAGGGTTAGGGTTAGGCTTAGGGTTAGGGTTAGGGTACGGGTACGGGGAGGTTTTCGGGTACGGCGTAGTGTATGGGTTAGGGTTAGGATTAGGGTTAGTGTTAGGGTTAGGGCTCGGTTTAGGGTACGGGTTAGGATTAGGGTACGTGTTAGGGTTAGGGTAGGGGTTAGGGTTAGGGTACGCGTTAGGGTTAGGGTAGTTATTAAAACTATCCCACTCTCTAGATACCCCTTAGCACGTAAAGGAATATTATTTGGGGATCCAGCCATGGAGAAGAGTCTAGACACTAGGATAAGATAAGGAACACACCCATTATAAAGAAATCACATTAGGATTCTCTTTTTCAGCTGTTCCTTAAAACACTAGTGCTTAGAAAATCTATTGGAGGCAGAAGCAGTCAAGGGTAGCCTAGGGTTAGGGTTAGGCTTAGGGTTAGGCTTAGGGTACGGCTTAGGGTACGGGTTCGTGTAGGGGTTCAGGTACGGCGTAGGGTATGGGTTAGGGTTAGGGTTAGGGTTAGTGTTAGCTTTAGGGCTCGGTTTAGGGTACGGGTTAGGATTAGGGTACGTGTTAGGGTTAGGGTACGCGTTAGGGTTAGGGTACGCGTTAGGGTTAGGGTAGTTATTAAACCTATCCCACTCTCTACATACCCCTTAGAACGTAAAGGAATATTATTTGGAGGTCCAGCCATGGAGAAGAGTTTAGACACTAGGATAAGATAAGGAACACACCTATTATAAAGAAATCACATTAGGATTCTCTTTTTAAGCTGTTCCTTAAAACATTAGTGCTTAGGAAATCTATTGGAGGCAGAAGCAGTCAAGGGTAGCCTAAGGTTAGGGTTAGGCTTAGGGTTAGGGTTAGGGTACGGCTTAGGGTACGGTTTCGGGGAGGGGTTCGGGTACGGCGTAGGGTATGGGTTAGGGTTAGGGTTAGTGTTAGTGTTAGGACTCGGTTTAGGGTACGGATTAGGATTAGGGTACGTGTTAGGGTTAGGGTAGAGGTTAGGGTTAGGGTACGCGTTAGGGTTAGGGTAGTTATTAAAACTATCCCACTCTCTAGATACCCCTTAGCACGTAAAGGAATATTATTTGGGGATCCAGCCATGGAGAAGAGTTTAGACACTAGGATAAGATAAGGAACACACCCATTATAAAGAAATCACATTAGGATTCTCTTTTTAAGCCGTTCCTTAAAACATTACTGCTTAGAAAATCTATTGGAGGCAGAAGCAGTCAAGGGTAGCGTAGGGTTAGGGTTAGGCTTAGGGTTAGGGTTAGGGTACGGCTTAGGGTACGGGTTCGGGGAGGGGTTCGGGTACGGCGTAGGGTATGGGTTAGGGTTAGGGTTAGGGTTAGTGTTAGGGTTAGGGCTCGGTTTAGGGTACGGGTTCGGATTAGGGTACGTGTTAGGGTTAGGGTAGGGGTTAGGGTTAGGGTACGCGTTAGGGTTAGGGTACGCGTTAGGTTTAGGGTAGTTAGTAAACCTATCCCACTCTCTAGAAACCCCTTAGCACGTAAGGGAATATTATTTGGGGGTCCAGCCATGGAGAAGAGTTTAGACACTAGGATAAGATAAGGAACACACCCATTATAAAGAAATCACATTAGGATTCTCTTTTTAAGCTGTTCCTTAAAGCACTAGTGCTTAGGAAATCTATTGGAGGCAGAAGCAGTCAAGGGTAGCCTAGGGTTAGGGTTAGGCTTAGGTTTAGGCTTAGGGTACGGCTTAGGGTACGGGTTCGGGGAGGGGTGCGGGTACGGCGTAGGGTATGGGTTAGGGTTAGGGTTAGGGTTAGTGTTAGGGTTAGGGCTCGGTTTAGGGTACGGGTTAGGATTAGGGTACGTGTTAGGGTTAGGGTAGGGGTTAGGGTTAGGGTACGTGTTAGGGTTAGGGTAGTTAGTAAACCTATCCCACTCTCTAGATACCCCTTAGCACGTAAGGGAATATTATTTGGGGGTCCAGCCATGGAGAAGAGTTTAGACACTAGGATAAGATAAGGAACACACCCATTATAAAGAAATCACATTAGGATTCTCTTTTTAAGCTGTTCCTTAAAGCACTAGTGCTTAGGAAATCTATTGGAGGCAGAAGCAGTCAAGGGTAGCCTAGGGTTAGGGTTAGGCTTAGGGTTAGGGTTAGGGTACGGCTTAGGGTACGGGTTCGGGGAGGGGTTCGGGTATGGCGTAGGGTATGGGTTAGGGTTAGGGTTAGGGTTAGTGTTAGGGTTAGGGCTCGGTTTAGGGTACGGGTTAGGATTAGGGTACGTGTTAGGGTTAGGGTAGGGGTTACGGTTAGGGTACGCGTTAGGGTTAGGGTAGTTATTAAACCTATCGCACTGTCTAGATACCCCTTAGCACGTAAAGGAATATTATTTGGGGGTCCAGCAATGGAGAAGAGTCTAGACACTAGGATAAGATAAGGAACACACCCATTATAAAGAAATCACATTAGGATTCTCTTTTTAAGCTGTTCCTTAAAACACTAGTGCTTAGGAATTCTATTGGAGGCAGAAGCAGTCAAGGGTAGCCTAAGGTTAGGGTTAGGCTTAGGGTTAGGCTTAGGGTACGGCTTAGGGTACGGGTTCGGGGAGGGGTTCGTGTACAGCGTAGGGTATGTGTTAGGGTTAGGGTTAGGGTTAGTGTTAAGGTTAGGGCTCGGTTTAGGGTACGGGTTAGGATTAGGGTACGTGTTAGGGTTAGGGTAGGGGTTAGAGTTAGGGTACACGTTAGGGTTAGGGTAGTTATTAAACCTATCCCACTCTCTAGATACCCCTTAGCACGTAAAGGAATATTATTTGGGGGTCCAGCCATGGAGAAGAGTTTAGACACTAGGATAAGATAAGGAACACACCCATTATAAAGAAATCACATTAGGATTCTCTTTTTAAGCTGTTCCTTAAAACACTAGTGCTTAGGAAATCTATTGGAGGCAGAAGCATTCAAGGGTAGCCTAGGATTAGGGTTAGGCTTAGGGTTAGGCTTAGGGTATGGCTTAGGGTACGGGTTCGGGGAGGGGTGCGGGTACGGCGTAGGGTATGGGTTAGGGTTAGGGTTAGGGTTAGTGTTAGGGTTAGGGCTCGGTTTAGGGTACGGGTTAGGATTAGGGTACGTGTTAGGGTTAGGGTAGGGGTTAGGGTTAGGGTAGTTAGTAAACCTATCCCACTCTCTAGATACCCCTTAGCACGTAAAGGAATATTATTTGGGGGTTCAGCCATGGAGAAGAGTTTAGACACTAGGATAAGATAAGGAACACACCCATTATAAAGAAATCACATTAGGATTCTCTTTTTAAGCTGTTCCTTAAAACACTAGTGCTTAGGAAATCTATTGGAGGCAGAAGCAGTCAAGGGTAGCCTAGGGTTAGGGTTAGGCTTAGGATTAGGGTTAGGGTACGGCTTAGGGTACGGGTTCGGGGAGGGGTGCGGGTACGGCGTAGGGTATGGGTTAGGGTTAGGGTTAGGGTTAGTGTTAGGGTTAGGGCTCGGTTTAGGGTACGGGTTAGGATTAGGGTACGTGTTAGGGTTAGGGTAGGGGTTAGGGTTAGGGTAGTTAGTAAACCTATCCCACTCTCTAGATACCCCTTAGCACGTAAAGGAATATTATTTGGGGGTTCAGCCATGGAGAAGAGTTTAGACACTAGGATAAGATAAGGAACACACCCATTATAAAGAAATCACATTAGGATTCTCTTTTTAAGCTGTTCCTTAAAACACTAGTGCTTAGGAAATCTATTGGAGGCAGAAGCAGTCAAGGGTAGCCTAGGGTTAGGGTTAGGCTTAGGATTAGGGTTAGGGTACGGCTTAGGGTACGGGTTCGGGGAGGGGTGCGGGTACGGCGTAGGGTATGGGTTAGGGTTAGGGTTAGGGTTAGTGTTAGGGTTAGGGCTCGGTTTAGGGTACGGGTTAGGATTAGGGTACGTGTTAGGGTTAGGGTAGGGGTTAAGGTTAGGGTACGCGTTAGGGTTAGGGTAGTTAGTAAACCTATCCCACTCTCTAGATACCCCTTAGCACGTAAAGGAATATTATTTGGGGGTTCAGCCATGGAGAAGAGTTTAGACACTAGGATAAGATAAGGAACACACCCATTATAAAGAAATCACATTAGGATTCTCTTTTTAAGCTGTTCCTAAAACACTAGTGCTTAGGAAATCTACTGGAGGCAGAAGCAGTCAAGGGTAGCCTAGGGTTAGGGTTAGGCTTAGGGTTAGGCTTAGGGTACGGCTTAGGGTACGGGTTCGGGTACGGCGTAGGGTATGGGTTAGGGTTAGGGTTAGGGTTAGTGTTAGGGTTAGGGCTCAGTTTAGGGTACGGGTTAGGATTAGGGTACGTGTTAGGGTTAGGGTAGGGGTTAGGGTTAGGGTACGCGTTAGGGTTAGGGTAGTTATTAAACCTATCCCACTCTCTAGATACCCCTTAGCACGTAAAGGAATATTATTTGGGGGTCCAGCCATGGAGAAGAGTTTAGACACGAGGATAAATAAGGAACACACCCATTATAAAGAAATCACATTAGGATTCTCTTTTTAAGCTGTTCCTTAAAGCACTAGTGCTTAGGAAATCTACTGGAGGCAGAAGCAGTCAAGGGTAGCCTAGGGTTAGGGTTAGGCTTAGGGTTAGGGTTAGGGTACGGCTTAGGGTACGGTTTCGGGGAGGGGTTCGTGTACGGCGTAGGGTATGGGTTAGGGTTAGGGTTAGGGTTAGTGTTAGGTTTAGGGCTCGGTTTAGGGTACGGGTTCGGATTAGGGTACGTGTTAGGGTTAGGGTAGGGGTTACGGTTAGGGTACGCGTTAGGGTTAGGGTAGTTATTAAACCTATCGCACTGTCTAGATACCCCTTAGCACGTAAAGGAATATTATTTGGGGGTCCAGCCATGGAGAAGAGTCTAGACACTAGGATAAGATAAGGAACACACCCATTATAAAGAAATCACATTAGGATTCTCTTTTTAAGCTGTTCCTTAAAACACTAGTGCTTAGGAAATCTATTGGAGGCAGAAGCAGTCAAGGGAAGCCTAGGGTTAGGGTTAGGCTTAGGGTTAGGCTTAGGGTACGGCTTAGGGTACGGGTTCGGGGAGGGGTTCGGGTACAGCGTAGGGTATGTGTTAGGGTTAGGGTTAGGGTTAGTGTTAAGGTTAGGACTCGGTTTAGAGTACGGGTTAGGATTAGGGTACGTGTTAGGGTTAGGGTAGGGGTTAGAGTTAGGGTACGCGTTAGGGTTAGGGTAGTTATTAAACCTATCCCACACTCTAGATACCCCTTAGCACGTAAAGCAATATTATTTGGGGGTCCAGCCATGGAGAAGAGTTTAGACACTAGGATAAGATAAGGAACACACCCATTATAAAGAAATCACATTAGGATTCTATTTTTAAGCCGTTCCTTAAAACATTAGTGCTTAGAAAATCTATTGGAGGCAGAAGCAGTCAAGGGTAGCCTAGGGTTAGGGTTAGGCTTAGGGTTAGGGTTAGGGTACGGCTTAGGGTACGGGTTCGGGGAGGGGTTCGTGTACGGCGTAGGGTATGGGTTAGGGTTAGGGTTAGGGTTAGTTTTAGGGTTAGGGCTCGGTTTAGGGTACGGGTTAGGATTAGGGTACGTGTTAGGGTTAGGGTAGGGGTTAGGGTTAGGGAACGCGTTAGGGTTAGGGTAGTTATTAAACCTATCCCACTCTCTAGATACCCCTTAGCACGTAAAGGAATATTATTTGGGGGTCCAGCCATGGAGAAGAGTTTAGACACAAGGATAAGATAAGGAACACACCCATTATAAAGAAATCACATTAGGATTCTCTTTTTAAGCCGTTCCTTAAAACACTAGTGCTTAGAAAATCTATTGGAGGCAGAAGCAGTCAAGGGTAGCGTAGGGTTAGGGTTAGGCTTAGGGTTAGGCTTAGGGTACGGCTTAGGGTACGGGTTCGGGGAGGGGTTCGGATACGGCGTAGGGTATGGGTTAGGGTTAGGGTTAGTGTTAGGGTTAGGGCTCGGTTTAGGGTACGGGTTAGGATTAGGATACGTGTTAGGGTTAGGGTACGCGTTACGGTTAGGGTACGCGTTAGGGTTAGGGTAGTTATTAAACCTATCCCACTCTCTACATACCCCTTAGAAAGTAAAGGAATATTATTTGGGGGTCCAGCCATGGAGAAGAGTTTAGACACTAGGATAAGATAAGGAACACACCCATTATAAAGAAATCACATTAGGATTCTCTTTTTCAGCTGTTCCTTAAAACACTAGTGCTTAGGAAATCTATTGGAGGCAGAAGCAGTCAAGGGTAGCCTAGGGTTAGGGTTAGGCTTAGGGTTAGGGTTAGGGTACGGGTACGGGGAGGTTTTCGGGTACGGCGTAGGGTATGGGTTAGGGTTAGGATTAGGGTTAGTGTTAGGGTTAGGGCTCGGTTTAGGGTACGGGTTAGGATTAGGGTACGTGTTAGGGTTAGGGTAGGGGTTAGGGTTAGGGTACGCGTTAGGGTTTGGGTAGTTATTAAAACTATCCCACTCTCTAGATACCCCTTAGCACGTAAAGGAATATTATTTGGGGATCCAGCCATGGAGAAGAGTCTAGACACTAGGATAAGATAAGGAACACACCCATTATAAAGAAATCACATTAGGATTCTCTTTTTCAGCTGTTCCTTAAAACACTAGTGCTTAGAAAATCTATTGGAGGCAGAAGCAGTCAAGGGTAGCCTAGGGTTAGGGTTAGGCTTAGGGTTAGGCTTAGGGTACGGCTTAGGGTACGGGTTCGTGTAGGGGTTCAGGTACGGCGTAGGGTATGGGTTAGGGTTAGGGTTAGGGTTAGTGTTAGCTTTAGGGCTCGGTTTAGGGTACGGGTTAGGATTAGGGTACGTGTTAGGGTTAGGGTACGCGTTAGGGTTAGGGTACGCGTTAGGGTTAGGGTAGTTATTAAACCTATCCCACTCTCTACATACCCCTTAGAACGTAAAGGAATATTATTTGGAGGTCCAGCCATGGAG
This sequence comes from Balaenoptera borealis, assembly GCF_965194805.1. Classification (NCBI taxonomy): domain Eukaryota; kingdom Metazoa; phylum Chordata; class Mammalia; order Artiodactyla; family Balaenopteridae; genus Balaenoptera; species Balaenoptera borealis. The sequence goes on along the minus strand of NW_028123911.1, from coordinate 714,547 downwards.
AAGAGTTTAGACACTAGGATAAGATAAGGAACACACCTATTATAAAGAAATCACATTAGGATTCTCTTTTTAAGCTGTTCCTTAAAACATTAGTGCTTAGGAAATCTATTGGAGGCAGAAGCAGTCAAGGGTAGCCTAAGGTTAGGGTTAGGCTTAGGGTTAGGGTTAGGGTACGGCTTAGGGTACGGTTTCGGGGAGGGGTTCGGGTACGGCGTAGGGTATGGGTTAGGGTTAGGGTTAGTGTTAGTGTTAGGACTCGGTTTAGGGTACGGATTAGGATAAGGGTACGTGTTAGGGTTAGGGTAGGGGTTAGGGTTAGGGTACGCGTTAGGGTTAGGGTAGTTATTAAAACTATCCCACTCTCTAGATACCCCTTAGCACGTAAAGGAATATTATTTGGGGATCCAGCCATGGAGAAGAGTTTAGACACTAGGATAAGATAAGGAACACACCCATTATAAAGAAATCACATTAGGATTCTCTTTTTAAGCCGTTCCTTAAAACATTACTGCTTAGAAAATCTATTGGAGGCAGAAGCAGTCAAGGGTAGCGTAGGGTTAGGGTTAGGCTTAGGGTTAGGGTTAGGGTACGGCTTAGGGTACGGGTTCGGGGAGGGGTTCGGGTACGGCGTAGGGTATGGGTTAGGGTTAGGGTTAGGGTTAGTGTTAGGGTTAGGGCTCGGTTTAGGGTACGGGTTCGGATTAGGGTACGTGTTAGGGTTAGGGTAGGGGTTAGGGTTAGGGTACGCGTTAGGGTTAGGGTACGCGTTAGGTTTAGGGTAGTTAGTAAACCTATCCCACTCTCTAGAAACCCCTTAGCACGTAAGGGAATATTATTTGGGGGTCCAGCCATGGAGAAGAGTTTAGACACTAGGATAAGATAAGGAACACACCCATTATAAAGAAATCACATTAGGATTCTCTTTTTAAGCTGTTCCTTAAAGCACTAGTGCTTAGGAAATCTATTGGAGGCAGAAGCAGTCAAGGGTAGCCTAGGGTTAGGGTTAGGCTTAGGTTTAGGCTTAGGGTACGGCTTAGGGTACGGGTTCGGGGAGGGGTGCGGGTACGGCGTAGGGTATGGGTTAGGGTTAGGGTTAGGGTTAGTGTTAGGGTTAGGGCTCGGTTTAGGGTACGGGTTAGGATTAGGGTACGTGTTAGGGTTAGGGTAGGGGTTAGGGTTAGGGTACGTGTTAGGGTTAGGGTAGTTAGTAAACCTATCCCACTCTCTAGATACCCCTTAGCACGTAAGGGAATATTATTTGGGGGTCCAGCCATGGAGAAGAGTTTAGACACTAGGATAAGATAAGGAACACACCCATTATAAAGAAATCACATTAGGATTCTCTTTTTAAGCTGTTCCTTAAAACATTAGTGCTTAGGAAATCTATTGGAGGCAGAAGCAGTCAAGGGTAGCCTAAGGTTAGGGTTAGGCTTAGGGTTAGGGTTAGGTTACGGCTTAGGGTACGGTTTCGGGGAGGGGTTCGGGTACGGCGTAGGGTATGGGTTAGGGTTAGGGTTAGGGTTAGTGTTAGGTTTAGGGCTCGGTTTAGGGTACGGGTTCGGATTAGGGTACGTGTTAGGGTTAGGGTAGGGGTTACGGTTAGGGTACGCGTTAGGGTTAGGGTAGTTATTAAACCTATCCCACTCTCTAGATACCCCTTAGCACGTAAAGGAATATTATTTGGGGGTCCAGCCATGGAGAAGAGTCTAGACACTAGGATAAGATAAGGAACACACCCATTATAAAGAAATCACATTAGGATTCTCTTTTTAAGCTGTTCCTTAAAACACTAGTGCTTAGGAAATCTATTGGAGGCAGAAGCAGTCAAGGGAAGCCTAGGGTTAGGGTTAGGCTTAGGGTTAGGCTTAGGGTACGGCTTAGGGTACGGGTTCGGGGAGGGGTTCGGGTACAGCGTAGGGTATGTGTTAGGGTTAGGGTTAGGGTTAGTGTTAAGGTTAAGACTCGGTTTAGGGAACGGGTTAGGATTAGGGTACGTGTTAGGGTTAGGGTAGGGGTTAGAGTTAGGGTACGCGTTAGGGTTAGGGTGGTTATTAAACCTATCCCACTCTCTAGATACCCCTTAGCACGTAAAGCAATATTATTTGGGGGTCCAGCCATGGAGAAGAGTTTAGACACTAGGATAAGATAAGGAACACACCCATTATAAAGAAATCACATTAGGATTCTATTTTTAAGCCGTTCCTTAAAACATTAGTGCTTAGAAAATCTATTGGAGGCAGAAGCAGTCAAGGGTAGCCTAGGGTTAGGGTTAGGCTTAGGGTTAGGGTTAGGGTACGGCTTAGGGTACGGGTTCGGGGAGGGGTTCGTGTACGGCGTAGGGTATGGGTTAGGGTTAGGGTTAGGGTTAGTTTTAGGGTTAGGGCTCGGTTTAGGGTACGGGTTAGGATTAGGGTACGTGTTAGGGTTAGGGTAGGGGTTAGGGTTAGGGAACGCGTTAGGGTTAGGGTAGTTATTAAACCTATCCCACTCTCTAGATACCCCTTAGCACGTAAAGGAATATTATTTGGGGGTCCAGCCATGGAGAAGAGTTTAGACACAAGGATAAGATAAGGAACACACCCATTATAAAGAAATCACATTAGGATTCTCTTTTTAAGCTGTTCCTTAAAGCACTAGTGCTTAGGAAATCTATTGGAGGCAGAAGCAGTCAAGGGTAGCCTAGGGTTAGGGTTAGGCTTAGGTTTAGGCTTAGGGTACGGCTTAGGGTACGGGTTCGGGGAGGGGTGCGGGTACGGCGTAGGGTATGGGTTAGGGTTAGGGTTAGGGTTAGTGTTAGGGTTAGGGCTCGGTTTAGGGTACGGGTTAGGATTAGGGTACGTGTTAGGGTTAGGGTAGGGGTTAGGGTTAGGGTACGTGTTAGGGTTAGGGTAGTTAGTAAACCTATCCCACTCTCTAGATACCCCTTAGCACGTAAGGGAATATTATTTGGGGGTCCAGCCATGGAGAAGAGTTTAGACACTAGGATAAGATAAGGAACACACCCATTATAAAGAAATCACATTAGGATTCTCTTTTTAAGCTGTTCCTTAAAACATTAGTGCTTAGGAAATCTATTGGAGGCAGAAGCAGTCAAGGGTAGCCTAAGGTTAGGGTTAGGCTTAGGGTTAGGGTTAGGTTACGGCTTAGGGTACGGTTTCGGGGAGGGGTTCGGGTACGGCGTAGGGTATGGGTTAGGGTTAGGGTTAGGGTTAGTGTTAGGTTTAGGGCTCGGTTTAGGGTACGGGTTCGGATTAGGGTACGTGTTAGGGTTAGGGTAGGGGTTACGGTTAGGGTACGCGTTAGGGTTAGGGTAGTTATTAAACCTATCCCACTCTCTAGATACCCCTTAGCACGTAAAGGAATATTATTTGGGGGTCCAGCCATGGAGAAGAGTCTAGACACTAGGATAAGATAAGGAACACACCCATTATAAAGAAATCACATTAGGATTCTCTTTTTAAGCTGTTCCTTAAAACACTAGTGCTTAGGAAATCTATTGGAGGCAGAAGCAGTCAAGGGAAGCCTAGGGTTAGGGTTAGGCTTAGGGTTAGGCTTAGGGTACGGCTTAGGGTACGGGTTCGGGGAGGGGTTCGGGTACAGCGTAGGGTATGTGTTAGGGTTAGGGTTAGGGTTAGTGTTAAGGTTAAGACTCGGTTTAGGGAACGGGTTAGGATTAGGGTACGTGTTAGGGTTAGGGTAGGGGTTAGAGTTAGGGTACGCGTTAGGGTTAGGGTGGTTATTAAACCTATCCCACTCTCTAGATACCCCTTAGCACGTAAAGCAATATTATTTGGGGGTCCAGCCATGGAGAAGAGTTTAGACACTAGGATAAGATAAGGAACACACCCATTATAAAGAAATCACATTAGGATTCTATTTTTAAGCCGTTCCTTAAAACATTAGTGCTTAGAAAATCTATTGGAGGCAGAAGCAGTCAAGGGTAGCCTAGGGTTAGGGTTAGGCTTAGGGTTAGGGTTAGGGTACGGCTTAGGGTACGGGTTCGGGGAGGGGTTCGTGTACGGCGTAGGGTATGGGTTAGGGTTAGGGTTAGGGTTAGTTTTAGGGTTAGGGCTCGGTTTAGGGTACGGGTTAGGATTAGGGTACGTGTTAGGGTTAGGGTAGGGGTTAGGGTTAGGGAACGCGTTAGGGTTAGGGTAGTTATTAAACCTATCCCACTCTCTAGATACCCCTTAGCACGTAAAGGAATATTATTTGGGGGTCCAGCCATGGAGAAGAGTTTAGACACAAGGATAAGATAAGGAACACACCCATTATAAAGAAATCACATTAGGAATCTCTTTTTAAGCCGTTCCTTAAAACACTAGTGCTTAGAAAATCTATTGGAGGCAGAAGCAGTCAAGGGTAGCGTAGGGTTAGGGTTAGGCTTAGGGTTAGGCTTAGGGTACGGCTTAGGGTACGGGTTCGGGGAGGGGTTCGGATACGGCGTAGGGTATGGGTTAGGGTTAGGGTTAGTGTTAGGATTAGGGCTCGGTTTAGGGTACGGGTTAGGATTAGGATACGTGTTAGGGTTAGGGTACGCGTTAGGGTTAGGGTACGCGTTAGGGTTAGGGTAGTTATTAAACCTATCCCACTCTCTACATACCCCTTAGAAAGTAAAGGAATATTATTTGGGGGTCCAGCCATGGAGAAGAGTTTAGACACTAGGATAAGATAAGGAACACACCCATTATAAAGAAATCACATTAGGATTCTCTTTTTCAGCTGTTCCTTAAAACACTAGTGCTTAGGAAATCTATTGGAGGCAGAAGCAGTCAAGGGTAGCCTAGGGTTAGGGTTAGGCTTAGGGTTAGGGTTAGGGTACGGGTACGGGGAGGTTTTCGGGTACGGCGTAGTGTATGGGTTAGGGTTAGGATTAGGGTTAGTGTTAGGGTTAGGGCTCGGTTTAGGGTACGGGTTAGGATTAGGGTACGTGTTAGGGTTAGGGTAGGGGTTAGGGTTAGGGTACGCGTTAGGGTTAGGGTAGTTATTAAAACTATCCCACTCTCTAGATACCCCTTAGCACGTAAAGGAATATTATTTGGGGATCCAGCCATGGAGAAGAGTCTAGACACTAGGATAAGATAAGGAACACACCCATTATAAAGAAATCACATTAGGATTCTCTTTTTCAGCTGTTCCTTAAAACACTAGTGCTTAGAAAATCTATTGGAGGCAGAAGCAGTCAAGGGTAGCCTAGGGTTAGGGTTAGGCTTAGGGTTAGGCTTAGGGTACGGCTTAGGGTACGGGTTCGTGTAGGGGTTCAGGTACGGCGTAGGGTATGGGTTAGGGTTAGGGTTAGGGTTAGTGTTAGCTTTAGGGCTCGGTTTAGGGTACGGGTTAGGATTAGGGTACGTGTTAGGGTTAGGGTACGCGTTAGGGTTAGGGTACGCGTTAGGGTTAGGGTAGTTATTAAACCTATCCCACTCTCTACATACCCCTTAGAACGTAAAGGAATATTATTTGGAGGTCCAGCCATGGAGAAGAGTTTAGACACTAGGATAAGATAAGGAACACACCTATTATAAAGAAATCACATTAGGATTCTCTTTTTAAGCTGTTCCTTAAAACATTAGTGCTTAGGAAATCTATTGGAGGCAGAAGCAGTCAAGGGTAGCCTAAGGTTAGGGTTAGGCTTAGGGTTAGGGTTAGGGTACGGCTTAGGGTACGGTTTCGGGGAGGGGTTCGGGTACGGCGTAGGGTATGGGTTAGGGTTAGGGTTAGTGTTAGTGTTAGGACTCGGTTTAGGGTACGGATTAGGATTAGGGTACGTGTTAGGGTTAGGGTAGGGGTTAGGGTTAGGGTACGCGTTAGGGTTAGGGTAGTTATTAAAACTATCCCACTCTCTAGATACCCCTTAGCACGTAAAGGAATATTATTTGGGGATCCAGCCATGGAGAAGAGTTTAGACACTAGGATAAGATAAGGAACACACCCATTATAAAGAAATCACATTAGGATTCTCTTTTTAAGCCGTTCCTTAAAACATTACTGCTTAGAAAATCTATTGGAGGCAGAAGCAGTCAAGGGTAGCGTAGGGTTAGGGTTAGGCTTAGGGTTAGGGTTAGGGTACGGCTTAGGGTACGGGTTCGGGGAGGGGTTCGGGTACGGCGTAGGGTATGGGTTAGGGTTAGGGTTAGGGTTAGTGTTAGGGTTAGGGCTCGGTTTAGGGTACGGGTTCGGATTAGGGTACGTGTTAGGGTTAGGGTAGGGGTTAGGGTTAGGGTACGCGTTAGGGTTAGGGTACGCGTTAGGTTTAGGGTAGTTAGTAAACCTATCCCACTCTCTAGAAACCCCTTAGCACGTAAGGGAATATTATTTGGGGGTCCAGCCATGGAGAAGAGTTTAGACACTAGGATAAGATAAGGAACACACCCATTATAAAGAAATCACATTAGGATTCTCTTTTTAAGCTGTTCCTTAAAGCACTAGTGCTTAGGAAATCTATTGGAGGCAGAAGCAGTCAAGGGTAGCCTAGGGTTAGGGTTAGGCTTAGGTTTAGGCTTAGGGTACGGCTTAGGGTACGGGTTCGGGGAGGGGTGCGGGTACGGCGTAGGGTATGGGTTAGGGTTAGGGTTAGGGTTAGTGTTAGGGTTAGGGCTCGGTTTAGGGTACGGGTTAGGATTAGGGTACGTGTTAGGGTTAGGGTAGGGGTTAGGGTTAGGGTACGTGTTAGGGTTAGGGTAGTTAGTAAACCTATCCCACTCTCTAGATACCCCTTAGCACGTAAGGGAATATTATTTGGGGGTCCAGCCATGGAGAAGAGTTTAGACACTAGGATAAGATAAGGAACACACCCATTATAAAGAAATCACATTAGGATTCTCTTTTTAAGCTGTTCCTTAAAGCACTAGTGCTTAGGAAATCTATTGGAGGCAGAAGCAGTCAAGGGTAGCCTAGGGTTAGGGTTAGGCTTAGGGTTAGGGTTAGGGTACGGCTTAGGGTACGGGTTCGGGGAGGGGTTCGGGTATGGCGTAGGGTATGGGTTAGGGTTAGGGTTAGGGTTAGTGTTAGGGTTAGGGCTCGGTTTAGGGTACGGGTTAGGATTAGGGTACGTGTTAGGGTTAGGGTAGGGGTTACGGTTAGGGTACGCGTTAGGGTTAGGGTAGTTATTAAACCTATCGCACTGTCTAGATACCCCTTAGCACGTAAAGGAATATTATTTGGGGGTCCAGCAATGGAGAAGAGTCTAGACACTAGGATAAGATAAGGAACACACCCATTATAAAGAAATCACATTAGGATTCTCTTTTTAAGCTGTTCCTTAAAACACTAGTGCTTAGGAATTCTATTGGAGGCAGAAGCAGTCAAGGGTAGCCTAAGGTTAGGGTTAGGCTTAGGGTTAGGCTTAGGGTACGGCTTAGGGTACGGGTTCGGGGAGGGGTTCGTGTACAGCGTAGGGTATGTGTTAGGGTTAGGGTTAGGGTTAGTGTTAAGGTTAGGGCTCGGTTTAGGGTACGGGTTAGGATTAGGGTACGTGTTAGGGTTAGGGTAGGGGTTAGAGTTAGGGTACGCGTTAGGGTTAGGGTAGTTATTAAACCTATCCCACTCTCTAGATACCCCTTAGCACGTAAAGGAATATTATTTGGGGGTCCAGCCATGGAGAAGAGTTTAGACAGTAGGATAAGATAAGGAACACACCCATTATAAAGAAATCACATTAGGATTCTCTTTTTAAGCTGTTCCTTAAAACACTAGTGCTTAGGAAATCTATTGGAGGCAGAAGCATTCAAGGGTAGCCTAGGATTAGGGTTAGGCTTAGGGTTAGGCTTAGGGTATGGCTTAGGGTACGGGTTCGGGGAGGGGTGCGGGTACGGCGTAGGGTATGGGTTAGGGTTAGGGTTAGGGTTAGTGTTAGGGTTAGGGCTCGGTTTAGGGTACGGGTTAGGATTAGGGTACGTGTTAGGGTTAGGGTAGGGGTTAGGGTTAGGGTAGTTAGTAAACCTATCCCACTCTCTAGATACCCCTTAGCACGTAAAGGAATATTATTTGGGGGTTCAGCCATGGAGAAGAGTTTAGACACTAGGATAAGATAAGGAACACACCCATTATAAAGAAATCACATTAGGATTCTCTTTTTAAGCTGTTCCTTAAAACACTAGTGCTTAGGAAATCTATTGGAGGCAGAAGCAGTCAAGGGTAGCCTAGGGTTAGGGTTAGGCTTAGGATTAGGGTTAGGGTACGGCTTAGGGTACGGGTTCGGGGAGGGGTGCGGGTACGGCGTAGGGTATGGGTTAGGGTTAGGGTTAGGGTTAGTGTTAGGGTTAGGGCTCGGTTTAGGGTACGGGTTAGGGTTAGGGTACGTGTTAGGGTTAGGGTAGGGGTTAGGGTTAGGGTACGCGTTAGGGTTAGGGTAGTTATTAAACCTATCCAACTCTCTAGATACCCCTTAGCACGTAAAGGAATATTATTTGGGGGTCCAGCCATGGAGAAGAGTTTAGACACTAGGATAAATAAGGAACACACCCATTATAAACAAATCACATTAGGATTCTCTTTTTAAGCCGTTCCTTAAAACACTACTGCTTAGGAAATGTATTGGAGGCAGAAGCAGTCAAGGGTAGCCTAGGGTTAGGGTTAGGCTTAGGGTTAGGCTTAGGGTACGGCTTAGGGTACGGGTTCGGGGAGGGGTGCGGGTACGGCGTTGGGTATGGGTTAGGGTTAGGGTTAGGGTTAGTGTTAGGGTTAGGGCTCGGTTTAGGGTACGGGTTAGGATTAGGGTACGTGTTAGGGTTAGGGTAGGGGTTAAGGTTAGGGTACGCGTTAGGGTTAGGGTAGTTAGTAAACCTATCCCACTCTCTAGATACCCCTTAGCACGTAAAGGAATATTATTTGGGGGTTCAGCCATGGAGAAGAGTTTAGACACTAGGATAAGATAAGGAACACACCCATTATAAAGAAATCACATTAGGATTCTCTTTTTAAGCTGTTCCTAAAACACTAGTGCTTAGGAAATCTACTGGAGGCAGAAGCAGTCAAGGGTAGCCTAGGGTTAGGGTTAGGCTTAGGGTTAGGCTTAGGGTACGGCTTAGGGTACGGGTTCGGGGAGGGGTGCGGGTACGGCGTAGGGTATGGGTTAGGGTTAGGGTTAGGGTTAGTGTTAGGGTTAGGGCTCAGTTTAGGGTACGGGTTAGGATTAGGGTACGTGTTAGGGTTAGGGTAGGGGTTAGGGTTAGGGTACGCGTTAGGGTTAGGGTAGTTATTAAACCTATCCCACTCTCTAGATACCCCTTAGCACGTAAAGGAATATTATTTGGGGGTCCAGCCATGGAGAAGAGTTTAGACACGAGGATAAATAAGGAACACACCCATTATAAAGAAATCACATTAGGATTCTCTTTTTAAGCTGTTCCTTAAAGCACTAGTGCTTAGGAAATCTACTGGAGGCAGAAGCAGTCAAGGGTAGCCTAGGGTTAGGGTTAGGCTTAGGGTTAGGGTTAGGGTACGGCTTAGGGTACGGTTTCGGGGAGGGGTTCGTGTACGGCGTAGGGTATGGGTTAGGGTTAGGGTTAGGGTTAGTGTTAGGTTTAGGGCTCGGTTTAGGGTACGGGTTCGGATTAGGGTACGTGTTAGGGTTAGGGTAGGGGTTACGGTTAGGGTACGCGTTAGGGTTAGGGTAGTTATTAAACCTATCGCACTGTCTAGATACCCCTTAGCACGTAAAGGAATATTATTTGGGGGTCCAGCCATGGAGAAGAGTCTAGACACTAGGATAAGATAAGGAACACACCCATTATAAAGAAATCACATTAGGATTCTCTTTTTAAGCTGTTCCTTAAAACACTAGTGCTTAGGAAATCTATTGGAGGCAGAAGCAGTCAAGGGAAGCCTAGGGTTAGGGTTAGGCTTAGGGTTAGGCTTAGGGTACGGCTTAGGGTACGGGTTCGGGGAGGGGTTCGGGTACAGCGTAGGGTATGTGTTAGGGTTAGGGTTAGGGTTAGTGTTAAGGTTAGGACTCGGTTTAGGGTACGGGTTAGGATTAGGGTACGTGTTAGGGTTAGGGTAGGGGTTAGAGTTAGGGTACGCGTTAGGGTTAGGGTAGTTATTAAACCTATCCCACTCTCTAGATACCCCTTAGCACGTAAAGCAATATTATTTGGGGGTCCAGCCATGGAGAAGAGTTTAGACACTAGGATAAGATAAGGAACACACCCATTATAAAGAAATCACATTAGGATTCTATTTTTAAGCCGTTCCTTAAAACATTAGTGCTTAGAAAATCTATTGGAGGCAGAAGCAGTCAAGGGTAGCCTAGGGTTAGGGTTAGGCTTAGGGTTAGGGTTAGGGTACGGCTTAGGGTACGGGTTCGGGGAGGGGTTCGTGTACGGCGTAGGGTATGGGTTAGGGTTAGGGTTAGGGTTAGTTTTAGGGTTAGGGCTCGGTTTAGGGTACGGGTTAGGATTAGGGTACGTGTTAGGGTTAGGGTAGGGGTTAGGGTTAGGGAACGCGTTAGGGTTAGGGTAGTTATTAAACCTATCCCACTCTCTAGATACCCCTTAGCACGTAAAGGAATATTATTTGGGGGTCCAGCCATGGAGAAGAGTTTAGACACAAGGATAAGATAAGGAACACACCCATTATAAAGAAATCACATTAGGATTCTCTTTTTAAGCCGTTCCTTAAAACACTAGTGCTTAGAAAATCTATTGGAGGCAGAAGCAGTCAAGGGTAGCGTAGGGTTAGGGTTAGGCTTAGGGTTAGGCTTAGGGTACGGCTTAGGGTACGGGTTCGGGGAGGGGTTCGGATACGGCGTAGGGTATGGGTTAGGGTTAGGGTTAGTGTTAGGATTAGGGCTCGGTTTAGGGTACGGGTTAGGATTAGGATACGTGTTAGGGTTAGGGTACGCGTTAGGGTTAGGGTACGCGTTAGGGTTAGGGTAGTTATTAAACCTATCCCACTCTCTACATACCCCTTAGAAAGTAAAGGAATATTATTTGGGGGTCCAGCCATGGAGAAGAGTTTAGACACTAGGATAAGATAAGGAACACACCCATTATAAAGAAATCACATTAGGATTCTCTTTTTCAGCTGTTCCTTAAAACACTAGTGCTTAGGAAATCTATTGGAGGCAGAAGCAGTCAAGGGTAGCCTAGGGTTAGGGTTAGGCTTAGGGTTAGGGTTAGGGTACGGGTACGGGGAGGTGTTCGGGTACGGCGTAGGGTATGGGTTAGGGTTAGGATTAGGGTTAGTGTTAGGGTTAGGGCTCGGTTTAGGGTACGGGTTAGGATTAGGGTACGTGTTAGGGTTAGGGTAGGGGTTAGGGTTAGGGTACGCGTTAGGGTTAGGGTAGTTATTAAAACTATCCCACTCTCTAGATACCCCTTAGCACGTAAAGGAATATTATTTGGGGATCCAGCCATGGAGAAGAGTCTAGACACTAGGATAAGATAAGGAACACACCCATTATAAAGAAATCACATTAGGATTCTCTTTTTCAGCTGTTCCTTAAAACACTAGTGCTTAGAAAATCTATTGGAGGCAGAAGCAGTCAAGGGTAGCCTAGGGTTAGGGTTAGGCTTAGGGTTAGGCTTAGGGTACGGCTTAGGGTACGGGTTCGTGTAGGGGTTCAGGTACGGCGTAGGGTATGGGTTAGGGTTAGGGTTAGGGTTAGTGTTAGCTTTAGGGCTCGGTTTAGGGTACGGGTTAGGATTAGGGTACGTGTTAGGGTTAGGGTACGCGTTAGGGTTAGGGTACGCGTTAGGGTTAGGGTAGTTATTAAACCTATCCCACTCTCTACATACCCCTTAGAACGTAAAGGAATATTATTTGGAGGTCCAGCCATGGAGAAGAGTTTAGACACTAGGATAAGATAAGGAACACACCTATTATAAAGAAATCACATTAGGATTCTCTTTTTAAGCTGTTCCTTAAAACATTAGTGCTTAGGAAATCTATTGGAGGCAGAAGCAGTCAAGGGTAGCCTAAGGTTAGGGTTAGGCTTAGGGTTAGGGTTAGGGTACGGCTTAGGGTACGGTTTCGGGGAGGGGTTCGGGTACGGCGTAGGGTATGGGTTAGGGTTAGGGTTAGTGTTAGTGTTAGGACTCGGTTTAGGGTACGGATTAGGATTAGGGTACGTGTTAGGGTTAGGGTAGGGGTTAGGGTTAGGGTACGCGTTAGGGTTAGGGTAGTTATTAAAACTATCCCACTCTCTAGATACCCCTTAGCACGTAAAGGAATATTATTTGGGGATCCAGCCATGGAGAAGAGTTTAGACACTAGGATAAGATAAGGAACACACCCATTATAAAGAAATCACATTAGGATTCTCTTTTTAAGCCGTTCCTTAAAACATTACTGCTTAGAAAATCTATTGGAGGCAGAAGCAGTCAAGGGTAGCGTAGGGTTAGGGTTAGGCTTAGGGTTAGGGTTAGGGTACGGCTTAGGGTACGGGTTCGGGGAGGGGTTCGGGTACGGCGTAGGGTATGGGTTAGGGTTAGGGTTAGGGTTAGTGTTAGGGTTAGGGCTCGGTTTAGGGTACGGGTTCAGATTAGGGTACGTGTTAGGGTTAGGGTAGGGGTTAGGGTTAGGGTACACGTTAGGGTTAGGGTACGCGTTAGGTTTAGGGTAGTTAGTAAACCTATCCCACTCTCTAGAAACCCCTTAGCACGTAAGGGAATATTATTTGGGGGTCCAGCCATGGAGAAGAGTTTAGACACTAGGATAAGATAAGGAACACACCCATTATAAAGAAATCACATTAGGATTCTCTTTTTAAGCTGTTCCTTAAAGCACTAGTGCTTAGGAAATCTATTGGAGGCAGAAGCAGTCAAGGGTAGCCTAGGGTTAGGGTTAGGCTTAGGTTTAGGCTTAGGGTACGGCTTAGGGTACGGGTTCGGGGAGGGGTGCGGGTACGGCGTAGGGTATGGGTTAGGGTTAGGGTTAGGGTTAGTGTTAGGGTTAGGGCTCGGTTTAGGGTACGGGTTAGGATTAGGGTACGTGTTAGGGTTAGGGTAGGGGTTAGGGTTAGGGTACGTGTTAGGGTTAGGGTAGTTAGTAAACCTATCCCACTCTCTAGATACCCCTTAGCACGTAAGGGAATATTATTTGGGGGTCCAGCCATGGAGAAGAGTTTAGACACTAGGATAAGATAAGGAACACACCCATTATAAAGAAATCACATTAGGATTCTCTTTTTAAGCTGTTCCTTAAAGCACTAGTGCTTAGGAAATCTATTGGAGGCAGAAGCAGTCAAGGGTAGCCTAGGGTTAGGGTTAGGCTTAGGGTTAGGGTTAGGGTACGGCTTAGGGTACGGGTTCGGGGAGGGGTTCGGGTATGGCGTAGGGTATGGGTTAGGGTTAGGGTTAGGGTTAGTGTTAGGGTTAGGGCTCGGTTTAGGGTACGGGTTAGGATTAGGGTACGTGTTAGGGTTAGGGTAGGGGTTAGGGTTAGGGTACGTGTTAGGGTTAGGGTAGTTAGTAAACCTATCCCACTCTCTAGATACCCCTTAGCACGTAAGGGAATATTATTTGGGGGTCCAGCCATGGAGAAGAGTTTAGACACTAGGATAAGATAAGGAACACACCCATTATAAAGAAATCACATTAGGATTCTCTTTTTAAGCTGTTCCTTAAAGCACTAGTGCTTAGGAAATCTATTGGAGGCAGAAGCAGTCAAGGGTAGCCTAGGGTTAGGGTTAGGCTTAGGGTTAGGGTTAGGGTACGGCTTAGGGTACGGTTTCGGTGAGGGGTTCGTGTACGGCGTAGGGTATGGGTTAGGGTTAGGGTTAGGGTTAGTGTTAGGGTTAGGGCTCGGTTTAGGGTACGGGTTCGGATTAGGGTATGTGTTAGGGTTAGGGTAGGGGTTACGGTTAGGGTACGCGTTAGGGTTAGGGTAGTTATTAAACCTATCGCACTGTCTAGATACCCCTTAGCACGTAAAGGAATATTATTTGGGGGTCCAGCAATGGAGAAGAGTCTAGACACTAGGATAAGATAAGGAACACACCCATTATAAAGAAATCACATTAGGATTCTCTTTTTAAGCTGTTCCTTAAAACACTAGTGCTTAGGAATTCTATTGGAGGCAGAAGCAGTCAAGGGTAGCCTAAGGTTAGGGTTAGGCTTAGGGTTAGGCTTAGGGTACGGCTTAGGGTACGGGTTCGGGGAGGGGTTCGTGTACAGCGTAGGGTATGTGTTAGGGTTAGGGTTAGGGTTAGTGTTAAGGTTAGGGCTCGGTTTAGGGTACGGGTTAGGATTAGGGTACGTGTTAGGGTTAGGGTAGGGGTTAGAGTTAGGGTACGCGTTAGGGTTAGGGTAGTTATTAAACCTATCCCACTCTATAGATACCCCTTAGCACGTAAAGGAATATTATTTGGGGGTCCAGCCATGGAGAAGAGTTTAGACACTAGGATAAGATAAGGAACACACCCATTATAAAGAAATCACATTAGGATTCTCTTTTTAAGCTGTTCCTTAAAACACTAGTGCTTAGGAAATCTATTGGAGGCAGAAGCATTCAAGGGTAGCCTAGGATTAGGGTTAGGCTTAGGGTTAGGCTTAGGGTATGGCTTAGGGTACGGGTTCGGGGAGGGGTGCGGGTACGGCGTAGGGTATGGGTTAGGGTTAGGGTTAGGGTTAGTGTTAGGGTTAGGGCTCGGTTTAGGGTACGGGTTAGGATTAGGGTACGTGTTAGGGTTAGGGTAGGGGTTAGGGTTAGGGTAGTTAGTAAACCTATCCCACTCTCTAGATACCCCTTAGCACGTAAAGGAATATTATTTGGGGGTTCAGCCATGGAGAAGAGTTTAGACACTAGGATAAGATAAGGAACACACCCATTATAAAGAAATCACATTAGGATTCTCTTTTTAAGCTGTTCCTTAAAACACTAGTGCTTAGGAAATCTATTGGAGGCAGAAGCAGTCAAGGGTAGCCTAGGGTTAGGGTTAGGCTTAGGATTAGGGTTAGGGTACGGCTTAGGGTACGGGTTCGGGGAGGGGTGCGGGTACGGCGTAGGGTATGGGTTAGGGTTAGGGTTAGGGTTAGTGTTAGGGTTAGGGCTCGGTTTAGGGTACGGGTTAGGATTAGGGTACGTGTTAGGGTTAGGGTAGGGGTTAAGGTTAGGGTACGCGTTAGGGTTAGGGTAGTTAGTAAACCTATCCCACTCTCTAGATACCCCTTAGCACGTAAAGGAATATTATTTGGGGGTTCAGCCATGGAGAAGAGTTTAGACACTAGGATAAGATAAGGAACACACCCATTATAAAGAAATCACATTAGGATTCTCTTTTTAAGCTGTTCCTAAAACACTAGTGCTTAGGAAATCTACTGGAGGCAGAAGCAGTCAAGGGTAGCCTAGGGTTAGGGTTAGGCTTAGGGTTAGGCTTAGGGTACGGCTTAGGGTACGGGTTCGGGGAGGGGTGCGGGTACGGCGTAGGGTATGGGTTAGGGTTAGGGTTAGGGTTAGTGTTAGGGTTAGGGCTCAGTTTAGGGTACGGGTTAGGATTAGGGTACGTGTTAGGGTTAGGGTAGGGGTTAGGGTTAGGGTACGCGTTAGGGTTAGGGTAGTTATTAAACCTATCCCACTCTCTAGATACCCCTTAGCACGTAAAGGAATATTATTTGGGGGTCCAGCCATGGAGAAGAGTTTAGACACGAGGATAAATAAGGAACACACCCATTATAAAGAAATCACATTAGGATTCTCTTTTTAAGCTGTTCCTTAAAGCACTAGTGCTTAGGAAATCTACTGGAGTCAGAAGCAGTCAAGGGTAGCCTAGGGTTAGGGTTAGGCTTAGGGTTAGGCTTAGGGTACGGCTTAGGGTACGGGTTCGGGGAGGGGTTCGGGTACAGCGTAGGGTATGTGTTAGGGTTAGGGTTAGGGTTAGTGTTAAGGTTAGGACTCGGTTTAGGGTACGGGTTAGGATTAGGGTACGTGTTAGGGTTAGGGTAGGGGTTAGAGTTAGGGTACGCGTTAGGGTTAGGGTAGTTATTAAACCTATCCCACACTCTAGATACCCCTTAGCACGTAAAGCAATATTATTTGGGGGTCCAGCCATGGAGAAGAGTTTAGACACTAGGATAAGATAAGGAACACACCCATTATAAAGAAATCACATTAGGATTCTATTTTTAAGCCGTTCCTTAAAACATTAGTGCTTAGAAAATCTATTGGAGGCAGAAGCAGTCAAGGGTAGCCTAGGGTTAGGGTTAGGCTTAGGGTTAGGGTTAGGGTACGGCTTAGGGTACGGGTTCGGGGAGGGGTTCGTGTACGGCGTAGGGTATGGGTTAGGGTTAGGGTTAGGGTTAGTTTTAGGGTTAGGGCTCGGTTTAGGGTACGGGTTAGGATTAGGGTACGTGTTAGGGTTAGGGTAGGGGTTAGGGTTAGGGAACGCGTTAGGGTTAGGGTAGTTATTAAACCTATCCCACTCTCTAGATACCCCTTAGCACGTAAAGGAATATTATTTGGGGGTCCAGCCATGGAGAAGAGTTTAGACACAAGGATAAGATAAGGAACACACCCATTATAAAGAAATCACATTAGGATTCTCTTTTTAAGCCGTTCCTTAAAACACTAGTGCTTAGAAAATCTATTGGAGGCAGAAGCAGTCAAGGGTAGCGTAGGGTTAGGGTTAGGCTTAGGGTTAGGCTTAGGGTACGGCTTAGGGTACGGGTTCGGGGAGGGGTTCGGATACGGCGTAGGGTATGGGTTAGGGTTAGGGTTAGTGTTAGGGTTAGGGCTCGGTTTAGGGTACGGGTTAGGATTAGGATACGTGTTAGGGTTAGGGTACGCGTTACGGTTAGGGTACGCGTTAGGGTTAGGGTAGTTATTAAACCTATCCCACTCTCTACATACCCCTTAGAAAGTAAAGGAATATTATTTGGGGGTCCAGCCATGGAGAAGAGTTTAGACACTAGGATAAGATAAGGAACACACCCATTATAAAGAAATCACATTAGGATTCTCTTTTTCAGCTGTTCCTTAAAACACTAGTGCTTAGGAAATCTATTGGAGGCAGAAGCAGTCAAGGGTAGCCTAGGGTTAGGGTTAGGCTTAGGGTTAGGGTTAGGGTACGGGTACGGGGAGGTTTTCGGGTACGGCGTAGGGTATGGGTTAGGGTTAGGATTAGGGTTAGTGTTAGGGTTAGGGCTCGGTTTAGGGTACGGGTTAGGATTAGGGTACGTGTTAGGGTTAGGGTAGGGGTTAGGGTTAGGGTACGCGTTAGGGTTTGGGTAGTTATTAAAACTATCCCACTCTCTAGATACCCCTTAGCACGTAAAGGAATATTATTTGGGGATCCAGCCATGGAGAAGAGTCTAGACACTAGGATAAGATAAGGAACACACCCATTATAAAGAAATCACATTAGGATTCTCTTTTTCAGCTGTTCCTTAAAACACTAGTGCTTAGAAAATCTATTGGAGGCAGAAGCAGTCAAGGGTAGCCTAGGGTTAGGGTTAGGCTTAGGGTTAGGCTTAGGGTACGGCTTAGGGTACGGGTTCGTGTAGGGGTTCAGGTACGGCGTAGGGTATGGGTTAGGGTTAGGGTTAGGGTTAGTGTTAGCTTTAGGGCTCGGTTTAGGGTACGGGTTAGGATTAGGGTACGTGTTAGGGTTAGGGTACGCGTTAGGGTTAGGGTACGCGTTAGGGTTAGGGTAGTTATTAAACCTATCCCACTCTCTACATACCCCTTAGAACGTAAAGGAATATTATTTGGAGGTCCAGCCATGGAGAAGAGTTTAGACACTAGGATAAGATAAGGAACACACCTATTATAAAGAAATCACATTAGGATTCTCTTTTTAAGCTGTTCCTTAAAACATTAGTGCTTAGGAAATCTATTGGAGGCAGAAGCAGTCAAGGGTAGCCTAAGGTTAGGGTTAGGCTTAGGGTTAGGGTTAGGGTACGGCTTAGGGTACGGTTTCGGGGAGGGGTTCGGGTACGGCGTA
This sequence comes from Balaenoptera borealis, assembly GCF_965194805.1. Taxonomy (NCBI): domain Eukaryota; kingdom Metazoa; phylum Chordata; class Mammalia; order Artiodactyla; family Balaenopteridae; genus Balaenoptera; species Balaenoptera borealis. Next base: position 696,666 of record NW_028123911.1, on the reverse strand, counting down.
GGGTATGGGTTAGGGTTAGGGTTAGTGTTAGTGTTAGGACTCGGTTTAGGGTACGGATTAGGATAAGGGTACGTGTTAGGGTTAGGGTAGGGGTTAGGGTTAGGGTACGCGTTAGGGTTAGGGTAGTTATTAAAACTATCCCACTCTCTAGATACCCCTTAGCACGTAAAGGAATATTATTTGGGGATCCAGCCATGGAGAAGAGTTTAGACACTAGGATAAGATAAGGAACACACCCATTATAAAGAAATCACATTAGGATTCTCTTTTTAAGCCGTTCCTTAAAACATTACTGCTTAGAAAATCTATTGGAGGCAGAAGCAGTCAAGGGTAGCGTAGGGTTAGGGTTAGGCTTAGGGTTAGGGTTAGGGTACGGCTTAGGGTACGGGTTCGGGGAGGGGTTCGGGTACGGCGTAGGGTATGGGTTAGGGTTAGGGTTAGGGTTAGTGTTAGGGTTAGGGCTCGGTTTAGGGTACGTGTTCGGATTAGGGTACGTGTTAGGGTTAGGGTAGGGGTTAGGGTTAGGGTACGCGTTAGGGTTAGGGTACGCGTTAGGTTTAGGGTAGTTAGTAAACCTATCCCACTCTCTAGAAACCCCTTAGCACGTAAGGGAATATTATTTGGGGGTCCAGCCATGGAGAAGAGTTTAGACACTAGGATAAGATAAGGAACACACCCATTATAAAGAAATCACATTAGGATTCTCTTTTTAAGCTGTTCCTTAAAGCACTAGTGCTTAGGAAATCTATTGGAGGCAGAAGCAGTCAAGGGTAGCCTAGGGTTAGGGTTAGGCTTAGGTTTAGGCTTAGGGTACGGCTTAGGGTACGGGTTCGGGGAGGGGTGCGGGTACGGCGTAGGGTATGGGTTAGGGTTAGGGTTAGGGTTAGTGTTAGGGTTAGGGCTCGGTTTAGGGTACGGGTTAGGATTAGGGTACGTGTTAGGGTTAGGGTAGGGGTTAGGGTTAGGGTACGTGTTAGGGTTAGGGTAGTTAGTAAACCTATCCCACTCTCTAGATACCCCTTAGCACGTAAGGGAATATTATTTGGGGGTCCAGCCATGGAGAAGAGTTTAGACACTAGGATAAGATAAGGAACACACCCATTATAAAGAAATCACATTAGGATTCTCTTTTTAAGCTGTTCCTTAAAACATTAGTGCTTAGGAAATCTATTGGAGGCAGAAGCAGTCAAGGGTAGCCTAAGGTTAGGGTTAGGCTTAGGGTTAGGGTTAGGTTACGGCTTAGGGTACGGTTTCGGGGAGGGGTTCGGGTACGGCGTAGGGTATGGGTTAGGGTTAGGGTTAGGGTTAGTGTTAGGTTTAGGGCTCGGTTTAGGGTACGGGTTCGGATTAGGGTACGTGTTAGGGTTAGGGTAGGGGTTACGGTTAGGGTACGCGTTAGGGTTAGGGTAGTTATTAAACCTATCGCACTGTCTAGATACCCCTTAGCACGTAAAGGAATATTATTTGGGGGTCCAGCCATGGAGAAGAGTCTAGACACTAGGATAAGATAAGGAACACACCCATTATAAAGAAATCACATTAGGATTCTCTTTTTAAGCTGTTCCTTAAAACACTAGTGCTTAGGAAATCTATTGGAGGCAGAAGCAGTCAAGGGAAGCCTAGGGTTAGGGTTAGGCTTAGGGTTAGGCTTAGGGTACGGCTTAGGGTACGGGTTCGGGGAGGGGTTCGGGTACAGCGTAGGGTATGTGTTAGGGTTAGGGTTAGGGTTAGTGTTAAGGTTAAGACTCGGTTTAGGGAACGGGTTAGGATTAGGGTACGTGTTAGGGTTAGGGTAGGGGTTAGAGTTAGGGTACGCGTTAGGGTTAGGGTGGTTATTAAACCTATCCCACTCTCTAGATACCCCTTAGCACGTAAAGCAATATTATTTGGGGGTCCAGCCATGGAGAAGAGTTTAGACACTAGGATAAGATAAGGAACACACCCATTATAAAGAAATCACATTAGGATTCTATTTTTAAGCCGTTCCTTAAAACATTAGTGCTTAGAAAATCTATTGGAGGCAGAAGCAGTCAAGGGTAGCCTAGGGTTAGGGTTAGGCTTAGGGTTAGGGTTAGGGTACGGCTTAGGGTACGGGTTCGGGGAGGGGTTCGTGTACGGCGTAGGGTATGGGTTAGGGTTAGGGTTAGGGTTAGTTTTAGGGTTAGGGCTCGGTTTAGGGTACGGGTTAGGATTAGGGTACGTGTTAGGGTTAGGGTAGGGGTTAGGGTTAGGGAACGCGTTAGGGTTAGGGTAGTTATTAAACCTATCCCACTCTCTAGATACCCCTTAGCACGTAAAGGAATATTATTTGGGGGTCCAGCCATGGAGAAGAGTTTAGACACAAGGATAAGATAAGGAACACACCCATTATAAAGAAATCACATTAGGAATCTCTTTTTAAGCCGTTCCTTAAAACACTAGTGCTTAGAAAATCTATTGGAGGCAGAAGCAGTCAAGGGTAGCGTAGGGTTAGGGTTAGGCTTAGGGTTAGGCTTAGGGTACGGCTTAGGGTACGGGTTCGGGGAGGGGTTCGGATACGGCGTAGGGTATGGGTTAGGGTTAGGGTTAGTGTTAGGATTAGGGCTCGGTTTAGGGTACGGGTTAGGATTAGGATACGTGTTAGGGTTAGGGTACGCGTTAGGGTTAGGGTACGCGTTAGGGTTAGGGTAGTTATTAAACCTATCCCACTCTCTACATACCCCTTAGAAAGTAAAGGAATATTATTTGGGGGTCCAGCCATGGAGAAGAGTTTAGACACTAGGATAAGATAAGGAACACACCCATTATAAAGAAATCACATTAGGATTCTCTTTTTCAGCTGTTCCTTAAAACACTAGTGCTTAGGAAATCTATTGGAGGCAGAAGCAGTCAAGGGTAGCCTAGGGTTAGGGTTAGGCTTAGGGTTAGGGTTAGGGTACGGGTACGGGGAGGTTTTCGGGTACGGCGTAGTGTATGGGTTAGGGTTAGGATTAGGGTTAGTGTTAGGGTTAGGGCTCGGTTTAGGGTACGGGTTAGGATTAGGGTACGTGTTAGGGTTAGGGTAGGGGTTAGGGTTAGGGTACGCGTTAGGGTTAGGGTAGTTATTAAAACTATCCCACTCTCTAGATACCCCTTAGCACGTAAAGGAATATTATTTGGGGATCCAGCCATGGAGAAGAGTCTAGACACTAGGATAAGATAAGGAACACACCCATTATAAAGAAATCACATTAGGATTCTCTTTTTCAGCTGTTCCTTAAAACACTAGTGCTTAGAAAATCTATTGGAGGCAGAAGCAGTCAAGGGTAGCCTAGGGTTAGGGTTAGGCTTAGGGTTAGGCTTAGGGTACGGCTTAGGGTACGGGTTCGTGTAGGGGTTCAGGTACGGCGTAGGGTATGGGTTAGGGTTAGGGTTAGGGTTAGTGTTAGCTTTAGGGCTCGGTTTAGGGTACGGGTTAGGATTAGGGTACGTGTTAGGGTTAGGGTACGCGTTAGGGTTAGGGTACGCGTTAGGGTTAGGGTAGTTATTAAACCTATCCCACTCTCTACATACCCCTTAGAACGTAAAGGAATATTATTTGGAGGTCCAGCCATGGAGAAGAGTTTAGACACTAGGATAAGATAAGGAACACACCTATTATAAAGAAATCACATTAGGATTCTCTTTTTAAGCTGTTCCTTAAAACATTAGTGCTTAGGAAATCTATTGGAGGCAGAAGCAGTCAAGGGTAGCCTAAGGTTAGGGTTAGGCTTAGGGTTAGGGTTAGGGTACGGCTTAGGGTACGGTTTCGGGGAGGGGTTCGGGTACGGCGTAGGGTATGGGTTAGGGTTAGGGTTAGTGTTAGTGTTAGGACTCGGTTTAGGGTACGGATTAGGATAAGGGTACGTGTTAGGGTTAGGGTAGGGGTTAGGGTTAGGGTACGCGTTAGGGTTAGGGTAGTTATTAAAACTATCCCACTCTCTAGATACCCCTTAGCACGTAAAGGAATATTATTTGGGGATCCAGCCATGGAGAAGAGTTTAGACACTAGGATAAGATAAGGAACACACCCATTATAAAGAAATCACATTAGGATTCTCTTTTTAAGCCGTTCCTTAAAACATTACTGCTTAGAAAATCTATTGGAGGCAGAAGCAGTCAAGGGTAGCGTAGGGTTAGGGTTAGGCTTAGGGTTAGGGTTAGGGTACGGCTTAGGGTACGGGTTCGGGGAGGGGTTCGGGTACGGCGTAGGGTATGGGTTAGGGTTAGGGTTAGGGTTAGTGTTAGGGTTAGGGCTCGGTTTAGGGTACGGGTTCGGATTAGGGTACGTGTTAGGGTTAGGGTAGGGGTTAGGGTTAGGGTACGCGTTAGGGTTAGGGTACGCGTTAGGTTTAGGGTAGTTAGTAAACCTATCCCACTCTCTAGAAACCCCTTAGCACGTAAGGGAATATTATTTGGGGGTCCAGCCATGGAGAAGAGTTTAGACACTAGGATAAGATAAGGAACACACCCATTATAAAGAAATCACATTAGGATTCTCTTTTTAAGCTGTTCCTTAAAGCACTAGTGCTTAGGAAATCTATTGGAGGCAGAAGCAGTCAAGGGTAGCCTAGGGTTAGGGTTAGGCTTAGGTTTAGGCTTAGGGTACGGCTTAGGGTACGGGTTCGGGGAGGGGTGCGGGTACGGCGTAGGGTATGGGTTAGGGTTAGGGTTAGTGTTAGTGTTAGGGTTAGGGCTCGGTTTAGGGTACGGGTTAGGATTAGGGTACGTGTTAGGGTTAGGGTAGGGGTTAGGGTTAGGGTACGTGTTAGGGTTAGGGTAGTTAGTAAACCTATCCCACTCTCTAGATACCCCTTAGCACGTAAGGGAATATTATTTGGGGGTCCAGCCATGGAGAAGAGTTTAGACACTAGGATAAGATAAGGAACACACCCATTATAAAGAAATCACATTAGGATTCTCTTTTTAAGCTGTTCCTTAAAGCACTAGTGCTTAGGAAATCTATTGGAGGCAGAAGCAGTCAAGGGTAGCCTAGGGTTAGGGTTAGGCTTAGGGTTAGGGTTAGGGTACGGCTTAGGGTACGGGTTCGGGGAGGGGTTCGGGTATGGCGTAGGGTATGGGTTAGGGTTAGGGTTAGGGTTAGTGTTAGGGTTAGGGCTCGGTTTAGGGTACGGGTTAGGATTAGGGTACGTGTTAGGGTTAGGGTAGGGGTTACGGTTAGGGTACGCGTTAGGGTTAGGGTAGTTATTAAACCTATCGCACTGTCTAGATACCCCTTAGCACGTAAAGGAATATTATTTGGGGGTCCAGCAATGGAGAAGAGTCTAGACACTAGGATAAGATAAGGAACACACCCATTATAAAGAAATCACATTAGGATTCTCTTTTTAAGCTGTTCCTTAAAACACTAGTGCTTAGGAATTCTATTGGAGGCAGAAGCAGTCAAGGGTAGCCTAAGGTTAGGGTTAGGCTTAGGGTTAGGCTTAGGGTACGGCTTAGGGTACGGGTTCGGGGAGGGGTTCGTGTACCGCGTAGGGTATGTGTTAGGGTTAGGGTTAGGGTTAGTGTTAAGGTTAGGGCTCGGTTTAGGGTACGGGTTAGGATTAGGGTACGTGTTAGGGTTAGGGTAGGGGTTAGAGTTAGGGTACGCGTTAGGGTTAGGGTAGTTATTAAACCTATCCCACTCTCTAGATACCCCTTAGCACGTAAAGGAATATTATTTGGGGGTCCAGCCATGGAGAAGAGTTTAGACACTAGGATAAGATAAGGAACACACCCATTATAAAGAAATCACATTAGGATTCTCTTTTTAAGCTGTTCCTTAAAACACTAGTGCTTAGGAAATCTATTGGAGGCAGAAGCATTCAAGGGTAGCCTAGGATTAGGGTTAGGCTTAGGGTTAGGCTTAGGGTATGGCTTAGGGTACGGGTTCGGGGAGGGGTGCGGGTACGGCGTAGGGTATGGGTTAGGGTTAGGGTTAGGGTTAGTGTTAGGGTTAGGGCTCGGTTTAGGGTACGGGTTAGGATTAGGGTACGTGTTAGGGTTAGGGTAGGGGTTAGGGTTAGGGTAGTTAGTAAACCTATCCCACTCTCTAGATACCCCTTAGCACGTAAAGGAATATTATTTGGGGGTTCAGCCATGGAGAAGAGTTTAGACACTAGGATAAGATAAGGAACACACCCATTATAAAGAAATCACATTAGGATTCTCTTTTTAAGCTGTTCCTTAAAACACTAGTGCTTAGGAAATCTATTGGAGGCAGAAGCAGTCAAGGGTAGCCTAGGGTTAGGGTTAGGCTTAGGATTAGGGTTAGGGTACGGCTTAGGGTACGGGTTCGGGGAGGGGTGCGGGTACGGCGTAGGGTATGGGTTAGGGTTAGGGTTAGGGTTAGTGTTAGGGTTAGGGCTCGGTTTAGGGTACGGGTTAGGATTAGGGTACGTGTTAGGGTTAGGGTAGGGGTTAGGGTTAGGGTACGCGTTAGGGTTAGGGTAGTTATTAAACCTATCCAACTCTCTAGATACCCCTTAGCACGTAAAGGAATATTATTTGGGGGTCCAGCCATGGAGAAGAGTTTAGACACTAGGATAAATAAGGAACACACCCATTATAAACAAATCACATTAGGATTCTCTTTTTAAGCCGTTCCTTAAAACACTACTGCTTAGGAAATGTATTGGAGGCAGAAGCAGTCAAGGGTAGCCTAGGGTTAGGGTTAGGCTTAGGGTTAGGCTTAGGGTACGGCTTAGGGTACGGGTTCGGGGAGGGGTGCGGGTACGGCGTTGGGTATGGGTTAGGGTTAGGGTTAGGGTTAGTGTTAGGGTTAGGGCTCGGTTTAGGGTACGGGTTAGGATTAGGGTACGTGTTAGGGTTAGGGTAGGGGTTAAGGTTAGGGTACGCGTTAGGGTTAGGGTAGTTAGTAAACCTATCCCACTCTCTAGATACCCCTTAGCACGTAAAGGAATATTATTTGGGGGTTCAGCCATGGAGAAGAGTTTAGACACTAGGATAAGATAAGGAACACACCCATTATAAAGAAATCACATTAGGATTCTCTTTTTAAGCTGTTCCTAAAACACTAGTGCTTAGGAAATCTACTGGAGGCAGAAGCAGTCAAGGGTAGCCTAGGGTTAGGGTTAGGCTTAGGGTTAGGCTTAGGGTACGGCTTAGGGTACGGGTTCGGGGAGGGGTGCGGGTACGGCGTAGGGTATGGGTTAGGGTTAGGGTTAGGGTTAGTGTTAGGGTTAGGGCTCAGTTTAGGGTACGGGTTAGGATTAGGGTACGTGTTAGGGTTAGGGTAGGGGTTAGGGTTAGGGTACGCGTTAGGGTTAGGGTAGTTATTAAACCTATCCCACTCTCTAGATACCCCTTAGCACGTAAAGGAATATTATTTGGGGGTCCAGCCATGGAGAAGAGTTTAGACACGAGGATAAATAAGGAACACACCCATTATAAAGAAATCACATTAGGATTCTCTTTTTAAGCTGTTCCTTAAAGCACTAGTGCTTAGGAAATCTACTGGAGGCAGAAGCAGTCAAGGGTAGCCTAGGGTTAGGGTTAGGCTTAGGGTTAGGGTTAGGGTACGGCTTAGGGTACGGTTTCGGGGAGGGGTTCGTGTACGGCGTAGGGTATGGGTTAGGGTTAGGGTTAGGGTTAGTGTTAGGTTTAGGGCTCGGTTTAGGGTACGGGTTCGGATTAGGGTACGTGTTAGGGTTAGGGTAGGGGTTACGGTTAGGGTACGCGTTAGGGTTAGGGTAGTTATTAAACCTATCGCACTGTCTAGATACCCCTTAGCACGTAAAGGAATATTATTTGGGGGTCCAGCCATGGAGAAGAGTCTAGACACGAGGATAAGATAAGGAACACACCCATTATAAAGAAATCACATTAGGATTCTCTTTTTAAGCTGTTCCTTAAAACACTAGTGCTTAGGAAATCTATTGGAGGCAGAAGCAGTCAAGGGAAGCCTAGGGTTAGGGTTAGGCTTAGGGTTAGGCTTAGGGTACGGCTTAGGGTACGGGTTCGGGGAGGGGTTCGGGTACAGCGTAGGGTATGTGTTAGGGTTAGGGTTAGGGTTAGTGTTAAGGTTAGGACTCGGTTTAGGGTACGGGTTAGGATTAGGGTACGTGTTAGGGTTAGGGTAGGGGTTAGAGTTAGGGTACGCGTTAGGGTTAGGGTAGTTATTAAACCTATCCCACTCTCTAGATACCCCTTAGCACGTAAAGCATATTATTTGGGGGTCCAGCCATGGAGAAGAGTTTAGACACTAGGATAAGATAAGGAACACACCCATTATAAAGAAATCACATTAGGATTCTATTTTTAAGCCGTTCCTTAAAACATTAGTGCTTAGAAAATCTATTGGAGGCAGAAGCAGTCAAGGGTAGCCTAGGGTTAGGGTTAGGCTTAGGGTTAGGGTTAGGGTACGGCTTAGGGTACGGGTTCGGGGAGGGGTTCGTGTACGGCGTAGGGTATGGGTTAGGGTTAGGGTTAGGGTTAGTTTTAGGGTTAGGGCTCGGTTTAGGGTACGGGTTAGGATTAGGGTACGTGTTAGGGTTAGGGTAGGGGTTAGGGTTAGGGAACGCGTTAGGGTTAGGGTAGTTATTAAACCTATCCCACTCTCTAGATACCCCTTAGCACGTAAAGGAATATTATTTGGGGGTCCAGCCATGGAGAAGAGTTTAGACACAAGGATAAGATAAGGAACACACCCATTATAAAGAAATCACATTAGGATTCTCTTTTTAAGCCGTTCCTTAAAACACTAGTGCTTAGAAAATCTATTGGAGGCAGAAGCAGTCAAGGGTAGCGTAGGGTTAGGGTTAGGCTTAGGGTTAGGCTTAGGGTACGGCTTAGGGTACGGGTTCGGGGAGGGGTTCGGATACGGCGTAGGGTATGGGTTAGGGTTAGGGTTAGTGTTAGGATTAGGGCTCGGTTTAGGGTACGGGTTAGGATTAGGATACGTTTTAGGGTTAGGGTACGCGTTAGGGTTAGGGTACGCGTTAGGGTTAGGGTAGTTATTAAACCTATCCCACTCTCTACATACCCCTTAGAAAGTAAAGGAATATTATTTGGGGGTCCAGCCATGGAGAAGAGTTTAGACACTAGGATAAGATAAGGAACACACCCATTATAAAGAAATCACATTAGGATTCTCTTTTTCAGCTGTTCCTTAAAACACTAGTGCTTAGGAAATCTATTGGAGGCAGAAGCAGTCAAGGGTAGCCTAGGGTTAGGGTTAGGCTTAGGGTTAGGGTTAGGGTACGGGTACGGGGAGGTGTTCGGGTACGGCGTAGGGTATGGGTTAGGGTTAGGGTTAGGGTTAGTGTTAGGGTTAGGGCTCGGTTTAGGGTACGGGTTAGGATTAGGGTACGTGTTAGGGTTAGGGTAGGGGTTAGGGTTCGGGTACGCGTTAGGTTTAGGGTAGTTATTAAACCTATCCCACTCTCTAGATACCCCTTAGCACGTAAAGGAATATTATTTGGGGATCCAGCCATGGAGAAGAGTCTAGACACTAGGATAAGATAAGGAACACACCCATTATAAAGAAATCACATTAGGATTCTCTTTTTCAGCTGTTCCTTAAAACACTAGTGCTTAGAAAATCTATTGGAGGCAGAAGCAGTCAAGGGTAGCCTAGGGTTAGGGTTAGGCTTAGGGTTAGGCTTAGGGTACGGCTTAGGGTACGGGTTCGTGTAGGGGTTCAGGTACGGCGTAGGGTATGGGTTAGGGTTAGGGTTAGGGTTAGTGTTAGCTTTAGGGCTCGCTTTAGGGTACGGGTTAGGATTAGGGTACGTGTTAGGGTTAGGGTACGCGTTAGGGTTAGGGTACGCGTTAGGGTTAGGGTAGTTATTAAACCTATCCCACTCTCTACATACCCCTTAGAACGTAAAGGAATATTATTTGGAGGTCCAGCCATGGAGAAGAGTTTAGACACTAGGATAAGATAAGGAACACACCTATTATAAAGAAATCACATTAGGATTCTCTTTTTAAGCTGTTCCTTAAAACATTAGTGCTTAGGAAATCTATTGGAGGCAGAAGCAGTCAAGGGTAGCCTAAGGTTAGGGTTAGGCTTAGGGTTAGGGTTAGGGTACGGCTTAGGGTACGGTTTCGGGGAGGGGTTCGGGTACGGCGTAGGGTATGGGTTAGGGTTAGGGTTAGTGTTAGTGTTAGGACTCGGTTTAGGGTACGGATTAGTATTAGGGTACGTGTTAGGGTTAGGGTAGGGGTTAGGGTTAGGGTACGCGTTAGGGTTAGGGTAGTTATTAAAACTATCCCACTCTCTAGATACCCCTTAGCACGTAAAGGAATATTATTTGGGGATCCAGCCATGGAGAAGAGTTTAGACACTAGGATAAGATAAGGAACACACCCATTATAAAGAAATCACATTAGGATTCTCTTTTTAAGCCGTTCCTTAAAACATTACTGCTTAGAAAATCTATTGGAGGCAGAAGCAGTCAAGGGTAGCGTAGGGTTAGGGTTAGGCTTAGGGTTAGGGTTAGGGTACGGCTTAGGGTACGGGTTCGGGGAGGGGTTCGGGTACGGCGTAGGGTATGGGTTAGGGTTAGGGTTAGGGTTAGTGTTAGGGTTAGGGCTCGGTTTAGGGTACGGGTTCGGATTAGGGTACGTGTTAGGGTTAGGGTAGGGGTTAGGGTTAGGGTACGCGTTAGGGTTAGGGTACGCGTTAGGTTTAGGGTAGTTAGTAAACCTATCCCACTCTCTAGAAACCCCTTAGCACGTAAGGGAATATTATTTGGGGGTCCAGCCATGGAGAAGAGTTTAGACACTAGGATAAGATAAGGAACACACCCATTATAAAGAAATCACATTAGGATTCTCTTTTTAAGCTGTTCCTTAAAGCACTAGTGCTTAGGAAATCTATTGGAGGCAGAAGCAGTCAAGGGTAGCCTAGGGTTAGGGTTAGGCTTAGGTTTAGGCTTAGGGTACGGCTTAGGGTACGGGTTCGGGGAGGGGTGCGGGTACGGCGTAGGGTATGGGTTAGGGTTAGGGTTAGGGTTAGTGTTAGGGTTAGGGCTCGGTTTAGGGTACGGGTTAGGATTAGGGTACGTGTTAGGGTTAGGGTAGGGGTTAGGGTTAGGGTACGTGTTAGGGTTAGGGTAGTTAGTAAACCTATCCCACTCTCTAGATACCCCTTAGCACGTAAGGGAATATTATTTGGGGGTCCAGCCATGGAGAAGAGTTTAGACACTAGGATAAGATAAGGAACACACCCATTATAAAGAAATCACATTAGGATTCTCTTTTTAAGCTGTTCCTTAAAGCACTAGTGCTTAGGAAATCTATTGGAGGCAGAAGCAGTCAAGGGTAGCCTAGGGTTAGGGTTAGGCTTAGGGTTAGGGTTAGGGTACGGCTTAGGGTACGGGTTCGGGGAGGGGTTCGGGTATGGCGTAGGGTATGGGTTAGGGTTAGGGTTAGGGTTAGTGTTAGGGTTAGGGCTCGGTTTAGGGTACGGGTTAGGATTAGGGTACGTGTTAGGGTTAGGGTAGGGGTTAGGGTTAGGGTACGTGTTAGGGTTAGGGTAGTTAGTAAACCTATCCCACTCTCTAGATACCCCTTAGCACGTAAGGGAATATTATTTGGGGGTCCAGCCATGGAGAAGAGTTTAGACACTAGGATAAGATAAGGAACACACCCATTATAAAGAAATCACATTAGGATTCTCTTTTTAAGCTGTTCCTTAAAGCACTAGTGCTTAGGAAATCTATTGGAGGCAGAAGCAGTCAAGGGTAGCCTAGGGTTAGGGTTAGGCTTAGGGTTAGGGTTAGGGTACGGCTTAGGGTACGGTTTCGGTGAGGGGTTCGTGTACGGCGTAGGGTATGGGTTAGGGTTAGGGTTAGGGTTAGTGTTAGGGTTAGGGCTCGGTTTAGGGTACGGGTTCGGATTAGGGTACGTGTTAGGGTTAGGGTAGGGGTTACGGTTAGGGTACGCGTTAGGGTTAGGGTAGTTATTAAACCTATCGCACTGTCTAGATACCCCTTAGCACGTAAAGGAATATTATTTGGGGGTCCAGCAATGGAGAAGAGTCTAGACACTAGGATAAGATAAGGAACACACCCATTATAAAGAAATCACATTAGGATTCTCTTTTTAAGCTGTTCCTTAAAACACTAGTGCTTAGGAATTCTATTGGAGGCAGAAGCAGTCAAGGGTAGCCTAAGGTTAGGGTTAGGCTTAGGGTTAGGCTTAGGGTACGGCTTAGGGTACGGGTTCGGGGAGGGGTTCGTGTACAGCGTAGGGTATGTGTTAGGGTTAGGGTTAGGGTTAGTGTTAAGGTTAGGGCTCGGTTTAGGGTACGGGTTAGGATTAGGGTACGTGTTAGGGTTAGGGTAGGGGTTAGAGTTAGGGTACGCGTTAGGGTTAGGGTAGTTATTAAACCTATCCCACTCTCTAGATACCCCTTAGCACGTAAAGGAATATTATTTGGGGGTCCAGCCATGGAGAAGAATTTAGACACTAGGATAAGATAAGGAACACACCCATTATAAAGAAATCACATTAGGATTCTCTTTTTAAGCTGTTCCTTAAAACATTAGTGCTTAGGAAATCTATTGGAGGCAGAAGCAGTCAAGGGTAGCCTAAGGTTAGGGTTAGGCTTAGGGTTAGGGTTAGGGTACGGCTTAGGGTACGGTTTCGTGGAGGGGTTCGGGTACGGCGTAGGGTATGGGTTAGGGTTAGGGTTAGTGTTCGTGTTAGGACTCGGTTTAGGGTACGGATTAGGATTAGGGTACGTGTTAGGGTTAGGGTAGGGGTTAGGGTTAGGGTACGCGTTAGGGTTAGGGTAGTTATTAAAACTATCCCACTCTCTAGATACCCCTTAGCACGTAAAGGAATATTATTTGGGGATCCAGCCATGGAGAAGAGTTTAGACACTAGGATAAGATAAGGAACACACCCATTATAAAGAAATCACATTAGGATTCTCTTTTTAAGCCGTTCCTTAAAACATTACTGCTTAGAAAATCTATTGGAGGCAGAAGCAGTCAAGGGTAGCGTAGGGTTAGGGTTAGGCTTAGGGTTAGGGTTAGGGTACGGCTTAGGGTACGGGTTCGGGGAGGGGTTCGGGTACGGCGTAGGGTATGGGTTAGGGTTAGGGTTAGGGTTAGTGTTAGGGTTAGGGCTCGGTTTAGGGTACGGGTTCGGATTAGGGTACGTGTTAGGGTTAGGGTAGGGGTTAGGGTTAGGGTACGCGTTAGGGTTAGGGTACGCGTTAGGTTTAGGGTAGTTAGTAAACCTATCCCACTCTCTAGAAACCCCTTAGCACGTAAGGGAATATTATTTGGGGGTCCAGCCATGGAGAAGAGTTTAGACACTAGGATAAGATAAGGAACACACCCATTATAAAGAAATCACATTAGGATTCTCTTTTTAAGCTGTTCCTTAAAGCACTAGTGCTTAGGAAATCTATTGGAGGCAGAAGCAGTCAAGGGTACCCTAGGGTTAGGGTTAGGCTTAGGGTTAGGCTTAGGGTACGGCTTAGGGTACGGGTTCGGGGAGGGGTTCGGGTACAGCGTAGGGTATGGGTTAGGGTTAGGGTTAGGGTTAGTGTTAAGGTTAGGGCTCGGTTTAGGGTACGGGTTAGGATTAGGGTACGTGTTAGGGTTAGGGTAGGGGTTAGGGTTAGGGTACGCGTTAGGGTTAGGGTAGTTAGTAAACCTATCCCACTCTCTAGATACCCCTTAGCACGTAAAGGAATATTATTTGCGGGTCCAGCAATGGAGAAGAGTTTAGACACTAGGATAAGATAAGGAACACACCCATTATAAAGAAATCACATTAGGATTCTCTTTTTAAGCTGTTCCTTAAAACACTAGTGCTTAGGAAATCTATTGGAGGCAGAAGCAGTCAAAGGTAGCCTAGGGTTAGGGTTAGGATTAGGGTTAGGCTTAGGGTACGGCTTAGGGTACGGGTTCGGGGAGGGGTGCGGGTACGGCGTAGGGTATGGGTTAGGGTTAGGGTTAGGGTTAGTGTTAGGGTTAGGGCTCGGTTTAGGGTACGGGTTAGGATTAGGGTACGTGTTAGGGTTAGGGTAGGGGTTAGGGTTAGGTTACGCGTTAGGGTTAGGGTAGTTATTAAACCTATCCCACTCTCTAGATACCCCTTAGCACGTAAAGGAATATTATTTGGGGGTCCAGCCATGGAGAAGAGTTTAGACACTAGGATAAATAAGGAACACACCCATTATAAAGAAATCACATTAGGATTCTCTTTTTAAGCTGTTCCTTAAAACACTACTGCTTAGGAAATGTATTGGAGGCAGAAGCAGTCAAGGGTAGCCTAGGGTTAGGGTTAGGCTTAGGGTTAGGCTTAGGGTACGGCTTAGGGTACGGGTTCGGGGAGGGGTGCGGGTACGGCGTAGGGTATGGGTTAGGGTTAGGATTAGGGTTAGTGTTAGGGTTAGGGCTCGGTTTAGGGTACGGGTTAGGATTAGGGTACGTGTTAGGGTAAGGGTAGGGGTTAGGGTTAGGGTACGTGTTAGGGTTAGGGTAGTTAGTAAACCTATCCCACTCTCTAGATACCCCTTAGCACGTAAGGGAATATTATTTGGGGGTCCAGCCATGGAGAAGAGTTTAGACACTAGGATAAGATAAGGAACACACCCATTATAAAGAAATCACATTAGGATTCTCTTTTTAAGCTGTTCCTTAAAGCACTAGTGCTTAGGAAATCTATTGGAGGCAGAAGCAGTCAAGGGTAGCCTAGGGTTAGGGTTAGGCTTAGGGTTAGGGTTAGGGTACGGCTTAGGGTACGGTTTCGGGGAGGGGTTCGTGTACGGCGTAGGGTATGGGTTAGGGTTAGGGTTAGGGTTAGTGTTAGGGTTAGGGCTCGGTTTAGGGTACGGGTTCGGATTAGGGTACGTGTTAGGGTTAGGGTAGGGGTTACGGTTAGGGTACGCGTTAGGGTTAGGGTAGTTATTAAACCTATCACACTGTCTAGATACCCCTTAGCACGTAAAGGAATATTATTTGGGGGTCCAGCAATGGAGAAGAGTCTAGACACTAGGATAAGATAAGGAACACACCCATTATAAAGAAATCACATTAGGATTCTCTTTTTAAGCTGTTCCTTAAAACACTAGTGCTTAGGAAATCTATTGGAGGCAGAAGCAGTCAAGGGTAGCCTAGGGTTAGGCTTAGGCTTAGGATTAGGGTTAGGGTACGGCTTAGGGTACGGGTTCGGGGAGGGGTTCGGTTACGGCGTAGGGTATGGGTTAGGGTTAGGGTTAGTGTTAGGGTTAGGGCTCGGTTTAGGGTACGGGTTAGGATTAGGGTACGTGTTAGGGTTAGGGTAGGTGTTAAGGTTAGGGTACGCGTTAGGGTTAGGGTAGTTAGTAAACCTATCCCACTCTCTAGATACCCCTTAGCACGTAAAGGAATATTATTTGGGGGTCCAGCCATGGAGAAGAGTTTAGACACAAGGATAAGATAAGGAACACACCCATTATAAAGAAATCACATTAGGATTCTATTTTTAAGCCGTTCCTTAAAACATTAGTGCTTAGAAAATCTATTGGAGGCAGAAGCAGTCAAGGGTAGCCTAGGGTTAGGGTTAGGCTTAGGGTTAGGCTTAGGGTACGGCTTAGGGTACGGGTTCGTGTAGGGGTTCAGGTACGGCGTAGGGTATGGGTTAGGGTTAGGGTTAGGGTTAGTGTTAGCTTTAGGGCTCGGTTTAGGGTACGGGTTAGGATTAGGGTACGTGTTAGGGTTAGGGTACGCGTTAGGGTTAGGGTACGCGTTAGGGTTAGGGTAGTTATTAAACCTATCCCACTCTCTACATACCCCTTAGAACGTAAAGGAATATTATTTGGAGGTCCAGCCATGGAGAAGAGTTTAGACACTAGGATAAGATAAGGAACACACCTATTATAAAGAAATCACATTAGGATTCTCTTTTTAAGCTGTTCCTTAAAACATTAGTGCTTAGGAAATCTATTGGAGGCAGAAGCAGTCAAGGGTAGCCTAAGGTTAGGGTTAGGCTTAGGGTTAGGGTTAGGGTACGGCTTAGGGTACGGTTTCGGGGAGGGGTTCGGGTACGGCGTAGGGTATGGGTTAGGGTTAGGGTTAGTGTTAGTGTTAGGACTCGGTTTAGGGTACGGGTTAGGATTAGGGTACGTGTTAGGGTTAGGGTAGGGGTTAGGGTTAGGGTACGCGTTAGGGTTAGGGTAGTTATTAAAACTATCCCACTCTCTAGATACCCCTTAGCACGTAAAGGAATATTATTTGGGGATCCAGCCATGGAGAAGAGTTTAGACACTAGGATAAGATAAGGAACACACCCATTATAAAGAAATCACATTAGGATTCTCTTTTTAAGCCGTTCCTTAAAACATTACTGCTTAGAAAATCTATTGGAGGCAGAAGCAGTCAAGGGTAGCGTAGGGTTAGGGTTAGGCTTAGGGTTAGGGTTAGGGTACGGCTTAGGGTACGGGTTCGGGGAGGGGTTCGGGTACGGCGTAGGGTATGGGTTAGGGTTAGGGTTAGGGTTAGTGTTAGGGTTAGGGCTCGGTTTAGGGTACGGGTTCGGATTAGGGTACGTGTTAGGGTTAGGGTAGGGGTTAGGGTTAGGGTACGCGTTAGGGTTAGGGTACGCGTTAGGTTTAGGGTAGTTAGTAAACCTATCCCACTCTCTAGATACCCCTTAGCACGTAAAGGAATATTATTTGGGGGTTCAGCCATGGAGAAGAGTTTAGACACTAGGATAAGATAAGGAACACACCCATTATAAAGAAATCACATTAGGATTCTCTTTTTAAGCTGTTCCTTAAAACACTAGTGCTTAGGAAATCTATTGGAGGCAGAAGCAGTCAAGGGTAGCCTAGGGTTAGGGTTAGGCTTAGGATTAGGGTTAGGGTACGGCTTAGGGTACGGGTTCGGGGAGGGGTGCGGGTACGGCGTAGGGTATGGGTTAGGGTTAGGGTTAGGGTTAGTGTTAGGGTTAGGGCTCGGTTTAGGGTACGGGTTAGGATTAGGGTACGTGTTAGGGTTAGGGTAGGGGTTAGCGTTAGGGTACGCGTTAGGGTTAGGGTAGTTATTAAACCTATCCAACTCTCTAGATGCCCCTTAGCACGTAAAGGAATATTATTTGGGGGTCCAGCCATGGAGAAGAGTTTAGACACTAGGATAAATAAGGAACACACCCATTATAAACAAATCACATTAGGATTCTCTTTTTAAGCCGTTCCTTAAAACACTACTGCTTAGGAAATGTATTGGAGGCAGAAGCAGTCAAGGGTAGCCTAGGGTTAGGGTTAGGCTTAGGGTTAGGCTTAGGGTACGGCTTAGGGTACGGGTTCGGGGAGGGGTGCGGGTACGGCGTTGGGTATGGGTTAGGGTTAGGGTTAGGGTTAGTGTTAGGGTTAGGGCTCGGTTTAAGGTACGGGTTAGGATTAGGGTACGTGTTAGGGTTAGGGTAGGGGTTAAGGTTAGGGTACGCGTTAGGGTTAGGGTAGTTAGTAAACCTATCCCACTCTCTAGATACCCCTTAGCACGTAAAGGAATATTATTTGGGGGTCCAGCCATGGAGAAGAGTTTAGACACTAGGATAAGATAAGGAACACACCCATTATAAAGAAATCACATTAGGATTCTCTTTTTAAGCTGTTCCTAAAACACTAGTGCTTAGGAAATCTACTGGAGGCAGAAGCAGTCAAGGGTAGCCTAGGGTTAGGGTTAGGCTTAGGGTTAGGCTTAGGGTACGGCTTAGGGTACGGGTTCGGGGAGGGGTGCGGGTACGGCGTAGGGTATGGGTTAGGGTTAGGGTTAGGGTTAGTGTTAGGGTTAGGGCTCAGTTTAGGGTACGGGTTAGGATTAGGGTACGTGTTAGGGTTAGGGTAGGGGTTAGGGTTAGGGTACGCGTTAGGGTTAGGGTAGTTATTAAACCTATCCCACTCTCTAGATACCCCTTAGCACGTAAAGGAATATTATTTGGGGGTCCAGCCATGGAGAAGAGTTTAGACACGAGGATAAATAAGGAACACACCCATTATAAAGAAATCACATTAGGATTCTCTTTTTAAGCTGTTCCTTAAAGCACTAGTGCTTAGGAAATCTACTGGAGGCAGAAGCAGTCAAGGGTAGCCTAGGGTTAGGGTTAGGCTTAGGGTTAGGGTTAGGGTACGGCTTAGGGTACGGTTTCGGGGAGGGGTTCGTGTACGGCGTAGGGTATGGGTTAGGGTTAGGGTTAGGGTTAGTGTTAGGTTTAGGGCTCGGTTTAGGGTACGGGTTCGGATTAGGGTACGTGTTAGGGTTAGGGTAGGGGTTACGGTTAGGGTACGCGTTAGGGTTAGGGTAGTTATTAAACCTATCGCACTGTCTAGATACCCCTTAGCACGTAAAGGAATATTATTTGGGGGTCCAGCCATGGAGAAGAGTCTAGACACTAGGATAAGATAAGGAACACACCCATTATAAAGAAATCACATTAGGATTCTCTTTTTCAGCTGTTCCTTAAAACACTAGTGCTTAGGAAATCTATTGGAGGCAGAAGCAGTCAAGGGTAGCCTAGGGTTAGGGTTAGGCTTAGGGTTAGGGTTAGGGTACGGGTACGGGGAGGTGTTCGGGTACGGCGTAGGGTATGGGTTAGGGTTAGGATTAGGGTTAGTGTTAGGGTTAGGGCTCGGTTTAGGGTACGGGTTAGGATTAGGGTACGTGTTAGGGTTAGGGTAGGGGTTAGGGTTAGGGTACGCGTTAGGGTTAGGGTAGTTATTAAAACTATCCCACTCTCTAGATACCCCTTAGCACGTAAAGGAATATTATTTGGGGATCCAGCCATGGAGAAGAGTCTAGACACTAGGATAAGATAAGGAACACACCCATTATAAAGAAATCACATTAGGATTCTCTTTTTCAGCTGTTCCTTAAAACACTAGTGCTTAGAAAATCTATTGGAGGCAGAAGCAGTCAAGGGTAGCCTAGGGTTAGGGTTAGGCTTAGGGTTAGGCTTAGGGTACGGCTTAGGGTACGGGTTCGTGTAGGGGTTCAGGTACGGCGTAGGGTATGGGTTAGGGTTAGGGTTAGGGTTAGTGTTAGCTTTAGGGCTCGGTTTAGGGTACGGGTTAGGATTAGGGTACGTGTTAGGGTTAGGGTACGCGTTAGGGTTAGGGTACGCGTTAGGGTTAGGGTAGTTATTAAACCTATCCCACTCTCTACATACCCCTTAGAACGTAAAGGAATATTATTTGGAGGTCCAGCCATGGAGAAGAGTTTAGACACTAGGATAAGATAAGGAACACACCCATTATAAAGAAATCACATTAGGATTCTCTTTTTAAGCTGTTCCTTAAAACACTAGTGCTTAGGAATTCTATTGGAGGCAGAAGCAGTCAAGGGTAGCCTAAGGTTAGGGTTAGGCTTAGGGTTAGGCTTAGGGTACGGCTTAGGGTACGGGTTCGGGGAGGGGTTCGTGTACAGCGTAGGGTATGTGTTAGGGTTAGGGTTAGGGTTAGTGTTAAGGTTAGGGCTCGGTTTAGGGTACGGGTTAGGATTAGGGTACGTGTTAGGGTTAGGGTAGGGGTTAGAGTTAGGGTACGCGTTAGGGTTAGGGTAGTTATTAAACCTATCCCACTCTCTAGATACCCCTTAGCACGTAAAGGAATATTATTTGGGGGTCCAGCCATGGAGAAGAGTTTAGACACTAGGATAAGATAAGGAACACACCCATTATAAAGAAATCACATTAGGATTCTCTTTTTAAGCTGTTCCTTAAAACACTAGTGCTTAGGAAATCTATTGGAGGCAGAAGCATTCAAGGGTAGCCTAGGATTAGGGTTAGGCTTAGGGTTAGGCTTAGGGTATGGCTTAGGGTACGGGTTCGGGGAGGGGTGCGGGTACGGCGTAGGGTATGGGTTAGGGTTAGGGTTAGGGTTAGTGTTAGGGTTAGGGCTCGGTTTAGGGTACGGGTTAGGATTAGGGTACGTGTTAGGGTTAGGGTAGGGGTTAGGGTTAGGGTAGTTAGTAAACCTATCCCACTCTCTAGATACCCCTTAGCACGTAAAGGAATATTATTTGGGGGTTCAGCCATGGAGAAGAGTTTAGACACTAGGATAAGATAAGGAACACACCCATTATAAAGAAATCACATTAGGATTCTCTTTTTAAGCTGTTCCTTAAAACACTAGTGCTTAGGAAATCTATTGGAGGCAGAAGCAGTCAAGGGTAGCCTAGGGTTAGGGTTAGGCTTAGGATTAGGGTTAGGGTACGGCTTAGGGTACGGGTTCGGGGAGGGGTGCGGGTACGGCGTAGGGTATGGGTTAGGGTTAGGGTTAGGGTTAGTGTTAGGGTTAGGGCTCGGTTTAGGGTACGGGTTAGGATTAGGGTACGTGTTAGGGTTAGGGTAGGGGTTAGGGTTAGGGTACGCGTTAGGGTTAGGGTAGTTATTAAACCTATCCAACTCTCTAGATACCCCTTAGCACGTAAAGGAATATTATTTGGGGGTCCAGCCATGGAGAAGAGTTTAGACACTAGGATAAATAAGGAACACACCCATTATAAACAAATCACATTAGGATTCTCTTTTTAAGCCGTTCCTTAAAACACTACTGCTTAGGAAATGTATTGGAGGCAGAAGCAGTCAAGGGTAGCCTAGGGTTAGGGTTAGGCTTAGGGTTAGGCTTAGGGTACGGCTTAGGGTACGGGTTCGGGGAGGGGTGCGGGTACGGCGTTGGGTATGGGTTAGGGTTAGGGTTAGGGTTAGTGTTAGGGTTAGGGCTCGGTTTAGGGTACGGGTTAGGATTAGGGTACGTGTTAGGGTTAGGGTAGGGGTTAAGGTTAGGGTACGCGTTAGGGTTAGGGTAGTTAGTAAACCTATCCCACTCTCTAGATACCCCTTAGCACGTAAAGGAATATTATTTGGGGGTTCAGCCATGGAGAAGAGTTTAGACACTAGGATAAGATAAGGAACACACCCATTATAAAGAAATCACATTAGGATTCTCTTTTTAAGCTGTTCCTAAAACACTAGTGCTTAGGAAATCTACTGGAGGCAGAAGCAGTCAAGGGTAGCCTAGGGTTAGGGTTAGGCTTAGGGTTAGGGTTAGGGTACGGCTTAGGGTACGGGTTCGGGGAGGGGTGCGGGTACGGCGTAGGGTATGGGTTAGGGTTAGGGTTAGGGTTAGTGTTAGGGTTAGGGCTCAGTTTAGGGTACGGGTTAGGATTAGGGTACGTGTTAGGGTTAGGGTAGGGGTTAGGGTTAGGGTACGCGTTAGGGTTAGGGTAGTTATTAAACCTATCCCACTCTCTAGATACCCCTTAGCACGTAAAGGAATATTATTTGGGGGTCCAGCCATGGAGAAGAGTTTAGACACGAGGATAAATAAGGAACACACCCATTATAAAGAAATCACATTAGGATTCTCTTTTTAAGCTGTTCCTTAAAGCACTAGTGCTTAGGAAATCTACTGGAGGCAGAAGCAGTCAAGGGTAGCCTAGGGTTAGGGTTAGGCTTAGGGTTAGGGTTAGGGTACGGCTTAGGGTACGGTTTCGGGGAGGGGTTCGTGTACGGCGTAGGGTATGGGTTAGGGTTAGGGTTAGGGTTAGTGTTAGGTTTAGGGCTCGGTTTAGGGTACGGGTTCGGATTAGGGTACGTGTTAGGGTTAGGGTAGGGGTTACGGTTAGGGTACGCGTTAGGGTTAGGGTAGTTATTAAACCTATCGCACTGTCTAGATACCCCTTAGCACGTAAAGGAATATTATTTGGGGGTCCAGCCATGGAGAAGAGTCTAGACACGAGGATAAGATAAGGAACACACCCATTATAAAGAAATCACATTAGGATTCTCTTTTTAAGCTGTTCCTTAAAACACTAGTGCTTAGGAAATCTATTGGAGGCAGAAGCAGTCAAGGGAAGCCTAGGGTTAGGGTTAGGCTTAGGGTTAGGCTTAGGGTACGGCTTAGGGTACGGGTTCGGGGAGGGGTTCGGGTACAGCGTAGGGTATGTGTTAGGGTTAGGGTTAGGGTTAGTGTTAAGGTTAGGACTCGGTTTAGGGTACGGGTTAGGATTAGGGTACGTGTTAGGGTTAGGGTAGGGGTTAGAGTTAGGGTACGCGTTATGGTTAGGGTAGTTATTAAACCTATCCCACACTCTAGATACCCCTTAGCACGTAAAGCAATATTATTTGGGGGTCCAGCCATGGAGAAGAGTTTAGACACTAGGATAAGATAAGGAACACACCCATTATAAAGAAATCACATTAGGATTCTATTTTTAAGCCGTTCCTTAAAACATTAGTGCTTAGAAAATCTATTGGAGGCAGAAGCAGTCAAGGGTAGCCTAGGGTTAGGGTTAGGCTTAGGGTTAGGGTTAGGGTACGGCTTAGGGTACGGGTTCGGGGAGGGGTTCGTGTACGGCGTAGGGTATGGGTTAGGGTTAGGGTTAGGGTTAGTTTTAGGGTTAGGGCTCGGTTTAGGGTACGGGTTAGGATTAGGGTACGTGTTAGGGTTAGGGTAGGGGTTAGGGTTAGGGAACGCGTTAGGGTTAGGGTAGTTATTAAACCTATCCCACTCTCTAGATACCCCTTAGCACGTAAAGGAATATTATTTGGGGGTCCAGCCATGGAGAAGAGTTTAGACACAAGGATAAGATAAGGAACACACCCATTATAAAGAAATCACATTAGGATTCTCTTTTTAAGCCGTTCCTTAAAACACTAGTGCTTAGAAAATCTATTGGAGGCAGAAGCAGTCAAGGGTAGCGTAGGGTTAGGGTTAGGCTTAGGGTTAGGCTTAGGGTACGGCTTAGGGTACGGGTTCGGGGAGGGGTTCGGATACGGCGTAGGGTATGGGTTAGGGTTAGGGTTAGTGTTAGGGTTAGGGCTCGGTTTAGGGTACGGGTTAGGATTAGGATACGTGTTAGGGTTAGGGTACGCGTTACGGTTAGGGTACGCGTTAGGGTTAGGGTAGTTATTAAACCTATCCCACTCTCTACATACCCCTTAGAAAGTAAAGGAATATTATTTGGGGGTCCAGCCATGGAGAAGAGTTTAGACACTAGGATAAGATAAGGAACACACCCATTATAAAGAAATCACATTAGGATTCTCTTTTTCAGCTGTTCCTTAAAACACTAGTGCTTAGGAAATCTATTGGAGGCAGAAGCAGTCAAGGGTAGCCTAGGGTTAGGGTTAGGCTTAGGGTTAGGGTTAGGGTACGGGTACGGGGAGGTTTTCGGGTACGGCGTAGGGTATGGGTTAGGGTTAGGATTAGGGTTAGTGTTAGGGTTAGGGCTCGGTTTAGGGTACGGGTTAGGATTAGGGTACGTGTTAGGGTTAGGGTAGGGGTTAGGGTTAGGGTACGCGTTAGGGTTTGGGTAGTTATTAAAACTATCCCACTCTCTAGATACCCCTTAGCACGTAAAGGAATATTATTTGGGGATCCAGCCATGGAGAAGAGTCTAGACACTAGGATAAGATAAGGAACACACCCATTATAAAGAAATCACATTAGGATTCTCTTTTTCAGCTGTTCCTTAAAACACTAGTGCTTAGAAAATCTATTGGAGGCAGAAGCAGTCAAGGGTAGCCTAGGGTTAGGGTTAGGCTTAGGGTTAGGCTTAGGGTACGGCTTAGGGTACGGGTTCGTGTAGGGGTTCAGGTACGGCGTAGGGTATGGGTTAGGGTTAGGGTTAGGGTTAGTGTTAGCTTTAGGGCTCGGTTTAGGGTACGGGTTAGGATTAGGGTACGTGTTAGGGTTAGGGTACGCGTTAGGGTTAGGGTACGCGTTAGGGTTAGGGTAGTTATTAAACCTATCCCACTCTCTACATACCCCTTAGAACGTAAAGGAATATTATTTGGAGGTCCAGCCATGGAGAAGAGTTTAGACACTAGGATAAGATAAGGAACACACCTATTATAAAGAAATCACATTAGGATTCTCTTTTTAAGCTGTTCCTTAAAACATTAGTGCTTAGGAAATCTATTGGAGGCAGAAGCAGTCAAGGGTAGCCTAAGGTTAGGGTTAGGCTTAGGGTTAGGGTTAGGGTACGGCTTAGGGTACGGTTTCGGGGAGGGGTTCGGGTACGGCGTAGGGTATGGGTTAGGGTTAGGGTTAGTGTTAGTGTTAGGACTCGGTTTAGGGTACGGATTAGGATAAGGGTACGTGTTAGGGTTAGGGTAGGGGTTAGGGTTAGGGTACGCGTTAGGGTTAGGGTAGTTATTAAAACTATCCCACTCTCTAGATACCCCTTAGCACGTAAAGGAATATTATTTGGGGATCCAGCCATGGAGAAGAGTTTAGACACTAGGATAAGATAAGGAACACACCCATTATAAAGAAATCACATTAGGATTCTCTTTTTAAGCCGTTCCTTAAAACATTACTGCTTAGAAAATCTATTGGAGGCAGAAGCAGTCAAGGGTAGCGTAGGGTTAGGGTTAGGCTTAGGGTTAGGGTTAGGGTACGGCTTAGGGTACGGGTTCGGGGAGGGGTTCGGGTACGGCGTAGGGTATGGGTTAGGGTTAGGGTTAGGGTTAGTGTTAGGGTTAGGGCTCGGTTTAGGGTACGTGTTCGGATTAGGGTACGTGTTAGGGTTAGGGTAGGGGTTAGGGTTAGGGTACGCGTTAGGGTTAGGGTACGCGTTAGGTTTAGGGTAGTTAGTAAACCTATCCCACTCTCTAGAAACCCCTTAGCACGTAAGGGAATATTATTTGGGGGTCCAGCCATGGAGAAGAGTTTAGACACTAGGATAAGATAAGGAACACACCCATTATAAAGAAATCACATTAGGATTCTCTTTTTAAGCTGTTCCTTAAAGCACTAGTGCTTAGGAAATCTATTGGAGGCAGAAGCAGTCAAGGGTAGCCTAGGGTTAGGGTTAGGCTTAGGTTTAGGCTTAGGGTACGGCTTAGGGTACGGGTTCGGGGAGGGGTGCGGGTACGGCGTAGGGTATGGGTTAGGGTTAGGGTTAGGGTTAGTGTTAGGGTTAGGGCTCGGTTTAGGGTACGGGTTAGGATTAGGGTACGTGTTAGGGTTAGGGTAGGGGTTAGGGTTAGGGTACGTGTTAGGGTTAGGGTAGTTAGTAAACCTATCCCACTCTCTAGATACCCCTTAGCACGTAAGGGAATATTATTTGGGGGTCCAGCCATGGAGAAGAGTTTAGACACTAGGATAAGATAAGGAACACACCCATTATAAAGAAATCACATTAGGATTCTCTTTTTAAGCTGTTCCTTAAAACATTAGTGCTTAGGAAATCTATTGGAGGCAGAAGCAGTCAAGGGTAGCCTAAGGTTAGGGTTAGGCTTAGGGTTAGGGTTAGGTTACGGCTTAGGGTACGGTTTCGGGGAGGGGTTCGGGTACGGCGTAGGGTATGGGTTAGGGTTAGGGTTAGGGTTAGTGTTAGGTTTAGGGCTCGGTTTAGGGTACGGGTTCGGATTAGGGTACGTGTTAGGGTTAGGGTAGGGGTTACGGTTAGGGTACGCGTTAGGGTTAGGGTAGTTATTAAACCTATCGCACTGTCTAGATACCCCTTAGCACGTAAAGGAATATTATTTGGGGGTCCAGCCATGGAGAAGAGTCTAGACACTAGGATAAGATAAGGAACACACCCATTATAAAGAAATCACATTAGGATTCTCTTTTTAAGCTGTTCCTTAAAACACTAGTGCTTAGGAAATCTATTGGAGGCAGAAGCAGTCAAGGGAAGCCTAGGGTTAGGGTTAGGCTTAGGGTTAGGCTTAGGGTACGGCTTAGGGTACGGGTTCGGGGAGGGGTTCGGGTACAGCGTAGGGTATGTGTTAGGGTTAGGGTTAGGGTTAGTGTTAAGGTTAAGACTCGGTTTAGGGAACGGGTTAGGATTAGGGTACGTGTTAGGGTTAGGGTAGGGGTTAGAGTTAGGGTACGCGTTAGGGTTAGGGTGGTTATTAAACCTATCCCACTCTCTAGATACCCCTTAGCACGTAAAGCAATATTATTTGGGGGTCCAGCCATGGAGAAGAGTTTAGACACTAGGATAAGATAAGGAACACACCCATTATAAAGAAATCACATTAGGATTCTATTTTTAAGCCGTTCCTTAAAACATTAGTGCTTAGAAAATCTATTGGAGGCAGAAGCAGTCAAGGGTAGCCTAGGGTTAGGGTTAGGCTTAGGGTTAGGGTTAGGGTACGGCTTAGGGTACGGGTTCGGGGAGGGGTTCGTGTACGGCGTAGGGTATGGGTTAGGGTTAGGGTTAGGGTTAGTTTTAGGGTTAGGGCTCGGTTTAGGGTACGGGTTAGGATTAGGGTACGTGTTAGGGTTAGGGTAGGGGTTAGGGTTAGGGAACGCGTTAGGGTTAGGGTAGTTATTAAACCTATCCCACTCTCTAGATACCCCTTAGCACGTAAAGGAATATTATTTGGGGGTCCAGCCATGGAGAAGAGTTTAGACACAAGGATAAGATAAGGAACACACCCATTATAAAGAAATCACATTAGGAATCTCTTTTTAAGCCGTTCCTTAAAACACTAGTGCTTAGAAAATCTATTGGAGGCAGAAGCAGTCAAGGGTAGCGTAGGGTTAGGGTTAGGCTTAGGGTTAGGCTTAGGGTACGGCTTAGGGTACGGGTTCGGGGAGGGGTTCGGATACGGCGTAGGGTATGGGTTAGGGTTAGGGTTAGTGTTAGGATTAGGGCTCGGTTTAGGGTACGGGTTAGGATTAGGATACGTGTTAGGGTTAGGGTACGCGTTAGGGTTAGGGTACGCGTTAGGGTTAGGGTAGTTTTTAAACCTATCCCACTCTCTACATACCCCTTAGAAAGTAAAGGAATATTATTTGGGGGTCCAGCCATGGAGAAGAGTTTAGACACTAGGATAAGATAAGGAACACACCCATTATAAAGAAATCACATTAGGATTCTCTTTTTCAGCTGTTCCTTAAAACACTAGTGCTTAGGAAATCTATTGGAGGCAGAAGCAGTCAAGGGTAGCCTAGGGTTAGGGTTAGGCTTAGGGTTAGGGTTAGGGTACGGGTACGGGGAGGTTTTCGGGTACGGCGTAGTGTATGGGTTAGGGTTAGGATTAGGGTTAGTGTTAGGGTTAGGGCTCGGTTTAGGGTACGGGTTAGGATTAGGGTACGTGTTAGGGTTAGGGTAGGGGTTAGGGTTAGGGTACGCGTTAGGGTTAGGGTAGTTATTAAAACTATCCCACTCTCTAGATACCCCTTAGCACGTAAAGGAATATTATTTGGGGATCCAGCCATGGAGAAGAGTCTAGACACTAGGATAAGATAAGGAACACACCCATTATAAAGAAATCACATTAGGATTCTCTTTTTCAGCTGTTCCTTAAAACACTAGTGCTTAGAAAATCTATTGGAGGCAGAAGCAGTCAAGGGTAGCCTAGGGTTAGGGTTAGGCTTAGGGTTAGGCTTAGGGTACGGCTTAGGGTACGGGTTCGTGTAGGGGTTCAGGTACGGCGTAGGGTATGGGTTAGGGTTAGGGTTAGGGTTAGTGTTAGCTTTAGGGCTCGGTTTAGGGTACGGGTTAGGATTAGGGTACGTGTTAGGGTTAGGGTACGCGTTAGGGTTAGGGTACGCGTTAGGGTTAGGGTAGTTATTAAACCTATCCCACTCTCTACATACCCCTTAGAACGTAAAGGAATATTATTTGGAGGTCCAGCCATGGAGAAGAGTTTAGACACTAGGATAAGATAAGGAACACACCTATTATAAAGAAATCACATTAGGATTCTCTTTTTAAGCTGTTCCTTAAAACATTAGTGCTTAGGAAATCTATTGGAGGCAGAAGCAGTCAAGGGTAGCCTAAGGTTAGGGTTAGGCTTAGGGTTAGGGTTAGGGTACGGCTTAGGGTACGGTTTCGGGGAGGGGTTCGGGTACGGCGTAGGGTATGGGTTAGGGTTAGGGTTAGTGTTAGTGTTAGGACTCGGTTTAGGGTACGGATTAGGATAAGGGTACGTGTTAGGGTTAGGGTAGGGGTTAGGGTTAGGGTACGCGTTAGGGTTAGGGTAGTTATTAAAACTATCCCACTCTCTAGATACCCCTTAGCACGTAAAGGAATATTATTTGGGGATCCAGCCATGGAGAAGAGTTTAGACACTAGGATAAGATAAGGAACACACCCATTATAAAGAAATCACATTAGGATTCTCTTTTTAAGCCGTTCCTTAAAACATTACTGCTTAGAAAATCTATTGGAGGCAGAAGCAGTCAAGGGTAGCGTAGGGTTAGGGTTAGGCTTAGGGTTAGGGTTAGGGTACGGCTTAGGGTACGGGTTCGGGGAGGGGTTCGGGTACGGCGTAGGGTATGGGTTAGGGTTAGGGTTAGGGTTAGTGTTAGGGTTAGGGCTCGGTTTAGGGTACGGGTTCGGATTAGGGTACGTGTTAGGGTTAGGGTAGGGGTTAGGGTTAGGGTACGCGTTAGGGTTAGGGTACGCGTTAGGTTTAGGGTAGTTAGTAAACCTATCCCACTCTCTAGAAACCCCTTAGCACGTAAGGGAATATTATTTGGGGGTCCAGCCATGGAGAAGAGTTTAGACACTAGGATAAGATAAGGAACACACCCATTATAAAGAAATCACATTAGGATTCTCTTTTTAAGCTGTTCCTTAAAGCACTAGTGCTTAGGAAATCTATTGGAGGCAGAAGCAGTCAAGGGTAGCCTAGGGTTAGGGTTAGGCTTAGGTTTAGGCTTAGGGTACGGCTTAGGGTACGGGTTCGGGGAGGGGTGCGGGTACGGCGTAGGGTATGGGTTAGGGTTAGGGTTAGGGTTAGTGTTAGGGTTAGGGCTCGGTTTAGGGTACGGGTTAGGATTAGGGTACGTGTTAGGGTTAGGGTAGGGGTTAGGGTTAGGGTACGTGTTAGGGTTAGGGTAGTTAGTAAACCTATCCCACTCTCTAGATACCCCTTAGCACGTAAGGGAATATTATTTGGGGGTCCAGCCATGGAGAAGAGTTTAGACACTAGGATAAGATAAGGAACACACCCATTATAAAGAAATCACATTAGGATTCTCTTTTTAAGCTGTTCCTTAAAGCACTAGTGCTTAGGAAATCTATTGGAGGCAGAAGCAGTCAAGGGTAGCCTAGGGTTAGGGTTAGGCTTAGGGTTAGGGTTAGGGTACGGCTTAGGGTACGGGTTCGGGGAGGGGTTCGGGTATGGCGTAGGGTATGGGTTAGGGTTAGGGTTAGGGTTAGTGTTAGGGTTAGGGCTCGGTTTAGGGTACGGGTTAGGATTAGGGTACGTGTTAGGGTTAGGGTAGGGGTTACGGTTAGGGTACGCGTTAGGGTTAGGGTAGTTATTAAACCTATCGCACTGTCTAGATACCCCTTAGCACGTAAAGGAATATTATTTGGGGGTCCAGCAATGGAGAAGAGTCTAGACACTAGGATAAGATAAGGAACACACCCATTATAAAGAAATCACATTAGGATTCTCTTTTTAAGCTGTTCCTTAAAACACTAGTGCTTAGGAATTCTATTGGAGGCAGAAGCAGTCAAGGGTAGCCTAAGGTTAGGGTTAGGCTTAGGGTTAGGCTTAGGGTACGGCTTAGGGTACGGGTTCGGGGAGGGGTTCGTGTACCGCGTAGGGTATGTGTTAGGGTTAGGGTTAGGGTTAGTGTTAAGGTTAGGGCTCGGTTTAGGGTACGGGTTAGGATTAGGGTACGTGTTAGGGTTAGGGTAGGGGTTAGAGTTAGGGTACGCGTTAGGGTTAGGGTAGTTATTAAACCTATCCCACTCTCTAGATACCCCTTAGCACGTAAAGGAATATTATTTGGGGGTCCAGCCATGGAGAAGAGTTTAGACACTAGGATAAGATAAGGAACACACCCATTATAAAGAAATCACATTAGGATTCTCTTTTTAAGCTGTTCCTTAAAACACTAGTGCTTAGGAAATCTATTGGAGGCAGAAGCATTCAAGGGTAGCCTAGGATTAGGGTTAGGCTTAGGGTTAGGCTTAGGGTATGGCTTAGGGTACGGGTTCGGGGAGGGGTGCGGGTACGGCGTAGGGTATGGGTTAGGGTTAGGGTTAGGGTTAGTGTTAGGGTTAGGGCTCGGTTTAGGGTACGGGTTAGGATTAGGGTACGTGTTAGGGTTAGGGTAGGGGTTAGGGTTAGGGTAGTTAGTAAACCTATCCCACTCTCTAGATACCCCTTAGCACGTAAAGGAATATTATTTGGGGGTTCAGCCATGGAGAAGAGTTTAGACACTAGGATAAGATAAGGAACACACCCATTATAAAGAAATCACATTAGGATTCTCTTTTTAAGCTGTTCCTTAAAACACTAGTGCTTAGGAAATCTATTGGAGGCAGAAGCAGTCAAGGGTAGCCTAGGGTTAGGGTTAGGCTTAGGATTAGGGTTAGGGTACGGCTTAGGGTACGGGTTCGGGGAGGGGTGCGGGTACGGCGTAGGGTATGGGTTAGGGTTAGGGTTAGGGTTAGTGTTAGGGTTAGGGCTCGGTTTAGGGTACGGGTTAGGATTAGGGTACGTGTTAGGGTTAGGGTAGGGGTTAGGGTTAGGGTACGCGTTAGGGTTAGGGTAGTTATTAAACCTATCCAACTCTCTAGATACCCCTTAGCACGTAAAGGAATATTATTTGGGGGTCCAGCCATGGAGAAGAGTTTAGACACTAGGATAAATAAGGAACACACCCATTATAAACAAATCACATTAGGATTCTCTTTTTAAGCCGTTCCTTAAAACACTACTGCTTAGGAAATGTATTGGAGGCAGAAGCAGTCAAGGGTAGCCTAGGGTTAGGGTTAGGCTTAGGGTTAGGCTTAGGGTACGGCTTAGGGTACGGGTTCGGGGAGGGGTGCGGGTACGGCGTTGGGTATGGGTTAGGGTTAGGGTTAGGGTTAGTGTTAGGGTTAGGGCTCGGTTTAGGGTACGGGTTAGGATTAGGGTACGTGTTAGGGTTAGGGTAGGGGTTAAGGTTAGGGTACGCGTTAGGGTTAGGGTAGTTAGTAAACCTATCCCACTCTCTAGATACCCCTTAGCACGTAAAGGAATATTATTTGGGGGTTCAGCCATGGAGAAGAGTTTAGACACTAGGATAAGATAAGGAACACACCCATTATAAAGAAATCACATTAGGATTCTCTTTTTAAGCTGTTCCTAAAACACTAGTGCTTAGGAAATCTACTGGAGGCAGAAGCAGTCAAGGGTAGCCTAGGGTTAGGGTTAGGCTTAGGGTTAGGCTTAGGGTACGGCTTAGGGTACGGGTTCGGGGAGGGGTGCGGGTACGGCGTAGGGTATGGGTTAGGGTTAGGGTTAGGGTTAGTGTTAGGGTTAGGGCTCAGTTTAGGGTACGGGTTAGGATTAGGGTACGTGTTAGGGTTAGGGTAGGGGTTAGGGTTAGGGTACGCGTTAGGGTTAGGGTAGTTATTAAACCTATCCCACTCTCTAGATACCCCTTAGCACGTAAAGGAATATTATTTGGGGGTCCAGCCATGGAGAAGAGTTTAGACACGAGGATAAATAAGGAACACACCCATTATAAAGAAATCACATTAGGATTCTCTTTTTAAGCTGTTCCTTAAAGCACTAGTGCTTAGGAAATCTACTGGAGGCAGAAGCAGTCAAGGGTAGCCTAGGGTTAGGGTTAGGCTTAGGGTTAGGGTTAGGGTACGGCTTAGGGTACGGTTTCGGGGAGGGGTTCGTGTACGGCGTAGGGTATGGGTTAGGGTTAGGGTTAGGGTTAGTGTTAGGTTTAGGGCTCGGTTTAGGGTACGGGTTCGGATTAGGGTACGTGTTAGGGTTAGGGTAGGGGTTACGGTTAGGGTACGCGTTAGGGTTAGGGTAGTTATTAAACCTATCGCACTGTCTAGATACCCCTTAGCACGTAAAGGAATATTATTTGGGGGTCCAGCCATGGAGAAGAGTCTAGACACGAGGATAAGATAAGGAACACACCCATTATAAAGAAATCACATTAGGATTCTCTTTTTAAGCTGTTCCTTAAAACACTAGTGCTTAGGAAATCTATTGGAGGCAGAAGCAGTCAAGGGAAGCCTAGGGTTAGGGTTAGGCTTAGGGTTAGGCTTAGGGTACGGCTTAGGGTACGGGTTCGGGGAGGGGTTCGGGTACAGCGTAGGGTATGTGTTAGGGTTAGGGTTAGGGTTAGTGTTAAGGTTAGGACTCGGTTTAGGGTACGGGTTAGGATTAGGGTACGTGTTAGGGTTAGGGTAGGGGTTAGAGTTAGGGTACGCGTTAGGGTTAGGGTAGTTATTAAACCTATCCCACTCTCTAGATACCCCTTAGCACGTAAAGCAATATTATTTGGGGGTCCAGCCATGGAGAAGAGTTTAGACACTAGGATAAGATAAGGAACACACCCATTATAAAGAAATCACATTAGGATTCTATTTTTAAGCCGTTCCTTAAAACATTAGTGCTTAGAAAATCTATTGGAGGCAGAAGCAGTCAAGGGTAGCCTAGGGTTAGGGTTAGGCTTAGGGTTAGGGTTAGGGTACGGCTTAGGGTACGGGTTCGGGGAGGGGTTCGTGTACGGCGTAGGGTATGGGTTAGGGTTAGGGTTAGGGTTAGTTTTAGGGTTAGGGCTCGGTTTAGGGTACGGGTTAGGATTAGGGTACGTGTTAGGGTTAGGGTAGGGGTTAGGGTTAGGGAACGCGTTAGGGTTAGGGTAGTTATTAAACCTATCCCACTCTCTAGATACCCCTTAGCACGTAAAGGAATATTATTTGGGGGTCCAGCCATGGAGAAGAGTTTAGACACAAGGATAAGATAAGGAACACACCCATTATAAAGAAATCACATTAGGATTCTCTTTTTAAGCCGTTCCTTAAAACACTAGTGCTTAGAAAATCTATTGGAGGCAGAAGCAGTCAAGGGTAGCGTAGGGTTAGGGTTAGGCTTAGGGTTAGGCTTAGGGTACGGCTTAGGGTACGGGTTCGGGGAGGGGTTCGGATACGGCGTAGGGTATGGGTTAGGGTTAGGGTTAGTGTTAGGATTAGGGCTCGGTTTAGGGTACGGGTTAGGATTAGGATACGTTTTAGGGTTAGGGTACGCGTTAGGGTTAGGGTACGCGTTAGGGTTAGGGTAGTTATTAAACCTATCCCACTCTCTACATACCCCTTAGAAAGTAAAGGAATATTATTTGGGGGTCCAGCCATGGAGAAGAGTTTAGACACTAGGATAAGATAAGGAACACACCCATTATAAAGAAATCACATTAGGATTCTCTTTTTCAGCTGTTCCTTAAAACACTAGTGCTTAGGAAATCTATTGGAGGCAGAAGCAGTCAAGGGTAGCCTAGGGTTAGGGTTAGGCTTAGGGTTAGGGTTAGGGTACGGGTACGGGGAGGTGTTCGGGTACGGCGTAGGGTATGGGTTAGGGTTAGGGTTAGGGTTAGTGTTAGGGTTAGGGCTCGGTTTAGGGTACGGGTTAGGATTAGGGTACGTGTTAGGGTTAGGGTAGGGGTTAGGGTTCGGGTACGCGTTAGGTTTAGGGTAGTTATTAAACCTATCCCACTCTCTAGATACCCCTTAGCACGTAAAGGAATATTATTTGGGGATCCAGCCATGGAGAAGAGTCTAGACACTAGGATAAGATAAGGAACACACCCATTATAAAGAAATCACATTAGGATTCTCTTTTTCAGCTGTTCCTTAAAACACTAGTGCTTAGAAAATCTATTGGAGGCAGAAGCAGTCAAGGGTAGCCTAGGGTTAGGGTTAGGCTTAGGGTTAGGCTTAGGGTACGGCTTAGGGTACGGGTTCGTGTAGGGGTTCAGGTACGGCGTAGGGTATGGGTTAGGGTTAGGGTTAGGGTTAGTGTTAGCTTTAGGGCTCGGTTTAGGGTACGGGTTAGGATTAGGGTACGTGTTAGGGTTAGGGTACGCGTTAGGGTTAGGGTACGCGTTAGGGTTAGGGTAGTTATTAAACCTATCCCACTCTCTACATACCCCTTAGAACGTAAAGGAATATTATTTGGAGGTCCAGCCATGGAGAAGAGTTTAGACACTAGGATAAGATAAGGAACACACCTATTATAAAGAAATCACATTAGGATTCTCTTTTTAAGCTGTTCCTTAAAACATTAGTGCTTAGGAAATCTATTGGAGGCAGAAGCAGTCAAGGGTAGCCTAAGGTTAGGGTTAGGCTTAGGGTTAGGGTTAGGGTACGGCTTAGGGTACGGTTTCGGGGAGGGGTTCGGGTACGGCGTAGGGTATGGGTTAGGGTTAGGGTTAGTGTTAGTGTTAGGACTCGGTTTAGGGTACGGATTAGTATTAGGGTACGTGTTAGGGTTAGGGTAGGGGTTAGGGTTAGGGTACGCGTTAGGGTTAGGGTAGTTATTAAAACTATCCCACTCTCTAGATACCCCTTAGCACGTAAAGGAATATTATTTGGGGATCCAGCCATGGAGAAGAGTTTAGACACTAGGATAAGATAAGGAACACACCCATTATAAAGAAATCACATTAGGATTCTCTTTTTAAGCCGTTCCTTAAAACATTACTGCTTAGAAAATCTATTGGAGGCAGAAGCAGTCAAGGGTAGCGTAGGGTTAGGGTTAGGCTTAGGGTTAGGGTTAGGGTACGGCTTAGGGTACGGGTTCGGGGAGGGGTTCGGGTACGGCGTAGGGTATGGGTTAGGGTTAGGGTTAGGGTTAGTGTTAGGGTTAGGGCTCGGTTTAGGGTACGGGTTCGGATTAGGGTACGTGTTAGGGTTAGGGTAGGGGTTAGGGTTAGGGTACGCGTTAGGGTTAGGGTACGCGTTAGGTTTAGGGTAGTTAGTAAACCTATCCCACTCTCTAGAAACCCCTTAGCACGTAAGGGAATATTATTTGGGGGTCCAGCCATGGAGAAGAGTTTAGACACTAGGATAAGATAAGGAACACACCCATTATAAAGAAATCACATTAGGATTCTCTTTTTAAGCTGTTCCTTAAAGCACTAGTGCTTAGGAAATCTATTGGAGGCAGAAGCAGTCAAGGGTAGCCTAGGGTTAGGGTTAGGCTTAGGTTTAGGCTTAGGGTACGGCTTAGGGTACGGGTTCGGGGAGGGGTGCGGGTACGGCGTAGGGTATGGGTTAGGGTTAGGGTTAGGGTTAGTGTTAGGGTTAGGGCTCGGTTTAGGGTACGGGTTAGGATTAGGGTACGTGTTAGGGTTAGGGTAGGGGTTAGGGTTAGGGTACGTGTTAGGGTTAGGGTAGTTAGTAAACCTATCCCACTCTCTAGATACCCCTTAGCACGTAAGGGAATATTATTTGGGGGTCCAGCCATGGAGAAGAGTTTAGACACTAGGATAAGATAAGGAACACACCCATTATAAAGAAATCACATTAGGATTCTCTTTTTAAGCTGTTCCTTAAAGCACTAGTGCTTAGGAAATCTATTGGAGGCAGAAGCAGTCAAGGGTAGCCTAGGGTTAGGGTTAGGCTTAGGGTTAGGGTTAGGGTACGGCTTAGGGTACGGGTTCGGGGAGGGGTTCGGGTATGGCGTAGGGTATGGGTTAGGGTTAGGGTTAGGGTTAGTGTTAGGGTTAGGGCTCGGTTTAGGGTACGGGTTAGGATTAGGGTACGTGTTAGGGTTAGGGTAGGGGTTAGGGTTAGGGTACGTGTTAGGGTTAGGGTAGTTAGTAAACCTATCCCACTCTCTAGATACCCCTTAGCACGTAAGGGAATATTATTTGGGGGTCCAGCCATGGAGAAGAGTTTAGACACTAGGATAAGATAAGGAACACACCCATTATAAAGAAATCACATTAGGATTCTCTTTTTAAGCTGTTCCTTAAAGCACTAGTGCTTAGGAAATCTATTGGAGGCAGAAGCAGTCAAGGGTAGCCTAGGGTTAGGGTTAGGCTTAGGGTTAGGGTTAGGGTACGGCTTAGGGTACGGTTTCGGTGAGGGGTTCGTGTACGGCGTAGGGTATGGGTTAGGGTTAGGGTTAGGGTTAGTGTTAGGGTTAGGGCTCGGTTTAGGGTACGGGTTCGGATTAGGGTACGTGTTAGGGTTAGGGTAGGGGTTACGGTTAGGGTACGCGTTAGGGTTAGGGTAGTTATTAAACCTATCGCACTGTCTAGATACCCCTTAGCACGTAAAGGAATATTATTTGGGGGTCCAGCAATGGAGAAGAGTCTAGACACTAGGATAAGATAAGGAACACACCCATTATAAAGAAATCACATTAGGATTCTCTTTTTAAGCTGTTCCTTAAAACACTAGTGCTTAGGAATTCTATTGGAGGCAGAAGCAGTCAAGGGTAGCCTAAGGTTAGGGTTAGGCTTAGGGTTAGGCTTAGGGTACGGCTTAGGGTACGGGTTCGGGGAGGGGTTCGTGTACAGCGTAGGGTAT
Organism: Balaenoptera borealis; assembly: GCF_965194805.1. Classification (NCBI taxonomy): domain Eukaryota; kingdom Metazoa; phylum Chordata; class Mammalia; order Artiodactyla; family Balaenopteridae; genus Balaenoptera; species Balaenoptera borealis. The sequence goes on along the minus strand of NW_028123911.1, from coordinate 660,448 downwards.
GTGTTAGGGTTAGGGTTAGGGTTAGTGTTAAGGTTAGGGCTCGGTTTAGGGTACGGGTTAGGATTAGGGTACGTGTTAGGGTTAGGGTAGGGGTTAGAGTTAGGGTACGCGTTAGGGTTAGGGTAGTTATTAAACCTATCCCACTCTCTAGATACCCCTTAGCACGTAAAGGAATATTATTTGGGGGTCCAGCCATGGAGAAGAGTTTAGACACTAGGATAAGATAAGGAACACACCCATTATAAAGAAATCACATTAGGATTCTCTTTTTAAGCTGTTCCTTAAAACATTAGTGCTTAGGAAATCTATTGGAGGCAGAAGCAGTCAAGGGTAGCCTAAGGTTAGGGTTAGGCTTAGGGTTAGGGTTAGGGTACGGCTTAGGGTACGGTTTCGTGGAGGGGTTCGGGTACGGCGTAGGGTATGGGTTAGGGTTAGGGTTAGTGTTCGTGTTAGGACTCGGTTTAGGGTACGGATTAGGATTAGGGTACGTGTTAGGGTTAGGGTAGGGGTTAGGGTTAGGGTACGCGTTAGGGTTAGGGTAGTTATTAAAACTATCCCACTCTCTAGATACCCCTTAGCACGTAAAGGAATATTATTTGGGGATCCAGCCATGGAGAAGAGTTTAGACACTAGGATAAGATAAGGAACACACCCATTATAAAGAAATCACATTAGGATTCTCTTTTTAAGCCGTTCCTTAAAACATTACTGCTTAGAAAATCTATTGGAGGCAGAAGCAGTCAAGGGTAGCGTAGGGTTAGGGTTAGGCTTAGGGTTAGGGTTAGGGTACGGCTTAGGGTACGGGTTCGGGGAGGGGTTCGGGTACGGCGTAGGGTATGGGTTAGGGTTAGGGTTAGGGTTAGTGTTAGGGTTAGGGCTCGGTTTAGGGTACGGGTTCGGATTAGGGTACGTGTTAGGGTTAGGGTAGGGGTTAGGGTTAGGGTACGCGTTAGGGTTAGGGTACGCGTTAGGTTTAGGGTAGTTAGTAAACCTATCCCACTCTCTAGAAACCCCTTAGCACGTAAGGGAATATTATTTGGGGGTCCAGCCATGGAGAAGAGTTTAGACACTAGGATAAGATAAGGAACACACCCATTATAAAGAAATCACATTAGGATTCTCTTTTTAAGCTGTTCCTTAAAGCACTAGTGCTTAGGAAATCTATTGGAGGCAGAAGCAGTCAAGGGTACCCTAGGGTTAGGGTTAGGCTTAGGGTTAGGCTTAGGGTACGGCTTAGGGTACGGGTTCGGGGAGGGGTTCGGGTACAGCGTAGGGTATGGGTTAGGGTTAGGGTTAGGGTTAGTGTTAAGGTTAGGGCTCGGTTTAGGGTACGGGTTAGGATTAGGGTACGTGTTAGGGTTAGGGTAGGGGTTAGGGTTAGGGTACGCGTTAGGGTTAGGGTAGTTAGTAAACCTATCCCACTCTCTAGATACCCCTTAGCACGTAAAGGAATATTATTTGCGGGTCCAGCAATGGAGAAGAGTTTAGACACTAGGATAAGATAAGGAACACACCCATTATAAAGAAATCACATTAGGATTCTCTTTTTAAGCTGTTCCTTAAAACACTAGTGCTTAGGAAATCTATTGGAGGCAGAAGCAGTCAAAGGTAGCCTAGGGTTAGGGTTAGGATTAGGGTTAGGCTTAGGGTACGGCTTAGGGTACGGGTTCGGGGAGGGGTGCGGGTACGGCGTAGGGTATGGGTTAGGGTTAGGGTTAGGGTTAGTGTTAGGGTTAGGGCTCGGTTTAGGGTACGGGTTAGGATTAGGGTACGTGTTAGGGTTAGGGTAGGGGTTAGGGTTAGGTTACGCGTTAGGGTTAGGGTAGTTATTAAACCTATCCCACTCTCTAGATACCCCTTAGCACGTAAAGGAATATTATTTGGGGGTCCAGCCATGGAGAAGAGTTTAGACACTAGGATAAATAAGGAACACACCCATTATAAAGAAATCACATTAGGATTCTCTTTTTAAGCTGTTCCTTAAAACACTACTGCTTAGGAAATGTATTGGAGGCAGAAGCAGTCAAGGGTAGCCTAGGGTTAGGGTTAGGCTTAGGGTTAGGCTTAGGGTACGGCTTAGGGTACGGGTTCGGGGAGGGGTGCGGGTACGGCGTAGGGTATGGGTTAGGGTTAGGATTAGGGTTAGTGTTAGGGTTAGGGCTCGGTTTAGGGTACGGGTTAGGATTAGGGTACGTGTTAGGGTAAGGGTAGGGGTTAGGGTTAGGGTACGTGTTAGGGTTAGGGTAGTTAGTAAACCTATCCCACTCTCTAGATACCCCTTAGCACGTAAGGGAATATTATTTGGGGGTCCAGCCATGGAGAAGAGTTTAGACACTAGGATAAGATAAGGAACACACCCATTATAAAGAAATCACATTAGGATTCTCTTTTTAAGCTGTTCCTTAAAGCACTAGTGCTTAGGAAATCTATTGGAGGCAGAAGCAGTCAAGGGTAGCCTAGGGTTAGGGTTAGGCTTAGGGTTAGGGTTAGGGTACGGCTTAGGGTACGGTTTCGGGGAGGGGTTCGTGTACGGCGTAGGGTATGGGTTAGGGTTAGGGTTAGGGTTAGTGTTAGGGTTAGGGCTCGGTTTAGGGTACGGGTTCGGATTAGGGTACGTGTTAGGGTTAGGGTAGGGGTTACGGTTAGGGTACGCGTTAGGGTTAGGGTAGTTATTAAACCTATCACACTGTCTAGATACCCCTTAGCACGTAAAGGAATATTATTTGGGGGTCCAGCAATGGAGAAGAGTCTAGACACTAGGATAAGATAAGGAACACACCCATTATAAAGAAATCACATTAGGATTCTCTTTTTAAGCTGTTCCTTAAAACACTAGTGCTTAGGAAATCTATTGGAGGCAGAAGCAGTCAAGGGTAGCCTAGGGTTAGGCTTAGGCTTAGGATTAGGGTTAGGGTACGGCTTAGGGTACGGGTTCGGGGAGGGGTTCGGTTACGGCGTAGGGTATGGGTTAGGGTTAGGGTTAGTGTTAGGGTTAGGGCTCGGTTTAGGGTACGGGTTAGGATTAGGGTACGTGTTAGGGTTAGGGTAGGTGTTAAGGTTAGGGTACGCGTTAGGGTTAGGGTAGTTAGTAAACCTATCCCACTCTCTAGATACCCCTTAGCACGTAAAGGAATATTATTTGGGGGTCCAGCCATGGAGAAGAGTTTAGACACAAGGATAAGATAAGGAACACACCCATTATAAAGAAATCACATTAGGATTCTATTTTTAAGCCGTTCCTTAAAACATTAGTGCTTAGAAAATCTATTGGAGGCAGAAGCAGTCAAGGGTAGCCTAGGGTTAGGGTTAGGCTTAGGGTTAGGCTTAGGGTACGGCTTAGGGTACGGGTTCGTGTAGGGGTTCAGGTACGGCGTAGGGTATGGGTTAGGGTTAGGGTTAGGGTTAGTGTTAGCTTTAGGGCTCGGTTTAGGGTACGGGTTAGGATTAGGGTACGTGTTAGGGTTAGGGTACGCGTTAGGGTTAGGGTACGCGTTAGGGTTAGGGTAGTTATTAAACCTATCCCACTCTCTACATACCCCTTAGAACGTAAAGGAATATTATTTGGAGGTCCAGCCATGGAGAAGAGTTTAGACACTAGGATAAGATAAGGAACACACCTATTATAAAGAAATCACATTAGGATTCTCTTTTTAAGCTGTTCCTTAAAACATTAGTGCTTAGGAAATCTATTGGAGGCAGAAGCAGTCAAGGGTAGCCTAAGGTTAGGGTTAGGCTTAGGGTTAGGGTTAGGGTACGGCTTAGGGTACGGTTTCGGGGAGGGGTTCGGGTACGGCGTAGGGTATGGGTTAGGGTTAGGGTTAGTGTTAGTGTTAGGACTCGGTTTAGGGTACGGGTTAGGATTAGGGTACGTGTTAGGGTTAGGGTAGGGGTTAGGGTTAGGGTACGCGTTAGGGTTAGGGTAGTTATTAAAACTATCCCACTCTCTAGATACCCCTTAGCACGTAAAGGAATATTATTTGGGGATCCAGCCATGGAGAAGAGTTTAGACACTAGGATAAGATAAGGAACACACCCATTATAAAGAAATCACATTAGGATTCTCTTTTTAAGCCGTTCCTTAAAACATTACTGCTTAGAAAATCTATTGGAGGCAGAAGCAGTCAAGGGTAGCGTAGGGTTAGGGTTAGGCTTAGGGTTAGGGTTAGGGTACGGCTTAGGGTACGGGTTCGGGGAGGGGTTCGGGTACGGCGTAGGGTATGGGTTAGGGTTAGGGTTAGGGTTAGTGTTAGGGTTAGGGCTCGGTTTAGGGTACGGGTTCGGATTAGGGTACGTGTTAGGGTTAGGGTAGGGGTTAGGGTTAGGGTACGCGTTAGGGTTAGGGTACGCGTTAGGTTTAGGGTAGTTAGTAAACCTATCCCACTCTCTAGATACCCCTTAGCACGTAAAGGAATATTATTTGGGGGTTCAGCCATGGAGAAGAGTTTAGACACTAGGATAAGATAAGGAACACACCCATTATAAAGAAATCACATTAGGATTCTCTTTTTAAGCTGTTCCTTAAAACACTAGTGCTTAGGAAATCTATTGGAGGCAGAAGCAGTCAAGGGTAGCCTAGGGTTAGGGTTAGGCTTAGGATTAGGGTTAGGGTACGGCTTAGGGTACGGGTTCGGGGAGGGGTGCGGGTACGGCGTAGGGTATGGGTTAGGGTTAGGGTTAGGGTTAGTGTTAGGGTTAGGGCTCGGTTTAGGGTACGGGTTAGGATTAGGGTACGTGTTAGGGTTAGGGTAGGGGTTAGCGTTAGGGTACGCGTTAGGGTTAGGGTAGTTATTAAACCTATCCAACTCTCTAGATGCCCCTTAGCACGTAAAGGAATATTATTTGGGGGTCCAGCCATGGAGAAGAGTTTAGACACTAGGATAAATAAGGAACACACCCATTATAAACAAATCACATTAGGATTCTCTTTTTAAGCCGTTCCTTAAAACACTACTGCTTAGGAAATGTATTGGAGGCAGAAGCAGTCAAGGGTAGCCTAGGGTTAGGGTTAGGCTTAGGGTTAGGCTTAGGGTACGGCTTAGGGTACGGGTTCGGGGAGGGGTGCGGGTACGGCGTTGGGTATGGGTTAGGGTTAGGGTTAGGGTTAGTGTTAGGGTTAGGGCTCGGTTTAAGGTACGGGTTAGGATTAGGGTACGTGTTAGGGTTAGGGTAGGGGTTAAGGTTAGGGTACGCGTTAGGGTTAGGGTAGTTAGTAAACCTATCCCACTCTCTAGATACCCCTTAGCACGTAAAGGAATATTATTTGGGGGTCCAGCCATGGAGAAGAGTTTAGACACTAGGATAAGATAAGGAACACACCCATTATAAAGAAATCACATTAGGATTCTCTTTTTAAGCTGTTCCTAAAACACTAGTGCTTAGGAAATCTACTGGAGGCAGAAGCAGTCAAGGGTAGCCTAGGGTTAGGGTTAGGCTTAGGGTTAGGCTTAGGGTACGGCTTAGGGTACGGGTTCGGGGAGGGGTGCGGGTACGGCGTAGGGTATGGGTTAGGGTTAGGGTTAGGGTTAGTGTTAGGGTTAGGGCTCAGTTTAGGGTACGGGTTAGGATTAGGGTACGTGTTAGGGTTAGGGTAGGGGTTAGGGTTAGGGTACGCGTTAGGGTTAGGGTAGTTATTAAACCTATCCCACTCTCTAGATACCCCTTAGCACGTAAAGGAATATTATTTGGGGGTCCAGCCATGGAGAAGAGTTTAGACACGAGGATAAATAAGGAACACACCCATTATAAAGAAATCACATTAGGATTCTCTTTTTAAGCTGTTCCTTAAAGCACTAGTGCTTAGGAAATCTACTGGAGGCAGAAGCAGTCAAGGGTAGCCTAGGGTTAGGGTTAGGCTTAGGGTTAGGGTTAGGGTACGGCTTAGGGTACGGTTTCGGGGAGGGGTTCGTGTACGGCGTAGGGTATGGGTTAGGGTTAGGGTTAGGGTTAGTGTTAGGTTTAGGGCTCGGTTTAGGGTACGGGTTCGGATTAGGGTACGTGTTAGGGTTAGGGTAGGGGTTACGGTTAGGGTACGCGTTAGGGTTAGGGTAGTTATTAAACCTATCGCACTGTCTAGATACCCCTTAGCACGTAAAGGAATATTATTTGGGGGTCCAGCCATGGAGAAGAGTCTAGACACTAGGATAAGATAAGGAACACACCCATTATAAAGAAATCACATTAGGATTCTCTTTTTCAGCTGTTCCTTAAAACACTAGTGCTTAGGAAATCTATTGGAGGCAGAAGCAGTCAAGGGTAGCCTAGGGTTAGGGTTAGGCTTAGGGTTAGGGTTAGGGTACGGGTACGGGGAGGTGTTCGGGTACGGCGTAGGGTATGGGTTAGGGTTAGGATTAGGGTTAGTGTTAGGGTTAGGGCTCGGTTTAGGGTACGGGTTAGGATTAGGGTACGTGTTAGGGTTAGGGTAGGGGTTAGGGTTAGGGTACGCGTTAGGGTTAGGGTAGTTATTAAAACTATCCCACTCTCTAGATACCCCTTAGCACGTAAAGGAATATTATTTGGGGATCCAGCCATGGAGAAGAGTCTAGACACTAGGATAAGATAAGGAACACACCCATTATAAAGAAATCACATTAGGATTCTCTTTTTCAGCTGTTCCTTAAAACACTAGTGCTTAGAAAATCTATTGGAGGCAGAAGCAGTCAAGGGTAGCCTAGGGTTAGGGTTAGGCTTAGGGTTAGGCTTAGGGTACGGCTTAGGGTACGGGTTCGTGTAGGGGTTCAGGTACGGCGTAGGGTATGGGTTAGGGTTAGGGTTAGGGTTAGTGTTAGCTTTAGGGCTCGGTTTAGGGTACGGGTTAGGATTAGGGTACGTGTTAGGGTTAGGGTACGCGTTAGGGTTAGGGTACGCGTTAGGGTTAGGGTAGTTATTAAACCTATCCCACTCTCTACATACCCCTTAGAACGTAAAGGAATATTATTTGGAGGTCCAGCCATGGAGAAGAGTTTAGACACTAGGATAAGATAAGGAACACACCCATTATAAAGAAATCACATTAGGATTCTCTTTTTAAGCTGTTCCTTAAAACACTAGTGCTTAGGAATTCTATTGGAGGCAGAAGCAGTCAAGGGTAGCCTAAGGTTAGGGTTAGGCTTAGGGTTAGGCTTAGGGTACGGCTTAGGGTACGGGTTCGGGGAGGGGTTCGTGTACAGCGTAGGGTATGTGTTAGGGTTAGGGTTAGGGTTAGTGTTAAGGTTAGGGCTCGGTTTAGGGTACGGGTTAGGATTAGGGTACGTGTTAGGGTTAGGGTAGGGGTTAGAGTTAGGGTACGCGTTAGGGTTAGGGTAGTTATTAAACCTATCCCACTCTCTAGATACCCCTTAGCACGTAAAGGAATATTATTTGGGGGTCCAGCCATGGAGAAGAGTTTAGACACTAGGATAAGATAAGGAACACACCCATTATAAAGAAATCACATTAGGATTCTCTTTTTAAGCTGTTCCTTAAAACACTAGTGCTTAGGAAATCTATTGGAGGCAGAAGCATTCAAGGGTAGCCTAGGATTAGGGTTAGGCTTAGGGTTAGGCTTAGGGTATGGCTTAGGGTACGGGTTCGGGGAGGGGTGCGGGTACGGCGTAGGGTATGGGTTAGGGTTAGGGTTAGGGTTAGTGTTAGGGTTAGGGCTCGGTTTAGGGTACGGGTTAGGATTAGGGTACGTGTTAGGGTTAGGGTAGGGGTTAGGGTTAGGGTAGTTAGTAAACCTATCCCACTCTCTAGATACCCCTTAGCACGTAAAGGAATATTATTTGGGGGTTCAGCCATGGAGAAGAGTTTAGACACTAGGATAAGATAAGGAACACACCCATTATAAAGAAATCACATTAGGATTCTCTTTTTAAGCTGTTCCTTAAAACACTAGTGCTTAGGAAATCTATTGGAGGCAGAAGCAGTCAAGGGTAGCCTAGGTTTAGGGTTAGGCTTAGGATTAGGGTTAGGGTACGGCTTAGGGTACGGGTTCGGGGAGGGGTGCGGGTACGGCGTAGGGTATGGGTTAGGGTTAGGGTTAGGGTTAGTGTTAGGGTTAGGGCTCGGTTTAGGGTACGGGTTAGGATTAGGGTACGTGTTAGGGTTAGGGTAGGGGTTAGGGTTAGGGTACGCGTTAGGGTTAGGGTAGTTATTAAACCTATCCAACTCTCTAGATACCCCTTAGCACGTAAAGGAATATTATTTGGGGGTCCAGCCATGGAGAAGAGTTTAGACACTAGGATAAATAAGGAACACACCCATTATAAACAAATCACATTAGGATTCTCTTTTTAAGCCGTTCCTTAAAACACTACTGCTTAGGAAATGTATTGGAGGCAGAAGCAGTCAAGGGTAGCCTAGGGTTAGGGTTAGGCTTAGGGTTAGGCTTAGGGTACGGCTTAGGGTACGGGTTCGGGGAGGGGTGCGGGTACGGCGTTGGGTATGGGTTAGGGTTAGGGTTAGGGTTAGTGTTAGGGTTAGGGCTCGGTTTAGGGTACGGGTTAGGATTAGGGTACGTGTTAGGGTTAGGGTAGGGGTTAAGGTTAGGGTACGCGTTAGGGTTAGGGTAGTTAGTAAACCTATCCCACTCTCTAGATACCCCTTAGCACGTAAAGGAATATTATTTGGGGGTTCAGCCATGGAGAAGAGTTTAGACACTAGGATAAGATAAGGAACACACCCATTATAAAGAAATCACATTAGGATTCTCTTTTTAAGCTGTTCCTAAAACACTAGTGCTTAGGAAATCTACTGGAGGCAGAAGCAGTCAAGGGTAGCCTAGGGTTAGGGTTAGGCTTAGGGTTAGGGTTAGGGTACGGCTTAGGGTACGGGTTCGGGGAGGGGTGCGGGTACGGCGTAGGGTATGGGTTAGGGTTAGGGTTAGGGTTAGTGTTAGGGTTAGGGCTCAGTTTAGGGTACGGGTTAGGATTAGGGTACGTGTTAGGGTTAGGGTAGGGGTTAGGGTTAGGGTACGCGTTAGGGTTAGGGTAGTTATTAAACCTATCCCACTCTCTAGATACCCCTTAGCACGTAAAGGAATATTATTTGGGGGTCCAGCCATGGAGAAGAGTTTAGACACGAGGATAAATAAGGAACACACCCATTATAAAGAAATCACATTAGGATTCTCTTTTTAAGCTGTTCCTTAAAGCACTAGTGCTTAGGAAATCTACTGGAGGCAGAAGCAGTCAAGGGTAGCCTAGGGTTAGGGTTAGGCTTAGGGTTAGGGTTAGGGTACGGCTTAGGGTACGGTTTCGGGGAGGGGTTCGTGTACGGCGTAGGGTATGGGTTAGGGTTAGGGTTAGGGTTAGTGTTAGGTTTAGGGCTCGGTTTAGGGTACGGGTTCGGATTAGGGTACGTGTTAGGGTTAGGGTAGGGGTTACGGTTAGGGTACGCGTTAGGGTTAGGGTAGTTATTAAACCTATCGCACTGTCTAGATACCCCTTAGCACGTAAAGGAATATTATTTGGGGGTCCAGCCATGGAGAAGAGTCTAGACACGAGGATAAGATAAGGAACACACCCATTATAAAGAAATCACATTAGGATTCTCTTTTTAAGCTGTTCCTTAAAACACTAGTGCTTAGGAAATCTATTGGAGGCAGAAGCAGTCAAGGGAAGCCTAGGGTTAGGGTTAGGCTTAGGGTTAGGCTTAGGGTACGGCTTAGGGTACGGGTTCGGGGAGGGGTTCGGGTACAGCGTAGGGTATGTGTTAGGGTTAGGGTTAGGGTTAGTGTTAAGGTTAGGACTCGGTTTAGGGTACGGGTTAGGATTAGGGTACGTGTTAGGGTTAGGGTAGGGGTTAGAGTTAGGGTACGCGTTAGGGTTAGGGTAGTTATTAAACCTATCCCACTCTCTAGATACCCCTTAGCACGTAAAGCAATATTATTTGGGGGTCCAGCCATGGAGAAGAGTTTAGACACTAGGATAAGATAAGGAACACACCCATTATAAAGAAATCACATTAGGATTCTATTTTTAACCCGTTCCTTAAAACATTAGTGCTTAGAAAATCTATTGGAGGCAGAAGCAGTCAAGGGTAGCCTAGGGTTAGGGTTAGGCTTAGGGTTAGGGTTAGGGTACGGCTTAGGGTACGGGTTCGGGGAGGGGTTCGTGTACGGCGTAGGGTATGGGTTAGGGTTAGGGTTAGGGTTAGTTTTAGGGTTAGGGCTCGGTTTAGGGTACGGGTTAGGATTAGGGTACGTGTTAGGGTTAGGGTAGGGGTTAGGGTTAGGGAACGCGTTAGGGTTAGGGTAGTTATTAAACCTATCCCACTCTCTAGATACCCCTTAGCACGTAAAGGAATATTATTTGGGGGTCCAGCCATGGAGAAGAGTTTAGACACAAGGATAAGATAAGGAACACACCCATTATAAAGAAATCACATTAGGATTCTCTTTTTAAGCCGTTCCTTAAAACACTAGTGCTTAGAAAATCTATTGGAGGCAGAAGCAGTCAAGGGTAGCGTAGGGTTAGGGTTAGGCTTAGGGTTAGGCTTAGGGTACGGCTTAGGGTACGGGTTCGGGGAGGGGTTCGGATACGGCGTAGGGTATGGGTTAGGGTTAGGGTTAGTGTTAGGATTAGGGCTCGGTTTAGGGTACGGGTTAGGATTAGGATACGTGTTAGGGTTAGGGTACGCGTTAGGGTTAGGGTACGCGTTAGGGTTAGGGTAGTTATTAAACCTATCCCACTCTCTACATACCCCTTAGAAAGTAAAGGAATATTATTTGGGGGTTAGGGTTAGGGTTAGGGTTAGTGTTCGTGTTAGGACTCGGTTTAGGGTACGGATTAGGATTAGGGTACGTGTTAGGGTTAGGGTAGGGGTTAGGGTTAGGGTACGCGTTAGGGTTAGGGTAGTTATTAAAACTATCCCACTCTCTAGATACCCCTTAGCACGTAAAGGAATATTATTTGGGGATCCAGCCATGGAGAAGAGTTTAGACACTAGGATAAGATAAGGAACACACCCATTATAAAGAAATCACATTAGGATTCTCTTTTTAAGCCGTTCCTTAAAACATTACTGCTTAGAAAATCTATTGGAGGCAGAAGCAGTCAAGGGTAGCGTAGGGTTAGGGTTAGGCTTAGGGTTAGGGTTAGGGTACGGCTTAGGGTACGGGTTCGGGGAGGGGTTCGGGTACGGCGTAGGGTATGGGTTAGGGTTAGGGTTAGGGTTAGTGTTAGGGTTAGGGCTCGGTTTAGGGTACGGGTTCGGATTAGGGTACGTGTTAGGGTTAGGGTAGGGGTTAGGGTTAGGGTACGCGTTAGGGTTAGGGTACGCGTTAGGTTTAGGGTAGTTAGTAAACCTATCCCACTCTCTAGAAACCCCTTAGCACGTAAGGGAATATTATTTGGGGGTCCAGCCATGGAGAAGAGTTTAGACACTAGGATAAGATAAGGAACACACCCATTATAAAGAAATCACATTAGGATTCTCTTTTTAAGCTGTTCCTTAAAGCACTAGTGCTTAGGAAATCTATTGGAGGCAGAAGCAGTCAAGGGTACCCTAGGGTTAGGGTTAGGCTTAGGGTTAGGCTTAGGGTACGGCTTAGGGTACGGGTTCGGGGAGGGGTTCGGGTACAGCGTAGGGTATGGGTTAGGGTTAGGGTTAGGGTTAGTGTTAAGGTTAGGGCTCGGTTTAGGGTACGGGTTAGGATTAGGGTACGTGTTAGGGTTAGGGTTAGGGTTAGGGCTCGGTTTAGGGTACGGGTTAGGATTAGGGTACGTGTTAGGGTTAGGGTAGGGGTTAGGGTTAGGTTACGCGTTAGGGTTAGGGTAGTTATTAAACCTATCCCACTCTCTAGATACCCCTTAGCACGTAAAGGAATATTATTTGGGGGTCCAGCCATGGAGAAGAGTTTAGACACTAGGATAAATAAGGAACACACCCATTATAAAGAAATCACATTAGGATTCTCTTTTTAAGCTGTTCCTTAAAACACTACTGCTTAGGAAATGTATTGGAGGCAGAAGCAGTCAAGGGTAGCCTAGGGTTAGGGTTAGGCTTAGGGTTAGGCTTAGGGTACGGCTTAGGGTACGGGTTCGGGGAGGGGTGCGGGTACGGCGTAGGGTATGGGTTAGGGTTAGGGTTAGGGTTAGTGTTAGGGTTAGGGCTCGGTTTAGGGTACGGGTTAGGATTAGGGTACGTGTTAGGGTAAGGGTAGGGGTTAGGGTTAGGGTACGTGTTAGGGTTAGGGTAGTTAGTAAACCTATCCCACTCTCTAGATACCCCTTAGCACGTAAGGGAATATTATTTGGGGGTCCAGCCATGGAGAAGAGTTTAGACACTAGGATAAGATAAGGAACACACCCATTATAAAGAAATCACATTAGGATTCTCTTTTTAAGCTGTTCCTTAAAGCACTAGTGCTTAGGAAATCTATTGGAGGCAGAAGCAGTCAAGGGTAGCCTAGGGTTAGGGTTAGGCTTAGGGTTAGGGTTAGGGTACGGCTTAGGGTACGGTTTCGGGGAGGGGTTCGTGTACGGCGTAGGGTATGGGTTAGGGTTAGGGTTAGGGTTAGTGTTAGGGTTAGGGCTCGGTTTAGGGTACGGGTTCGGATTAGGGTACGTGTTAGGGTTAGGGTAGGGGTTACGGTTAGGGTACGCGTTAGGGTTAGGGTAGTTATTAAACCTATCACACTGTCTAGATACCCCTTAGCACGTAAAGGAATATTATTTGGGGGTCCAGCAATGGAGAAGAGTCTAGACACTAGGATAAGATAAGGAACACACCCATTATAAAGAAATCACATTAGGATTCTCTTTTTAAGCTGTTCCTTAAAACACTAGTGCTTAGGAAATCTATTGGAGGCAGAAGCAGTCAAGGGTAGCCTAGGGTTAGGCTTAGGCTTAGGATTAGGGTTAGGGTACGGCTTAGGGTACGGGTTCGGGGAGGGGTTCGGTTACGGCGTAGGGTATGGGTTAGGGTTAGGGTTAGTGTTAGGGTTAGGGCTCGGTTTAGGGTACGGGTTAGGATTAGGGTACGTGTTAGGGTTAGGGTAGGTGTTAAGGTTAGGGTACGCGTTAGGGTTAGGGTAGTTAGTAAACCTATCCCACTCTCTAGATACCCCTTAGCACGTAAAGGAATATTATTTGGGGGTCCAGCCATGGAGAAGAGTTTAGACACAAGGATAAGATAAGGAACACACCCATTATAAAGAAATCACATTAGGATTCTATTTTTAAGCCGTTCCTTAAAACATTAGTGCTTAGAAAATCTATTGGAGGCAGAAGCAGTCAAGGGTAGCCTAGGGTTAGGGTTAGGCTTAGGGTTAGGCTTAGGGTACGGCTTAGGGTACGGGTTCGTGTAGGGGTTCAGGTACGGCGTAGGGTATGGGTTAGGGTTAGGGTTAGGGTTAGTGTTAGCTTTAGGGCTCGGTTTAGGGTACGGGTTAGGATTAGGGTACGTGTTAGGGTTAGGGTACGCGTTAGGGTTAGGGTACGCGTTAGGGTTAGGGTAGTTATTAAACCTATCCCACTCTCTACATACCCCTTAGAACGTAAAGGAATATTATTTGGAGGTCCAGCCATGGAGAAGAGTTTAGACACTAGGATAAGATAAGGAACACACCTATTATAAAGAAATCACATTAGGATTCTCTTTTTAAGCTGTTCCTTAAAACATTAGTGCTTAGGAAATCTATTGGAGGCAGAAGCAGTCAAGGGTAGCCTAAGGTTAGGGTTAGGCTTAGGGTTAGGGTTAGGGTACGGCTTAGGGTACGGTTTCGGGGAGGGGTTCGGGTACGGCGTAGGGTATGGGTTAGGGTTAGGGTTAGTGTTAGTGTTAGGACTCGGTTTAGGGTACGGGTTAGGATTAGGGTACGTGTTAGGGTTAGGGTAGGGGTTAGGGTTAGGGTACGCGTTAGGGTTAGGGTAGTTATTAAAACTATCCCACTCTCTAGATACCCCTTAGCACGTAAAGGAATATTATTTGGGGATCCAGCCATGGAGAAGAGTTTAGACACTAGGATAAGATAAGGAACACACCCATTATAAAGAAATCACATTAGGATTCTCTTTTTAAGCCGTTCCTTAAAACATTACTGCTTAGAAAATCTATTGGAGGCAGAAGCAGTCAAGGGTAGCGTAGGGTTAGGGTTAGGCTTAGGGTTAGGGTTAGGGTACGGCTTAGGGTACGGGTTCGGGGAGGGGTTCGGGTACGGCGTAGGGTATGGGTTAGGGTTAGGGTTAGGGTTAGTGTTAGGGTTAGGGCTCGGTTTAGGGTACGGGTTCGGATTAGGGTACGTGTTAGGGTTAGGGTAGGGGTTAGGGTTAGGGTACGCGTTAGGGTTAGGGTACGCGTTAGGTTTAGGGTAGTTAGTAAACCTATCCCACTCTCTAGATACCCCTTAGCACGTAAAGGAATATTATTTGGGGGTTCAGCCATGGAGAAGAGTTTAGACACTAGGATAAGATAAGGAACACACCCATTATAAAGAAATCACATTAGGATTCTCTTTTTAAGCTGTTCCTTAAAACACTAGTGCTTAGGAAATCTATTGGAGGCAGAAGCAGTCAAGGGTAGCCTAGGGTTAGGGTTAGGCTTAGGATTAGGGTTAGGGTACGGCTTAGGGTACGGGTTCGGGGAGGGGTGCGGGTACGGCGTAGGGTATGGGTTAGGGTTAGGGTTAGGGTTAGTGTTAGGGTTAGGGCTCGGTTTAGGGTACGGGTTAGGATTAGGGTACGTGTTAGGGTTAGGGTAGGGGTTAGGGTTCGGGTACGCGTTAGGTTTAGGGTAGTTATTAAACCTATCCCACTCTCTAGATACCCCTTAGCACGTAAAGGAATATTATTTGGGGATCCAGCCATGGAGAAGAGTCTAGACACTAGGATAAGATAAGGAACACACCCATTATAAAGAAATCACATTAGGATTCTCTTTTTCAGCTGTTCCTTAAAACACTAGTGCTTAGAAAATCTATTGGAGGCAGAAGCAGTCAAGGGTAGCCTAGGGTTAGGGTTAGGCTTAGGGTTAGGCTTAGGGTACGGCTTAGGGTACGGGTTCGTGTAGGGGTTCAGGTACGGCGTAGGGTATGGGTTAGGGTTAGGGTTAGGGTTAGTGTTAGCTTTAGGGCTCGCTTTAGGGTACGGGTTAGGATTAGGGTACGTGTTAGGGTTAGGGTACGCGTTAGGGTTAGGGTACGCGTTAGGGTTAGGGTAGTTAGTAAACCTATCCCACTCTCTACATACCCCTTAGAACGTAAAGGAATATTATTTGGAGGTCCAGCCATGGAGAAGAGTTTAGACACTAGGATAAGATAAGGAACACACCTATTATAAAGAAATCACATTAGGATTCTCTTTTTAAGCTGTTCCTTAAAACATTAGTGCTTAGGAAATCTATTGGAGGCAGAAGCAGTCAAGGGTAGCCTAAGGTTAGGGTTAGGCTTAGGGTTAGGGTTAGGGTACGGCTTAGGGTACGGTTTCGGGGAGGGGTTCGGGTACGGCGTAGGGTATGGGTTAGGGTTAGGGTTAGTGTTAGTGTTAGGACTCGGTTTAGGGTACGGATTAGTATTAGGGTACGTGTTAGGGTTAGGGTAGGGGTTAGGGTTAGGGTACGCGTTAGGGTTAGGGTAGTTATTAAAACTATCCCACTCTCTAGATACCCCTTAGCACGTAAAGGAATATTATTTGGGGATCCAGCCATGGAGAAGAGTTTAGACACTAGGATAAGATAAGGAACACACCCATTATAAAGAAATCACATTAGGATTCTCTTTTTAAGCCGTTCCTTAAAACATTACTGCTTAGAAAATCTATTGGAGGCAGAAGCAGTCAAGGGTAGCGTAGGGTTAGGGTTAGGCTTAGGGTTAGGGTTAGGGTACGGCTTAGGGTACGGGTTCGGGGAGGGGTTCGGGTACGGCGTAGGGTATGGGTTAGGGTTAGGGTTAGGGTTAGTGTTAGGGTTAGGGCTCGGTTTAGGGTACGGGTTCGGATTAGGGTACGTGTTAGGGTTAGGGTAGGGGTTAGGGTTAGGGTACGCGTTAGGGTTAGGGTACGCGTTAGGTTTAGGGTAGTTAGTAAACCTATCCCACTCTCTAGAAACCCCTTAGCACGTAAGGGAATATTATTTGGGGGTCCAGCCATGGAGAAGAGTTTAGACACTAGGATAAGATAAGGAACACACCCATTATAAAGAAATCACATTAGGATTCTCTT
Organism: Balaenoptera borealis; assembly: GCF_965194805.1. NCBI lineage: Eukaryota > Metazoa > Chordata > Mammalia > Artiodactyla > Balaenopteridae > Balaenoptera > Balaenoptera borealis. The sequence continues at coordinate 644,312 of NW_028123911.1, read as the reverse complement.
TTTAAGCTGTTCCTTAAAGCACTAGTGCTTAGGAAATCTATTGGAGGCAGAAGCAGTCAAGGGTAGCCTAGGGTTAGGGTTAGGCTTAGGTTTAGGCTTAGGGTACGGCTTAGGGTACGGGTTCGGGGAGGGGTGCGGGTACGGCGTAGGGTATGGGTTAGGGTTAGGGTTAGGGTTAGTGTTAGGGTTAGGGCTCGGTTTAGGGTACGGGTTAGGATTAGGGTACGTGTTAGGGTTAGGGTAGGGGTTAGGGTTAGGGTACGTGTTAGGGTTAGGGTAGTTAGTAAACCTATCCCACTCTCTAGATACCCCTTAGCACGTAAGGGAATATTATTTGGGGGTCCAGCCATGGAGAAGAGTTTAGACACTAGGATAAGATAAGGAACACACCCATTATAAAGAAATCACATTAGGATTCTCTTTTTAAGCTGTTCCTTAAAGCACTAGTGCTTAGGAAATCTATTGGAGGCAGAAGCAGTCAAGGGTAGCCTAGGGTTAGGGTTAGGCTTAGGGTTAGGGTTAGGGTACGGCTTAGGGTACGGGTTCGGGGAGGGGTTCGGGTATGGCGTAGGGTATGGGTTAGGGTTAGGGTTAGGGTTAGTGTTAGGGTTAGGGCTCGGTTTAGGGTACGGGTTAGGATTAGGGTACGTGTTAGGGTTAGGGTAGGGGTTAGGGTTAGGGTACGTGTTAGGGTTAGGGTAGTTAGTAAACCTATCCCACTCTCTAGATACCCCTTAGCACGTAAGGGAATATTATTTGGGGGTCCAGCCATGGAGAAGAGTTTAGACACTAGGATAAGATAAGGAACACACCCATTATAAAGAAATCACATTAGGATTCTCTTTTTAAGCTGTTCCTTAAAGCACTAGTGCTTAGGAAATCTATTGGAGGCAGAAGCAGTCAAGGGTAGCCTAGGGTTAGGGTTAGGCTTAGGGTTAGGGTTAGGGTACGGCTTAGGGTACGGTTTCGGTGAGGGGTTCGTGTACGGCGTAGGGTATGGGTTAGGGTTAGGGTTAGGGTTAGTGTTAGGGTTAGGGCTCGGTTTAGGGTACGGGTTCGGATTAGGGTACGTGTTAGGGTTAGGGTAGGGGTTACGGTTAGGGTACGCGTTAGGGTTAGGGTAGTTATTAAACCTATCGCACTGTCTAGATACCCCTTAGCACGTAAAGGAATATTATTTGGGGGTCCAGCAATGGAGAAGAGTCTAGACACTAGGATAAGATAAGGAACACACCCATTATAAAGAAATCACATTAGGATTCTCTTTTTAAGCTGTTCCTTAAAACACTAGTGCTTAGGAATTCTATTGGAGGCAGAAGCAGTCAAGGGTAGCCTAAGGTTAGGGTTAGGCTTAGGGTTAGGCTTAGGGTACGGCTTAGGGTACGGGTTCGGGGAGGGGTTCGTGTACAGCGTAGGGTATGTGTTAGGGTTAGGGTTAGGGTTAGTGTTAAGGTTAGGGCTCGGTTTAGGGTACGGGTTAGGATTAGGGTACGTGTTAGGGTTAGGGTAGGGGTTAGAGTTAGGGTACGCGTTAGGGTTAGGGTAGTTATTAAACCTATCCCACTCTCTAGATACCCCTTAGCACGTAAAGGAATATTATTTGGGGGTCCAGCCATGGAGAAGAATTTAGACACTAGGATAAGATAAGGAACACACCCATTATAAAGAAATCACATTAGGATTCTCTTTTTAAGCTGTTCCTTAAAACATTAGTGCTTAGGAAATCTATTGGAGGCAGAAGCAGTCAAGGGTAGCCTAAGGTTAGGGTTAGGCTTAGGGTTAGGGTTAGGGTACGGCTTAGGGTACGGTTTCGTGGAGGGGTTCGGGTACGGCGTAGGGTATGGGTTAGGGTTAGGGTTAGTGTTCGTGTTAGGACTCGGTTTAGGGTACGGATTAGGATTAGGGTACGTGTTAGGGTTAGGGTAGGGGTTAGGGTTAGGGTACGCGTTAGGGTTAGGGTAGTTATTAAAACTATCCCACTCTCTAGATACCCCTTAGCACGTAAAGGAATATTATTTGGGGATCCAGCCATGGAGAAGAGTTTAGACACTAGGATAAGATAAGGAACACACCCATTATAAAGAAATCACATTAGGATTCTCTTTTTAAGCCGTTCCTTAAAACATTACTGCTTAGAAAATCTATTGGAGGCAGAAGCAGTCAAGGGTAGCGTAGGGTTAGGGTTAGGCTTAGGGTTAGGGTTAGGGTACGGCTTAGGGTACGGGTTCGGGGAGGGGTTCGGGTACGGCGTAGGGTATGGGTTAGGGTTAGGGTTAGGGTTAGTGTTAGGGTTAGGGCTCGGTTTAGGGTACGGGTTCGGATTAGGGTACGTGTTAGGGTTAGGGTAGGGGTTAGGGTTAGGGTACGCGTTAGGGTTAGGGTACGCGTTAGGTTTAGGGTAGTTAGTAAACCTATCCCACTCTCTAGAAACCCCTTAGCACGTAAGGGAATATTATTTGGGGGTCCAGCCATGGAGAAGAGTTTAGACACTAGGATAAGATAAGGAACACACCCATTATAAAGAAATCACATTAGGATTCTCTTTTTAAGCTGTTCCTTAAAGCACTAGTGCTTAGGAAATCTATTGGAGGCAGAAGCAGTCAAGGGTACCCTAGGGTTAGGGTTAGGCTTAGGGTTAGGCTTAGGGTACGGCTTAGGGTACGGGTTCGGGGAGGGGTTCGGGTACAGCGTAGGGTATGGGTTAGGGTTAGGGTTAGGGTTAGTGTTAAGGTTAGGGCTCGGTTTAGGGTACGGGTTAGGATTAGGGTACGTGTTAGGGTTAGGGTAGGGGTTAGGGTTAGGGTACGCGTTAGGGTTAGGGTAGTTAGTAAACCTATCCCACTCTCTAGATACCCCTTAGCACGTAAAGGAATATTATTTGCGGGTCCAGCAATGGAGAAGAGTTTAGACACTAGGATAAGATAAGGAACACACCCATTATAAAGAAATCACATTAGGATTCTCTTTTTAAGCTGTTCCTTAAAACACTAGTGCTTAGGAAATCTATTGGAGGCAGAAGCAGTCAAAGGTAGCCTAGGGTTAGGGTTAGGATTAGGGTTAGGCTTAGGGTACGGCTTAGGGTACGGGTTCGGGGAGGGGTGCGGGTACGGCGTAGGGTATGGGTTAGGGTTAGGGTTAGGGTTAGTGTTAGGGTTAGGGCTCGGTTTAGGGTACGGGTTAGGATTAGGGTACGTGTTAGGGTTAGGGTAGGGGTTAGGGTTAGGTTACGCGTTAGGGTTAGGGTAGTTATTAAACCTATCCCACTCTCTAGATACCCCTTAGCACGTAAAGGAATATTATTTGGGGGTCCAGCCATGGAGAAGAGTTTAGACACTAGGATAAATAAGGAACACACCCATTATAAAGAAATCACATTAGGATTCTCTTTTTAAGCTGTTCCTTAAAACACTACTGCTTAGGAAATGTATTGGAGGCAGAAGCAGTCAAGGGTAGCCTAGGGTTAGGGTTAGGCTTAGGGTTAGGCTTAGGGTACGGCTTAGGGTACGGGTTCGGGGAGGGGTGCGGGTACGGCGTAGGGTATGGGTTAGGGTTAGGATTAGGGTTAGTGTTAGGGTTAGGGCTCGGTTTAGGGTACGGGTTAGGATTAGGGTACGTGTTAGGGTAAGGGTAGGGGTTAGGGTTAGGGTACGTGTTAGGGTTAGGGTAGTTAGTAAACCTATCCCACTCTCTAGATACCCCTTAGCACGTAAGGGAATATTATTTGGGGGTCCAGCCATGGAGAAGAGTTTAGACACTAGGATAAGATAAGGAACACACCCATTATAAAGAAATCACATTAGGATTCTCTTTTTAAGCTGTTCCTTAAAGCACTAGTGCTTAGGAAATCTATTGGAGGCAGAAGCAGTCAAGGGTAGCCTAGGGTTAGGGTTAGGCTTAGGGTTAGGGTTAGGGTACGGCTTAGGGTACGGTTTCGGGGAGGGGTTCGTGTACGGCGTAGGGTATGGGTTAGGGTTAGGGTTAGGGTTAGTGTTAGGGTTAGGGCTCGGTTTAGGGTACGGGTTCGGATTAGGGTACGTGTTAGGGTTAGGGTAGGGGTTACGGTTAGGGTACGCGTTAGGGTTAGGGTAGTTATTAAACCTATCACACTGTCTAGATACCCCTTAGCACGTAAAGGAATATTATTTGGGGGTCCAGCAATGGAGAAGAGTCTAGACACTAGGATAAGATAAGGAACACACCCATTATAAAGAAATCACATTAGGATTCTCTTTTTAAGCTGTTCCTTAAAACACTAGTGCTTAGGAAATCTATTGGAGGCAGAAGCAGTCAAGGGTAGCCTAGGGTTAGGCTTAGGCTTAGGATTAGGGTTAGGGTACGGCTTAGGGTACGGGTTCGGGGAGGGGTTCGGTTACGGCGTAGGGTATGGGTTAGGGTTAGGGTTAGTGTTAGGGTTAGGGCTCGGTTTAGGGTACGGGTTAGGATTAGGGTACGTGTTAGGGTTAGGGTAGGTGTTAAGGTTAGGGTACGCGTTAGGGTTAGGGTAGTTAGTAAACCTATCCCACTCTCTAGATACCCCTTAGCACGTAAAGGAATATTATTTGGGGGTCCAGCCATGGAGAAGAGTTTAGACACAAGGATAAGATAAGGAACACACCCATTATAAAGAAATCACATTAGGATTCTATTTTTAAGCCGTTCCTTAAAACATTAGTGCTTAGAAAATCTATTGGAGGCAGAAGCAGTCAAGGGTAGCCTAGGGTTAGGGTTAGGCTTAGGGTTAGGCTTAGGGTACGGCTTAGGGTACGGGTTCGTGTAGGGGTTCAGGTACGGCGTAGGGTATGGGTTAGGGTTAGGGTTAGGGTTAGTGTTAGCTTTAGGGCTCGGTTTAGGGTACGGGTTAGGATTAGGGTACGTGTTAGGGTTAGGGTACGCGTTAGGGTTAGGGTACGCGTTAGGGTTAGGGTAGTTATTAAACCTATCCCACTCTCTACATACCCCTTAGAACGTAAAGGAATATTATTTGGAGGTCCAGCCATGGAGAAGAGTTTAGACACTAGGATAAGATAAGGAACACACCTATTATAAAGAAATCACATTAGGATTCTCTTTTTAAGCTGTTCCTTAAAACATTAGTGCTTAGGAAATCTATTGGAGGCAGAAGCAGTCAAGGGTAGCCTAAGGTTAGGGTTAGGCTTAGGGTTAGGGTTAGGGTACGGCTTAGGGTACGGTTTCGGGGAGGGGTTCGGGTACGGCGTAGGGTATGGGTTAGGGTTAGGGTTAGTGTTAGTGTTAGGACTCGGTTTAGGGTACGGGTTAGGATTAGGGTACGTGTTAGGGTTAGGGTAGGGGTTAGGGTTAGGGTACGCGTTAGGGTTAGGGTAGTTATTAAAACTATCCCACTCTCTAGATACCCCTTAGCACGTAAAGGAATATTATTTGGGGATCCAGCCATGGAGAAGAGTTTAGACACTAGGATAAGATAAGGAACACACCCATTATAAAGAAATCACATTAGGATTCTCTTTTTAAGCCGTTCCTTAAAACATTACTGCTTAGAAAATCTATTGGAGGCAGAAGCAGTCAAGGGTAGCGTAGGGTTAGGGTTAGGCTTAGGGTTAGGGTTAGGGTACGGCTTAGGGTACGGGTTCGGGGAGGGGTTCGGGTACGGCGTAGGGTATGGGTTAGGGTTAGGGTTAGGGTTAGTGTTAGGGTTAGGGCTCGGTTTAGGGTACGGGTTCGGATTAGGGTACGTGTTAGGGTTAGGGTAGGGGTTAGGGTTAGGGTACGCGTTAGGGTTAGGGTACGCGTTAGGTTTAGGGTAGTTAGTAAACCTATCCCACTCTCTAGATACCCCTTAGCACGTAAAGGAATATTATTTGGGGGTTCAGCCATGGAGAAGAGTTTAGACACTAGGATAAGATAAGGAACACACCCATTATAAAGAAATCACATTAGGATTCTCTTTTTAAGCTGTTCCTTAAAACACTAGTGCTTAGGAAATCTATTGGAGGCAGAAGCAGTCAAGGGTAGCCTAGGGTTAGGGTTAGGCTTAGGATTAGGGTTAGGGTACGGCTTAGGGTACGGGTTCGGGGAGGGGTGCGGGTACGGCGTAGGGTATGGGTTAGGGTTAGGGTTAGGGTTAGTGTTAGGGTTAGGGCTCGGTTTAGGGTACGGGTTAGGATTAGGGTACGTGTTAGGGTTAGGGTAGGGGTTAGCGTTAGGGTACGCGTTAGGGTTAGGGTAGTTATTAAACCTATCCAACTCTCTAGATGCCCCTTAGCACGTAAAGGAATATTATTTGGGGGTCCAGCCATGGAGAAGAGTTTAGACACTAGGATAAATAAGGAACACACCCATTATAAACAAATCACATTAGGATTCTCTTTTTAAGCCGTTCCTTAAAACACTACTGCTTAGGAAATGTATTGGAGGCAGAAGCAGTCAAGGGTAGCCTAGGGTTAGGGTTAGGCTTAGGGTTAGGCTTAGGGTACGGCTTAGGGTACGGGTTCGGGGAGGGGTGCGGGTACGGCGTTGGGTATGGGTTAGGGTTAGGGTTAGGGTTAGTGTTAGGGTTAGGGCTCGGTTTAAGGTACGGGTTAGGATTAGGGTACGTGTTAGGGTTAGGGTAGGGGTTAAGGTTAGGGTACGCGTTAGGGTTAGGGTAGTTAGTAAACCTATCCCACTCTCTAGATACCCCTTAGCACGTAAAGGAATATTATTTGGGGGTCCAGCCATGGAGAAGAGTTTAGACACTAGGATAAGATAAGGAACACACCCATTATAAAGAAATCACATTAGGATTCTCTTTTTAAGCTGTTCCTAAAACACTAGTGCTTAGGAAATCTACTGGAGGCAGAAGCAGTCAAGGGTAGCCTAGGGTTAGGGTTAGGCTTAGGGTTAGGCTTAGGGTACGGCTTAGGGTACGGGTTCGGGGAGGGGTGCGGGTACGGCGTAGGGTATGGGTTAGGGTTAGGGTTAGGGTTAGTGTTAGGGTTAGGGCTCAGTTTAGGGTACGGGTTAGGATTAGGGTACGTGTTAGGGTTAGGGTAGGGGTTAGGGTTAGGGTACGCGTTAGGGTTAGGGTAGTTATTAAACCTATCCCACTCTCTAGATACCCCTTAGCACGTAAAGGAATATTATTTGGGGGTCCAGCCATGGAGAAGAGTTTAGACACGAGGATAAATAAGGAACACACCCATTATAAAGAAATCACATTAGGATTCTCTTTTTAAGCTGTTCCTTAAAGCACTAGTGCTTAGGAAATCTACTGGAGGCAGAAGCAGTCAAGGGTAGCCTAGGGTTAGGGTTAGGCTTAGGGTTAGGGTTAGGGTACGGCTTAGGGTACGGTTTCGGGGAGGGGTTCGTGTACGGCGTAGGGTATGGGTTAGGGTTAGGGTTAGGGTTAGTGTTAGGTTTAGGGCTCGGTTTAGGGTACGGGTTCGGATTAGGGTACGTGTTAGGGTTAGGGTAGGGGTTACGGTTAGGGTACGCGTTAGGGTTAGGGTAGTTATTAAACCTATCGCACTGTCTAGATACCCCTTAGCACGTAAAGGAATATTATTTGGGGGTCCAGCCATGGAGAAGAGTCTAGACACTAGGATAAGATAAGGAACACACCCATTATAAAGAAATCACATTAGGATTCTCTTTTTCAGCTGTTCCTTAAAACACTAGTGCTTAGGAAATCTATTGGAGGCAGAAGCAGTCAAGGGTAGCCTAGGGTTAGGGTTAGGCTTAGGGTTAGGGTTAGGGTACGGGTACGGGGAGGTGTTCGGGTACGGCGTAGGGTATGGGTTAGGGTTAGGATTAGGGTTAGTGTTAGGGTTAGGGCTCGGTTTAGGGTACGGGTTAGGATTAGGGTACGTGTTAGGGTTAGGGTAGGGGTTAGGGTTAGGGTACGCGTTAGGGTTAGGGTAGTTATTAAAACTATCCCACTCTCTAGATACCCCTTAGCACGTAAAGGAATATTATTTGGGGATCCAGCCATGGAGAAGAGTCTAGACACTAGGATAAGATAAGGAACACACCCATTATAAAGAAATCACATTAGGATTCTCTTTTTCAGCTGTTCCTTAAAACACTAGTGCTTAGAAAATCTATTGGAGGCAGAAGCAGTCAAGGGTAGCCTAGGGTTAGGGTTAGGCTTAGGGTTAGGCTTAGGGTACGGCTTAGGGTACGGGTTCGTGTAGGGGTTCAGGTACGGCGTAGGGTATGGGTTAGGGTTAGGGTTAGGGTTAGTGTTAGCTTTAGGGCTCGGTTTAGGGTACGGGTTAGGATTAGGGTACGTGTTAGGGTTAGGGTACGCGTTAGGGTTAGGGTACGCGTTAGGGTTAGGGTAGTTATTAAACCTATCCCACTCTCTACATACCCCTTAGAACGTAAAGGAATATTATTTGGAGGTCCAGCCATGGAGAAGAGTTTAGACACTAGGATAAGATAAGGAACACACCCATTATAAAGAAATCACATTAGGATTCTCTTTTTAAGCTGTTCCTTAAAACACTAGTGCTTAGGAATTCTATTGGAGGCAGAAGCAGTCAAGGGTAGCCTAAGGTTAGGGTTAGGCTTAGGGTTAGGCTTAGGGTACGGCTTAGGGTACGGGTTCGGGGAGGGGTTCGTGTACAGCGTAGGGTATGTGTTAGGGTTAGGGTTAGGGTTAGTGTTAAGGTTAGGGCTCGGTTTAGGGTACGGGTTAGGATTAGGGTACGTGTTAGGGTTAGGGTAGGGGTTAGAGTTAGGGTACGCGTTAGGGTTAGGGTAGTTATTAAACCTATCCCACTCTCTAGATACCCCTTAGCACGTAAAGGAATATTATTTGGGGGTCCAGCCATGGAGAAGAGTTTAGACACTAGGATAAGATAAGGAACACACCCATTATAAAGAAATCACATTAGGATTCTCTTTTTAAGCTGTTCCTTAAAACACTAGTGCTTAGGAAATCTATTGGAGGCAGAAGCATTCAAGGGTAGCCTAGGATTAGGGTTAGGCTTAGGGTTAGGCTTAGGGTATGGCTTAGGGTACGGGTTCGGGGAGGGGTGCGGGTACGGCGTAGGGTATGGGTTAGGGTTAGGGTTAGGGTTAGTGTTAGGGTTAGGGCTCGGTTTAGGGTACGGGTTAGGATTAGGGTACGTGTTAGGGTTAGGGTAGGGGTTAGGGTTAGGGTAGTTAGTAAACCTATCCCACTCTCTAGATACCCCTTAGCACGTAAAGGAATATTATTTGGGGGTTCAGCCATGGAGAAGAGTTTAGACACTAGGATAAGATAAGGAACACACCCATTATAAAGAAATCACATTAGGATTCTCTTTTTAAGCTGTTCCTTAAAACACTAGTGCTTAGGAAATCTATTGGAGGCAGAAGCAGTCAAGGGTAGCCTAGGGTTAGGGTTAGGCTTAGGATTAGGGTTAGGGTACGGCTTAGGGTACGGGTTCGGGGAGGGGTGCGGGTACGGCGTAGGGTATGGGTTAGGGTTAGGGTTAGGGTTAGTGTTAGGGTTAGGGCTCGGTTTAGGGTACGGGTTAGGATTAGGGTACGTGTTAGGGTTAGGGTAGGGGTTAGGGTTAGGGTACGCGTTAGGGTTAGGGTAGTTATTAAACCTATCCAACTCTCTAGATACCCCTTAGCACGTAAAGGAATATTATTTGGGGGTCCAGCCATGGAGAAGAGTTTAGACACTAGGATAAATAAGGAACACACCCATTATAAACAAATCACATTAGGATTCTCTTTTTAAGCCGTTCCTTAAAACACTACTGCTTAGGAAATGTATTGGAGGCAGAAGCAGTCAAGGGTAGCCTAGGGTTAGGGTTAGGCTTAGGGTTAGGCTTAGGGTACGGCTTAGGGTACGGGTTCGGGGAGGGGTGCGGGTACGGCGTTGGGTATGGGTTAGGGTTAGGGTTAGGGTTAGTGTTAGGGTTAGGGCTCGGTTTAGGGTACGGGTTAGGATTAGGGTACGTGTTAGGGTTAGGGTAGGGGTTAAGGTTAGGGTACGCGTTAGGGTTAGGGTAGTTAGTAAACCTATCCCACTCTCTAGATACCCCTTAGCACGTAAAGGAATATTATTTGGGGGTTCAGCCATGGAGAAGAGTTTAGACACTAGGATAAGATAAGGAACACACCCATTATAAAGAAATCACATTAGGATTCTCTTTTTAAGCTGTTCCTAAAACACTAGTGCTTAGGAAATCTACTGGAGGCAGAAGCAGTCAAGGGTAGCCTAGGGTTAGGGTTAGGCTTAGGGTTAGGGTTAGGGTACGGCTTAGGGTACGGGTTCGGGGAGGGGTGCGGGTACGGCGTAGGGTATGGGTTAGGGTTAGGGTTAGGGTTAGTGTTAGGGTTAGGGCTCAGTTTAGGGTACGGGTTAGGATTAGGGTACGTGTTAGGGTTAGGGTAGGGGTTAGGGTTAGGGTACGCGTTAGGGTTAGGGTAGTTATTAAACCTATCCCACTCTCTAGATACCCCTTAGCACGTAAAGGAATATTATTTGGGGGTCCAGCCATGGAGAAGAGTTTAGACACGAGGATAAATAAGGAACACACCCATTATAAAGAAATCACATTAGGATTCTCTTTTTAAGCTGTTCCTTAAAGCACTAGTGCTTAGGAAATCTACTGGAGGCAGAAGCAGTCAAGGGTAGCCTAGGGTTAGGGTTAGGCTTAGGGTTAGGGTTAGGGTACGGCTTAGGGTACGGTTTCGGGGAGGGGTTCGTGTACGGCGTAGGGTATGGGTTAGGGTTAGGGTTAGGGTTAGTGTTAGGTTTAGGGCTCGGTTTAGGGTACGGGTTCGGATTAGGGTACGTGTTAGGGTTAGGGTAGGGGTTACGGTTAGGGTACGCGTTAGGGTTAGGGTAGTTATTAAACCTATCGCACTGTCTAGATACCCCTTAGCACGTAAAGGAATATTATTTGGGGGTCCAGCCATGGAGAAGAGTCTAGACACGAGGATAAGATAAGGAACACACCCATTATAAAGAAATCACATTAGGATTCTCTTTTTAAGCTGTTCCTTAAAACACTAGTGCTTAGGAAATCTATTGGAGGCAGAAGCAGTCAAGGGAAGCCTAGGGTTAGGGTTAGGCTTAGGGTTAGGCTTAGGGTACGGCTTAGGGTACGGGTTCGGGGAGGGGTTCGGGTACAGCGTAGGGTATGTGTTAGGGTTAGGGTTAGGGTTAGTGTTAAGGTTAGGACTCGGTTTAGGGTACGGGTTAGGATTAGGGTACGTGTTAGGGTTAGGGTAGGGGTTAGAGTTAGGGTACGCGTTATGGTTAGGGTAGTTATTAAACCTATCCCACACTCTAGATACCCCTTAGCACGTAAAGCAATATTATTTGGGGGTCCAGCCATGGAGAAGAGTTTAGACACTAGGATAAGATAAGGAACACACCCATTATAAAGAAATCACATTAGGATTCTATTTTTAAGCCGTTCCTTAAAACATTAGTGCTTAGAAAATCTATTGGAGGCAGAAGCAGTCAAGGGTAGCCTAGGGTTAGGGTTAGGCTTAGGGTTAGGGTTAGGGTACGGCTTAGGGTACGGGTTCGGGGAGGGGTTCGTGTACGGCGTAGGGTATGGGTTAGGGTTAGGGTTAGGGTTAGTTTTAGGGTTAGGGCTCGGTTTAGGGTACGGGTTAGGATTAGGGTACGTGTTAGGGTTAGGGTAGGGGTTAGGGTTAGGGAACGCGTTAGGGTTAGGGTAGTTATTAAACCTATCCCACTCTCTAGATACCCCTTAGCACGTAAAGGAATATTATTTGGGGGTCCAGCCATGGAGAAGAGTTTAGACACAAGGATAAGATAAGGAACACACCCATTATAAAGAAATCACATTAGGATTCTCTTTTTAAGCCGTTCCTTAAAACACTAGTGCTTAGAAAATCTATTGGAGGCAGAAGCAGTCAAGGGTAGCGTAGGGTTAGGGTTAGGCTTAGGGTTAGGCTTAGGGTACGGCTTAGGGTACGGGTTCGGGGAGGGGTTCGGATACGGCGTAGGGTATGGGTTAGGGTTAGGGTTAGTGTTAGGGTTAGGGCTCGGTTTAGGGTACGGGTTAGGATTAGGATACGTGTTAGGGTTAGGGTACGCGTTACGGTTAGGGTACGCGTTAGGGTTAGGGTAGTTATTAAACCTATCCCACTCTCTACATACCCCTTAGAAAGTAAAGGAATATTATTTGGGGGTCCAGCCATGGAGAAGAGTTTAGACACTAGGATAAGATAAGGAACACACCCATTATAAAGAAATCACATTAGGATTCTCTTTTTCAGCTGTTCCTTAAAACACTAGTGCTTAGGAAATCTATTGGAGGCAGAAGCAGTCAAGGGTAGCCTAGGGTTAGGGTTAGGCTTAGGGTTAGGGTTAGGGTACGGGTACGGGGAGGTTTTCGGGTACGGCGTAGGGTATGGGTTAGGGTTAGGATTAGGGTTAGTGTTAGGGTTAGGGCTCGGTTTAGGGTACGGGTTAGGATTAGGGTACGTGTTAGGGTTAGGGTAGGGGTTAGGGTTAGGGTACGCGTTAGGGTTTGGGTAGTTATTAAAACTATCCCACTCTCTAGATACCCCTTAGCACGTAAAGGAATATTATTTGGGGATCCAGCCATGGAGAAGAGTCTAGACACTAGGATAAGATAAGGAACACACCCATTATAAAGAAATCACATTAGGATTCTCTTTTTCAGCTGTTCCTTAAAACACTAGTGCTTAGAAAATCTATTGGAGGCAGAAGCAGTCAAGGGTAGCCTAGGGTTAGGGTTAGGCTTAGGGTTAGGCTTAGGGTACGGCTTAGGGTACGGGTTCGTGTAGGGGTTCAGGTACGGCGTAGGGTATGGGTTAGGGTTAGGGTTAGGGTTAGTGTTAGCTTTAGGGCTCGGTTTAGGGTACGGGTTAGGATTAGGGTACGTGTTAGGGTTAGGGTACGCGTTAGGGTTAGGGTACGCGTTAGGGTTAGGGTAGTTATTAAACCTATCCCACTCTCTACATACCCCTTAGAACGTAAAGGAATATTATTTGGAGGTCCAGCCATGGAGAAGAGTTTAGACACTAGGATAAGATAAGGAACACACCTATTATAAAGAAATCACATTAGGATTCTCTTTTTAAGCTGTTCCTTAAAACATTAGTGCTTAGGAAATCTATTGGAGGCAGAAGCAGTCAAGGGTAGCCTAAGGTTAGGGTTAGGCTTAGGGTTAGGGTTAGGGTACGGCTTAGGGTACGGTTTCGGGGAGGGGTTCGGGTACGGCGTAGGGTATGGGTTAGGGTTAGGGTTAGTGTTAGTGTTAGGACTCGGTTTAGGGTACGGATTAGGATAAGGGTACGTGTTAGGGTTAGGGTAGGGGTTAGGGTTAGGGTACGCGTTAGGGTTAGGGTAGTTATTAAAACTATCCCACTCTCTAGATACCCCTTAGCACGTAAAGGAATATTATTTGGGGATCCAGCCATGGAGAAGAGTTTAGACACTAGGATAAGATAAGGAACACACCCATTATAAAGAAATCACATTAGGATTCTCTTTTTAAGCCGTTCCTTAAAACATTACTGCTTAGAAAATCTATTGGAGGCAGAAGCAGTCAAGGGTAGCGTAGGGTTAGGGTTAGGCTTAGGGTTAGGGTTAGGGTACGGCTTAGGGTACGGGTTCGGGGAGGGGTTCGGGTACGGCGTAGGGTATGGGTTAGGGTTAGGGTTAGGGTTAGTGTTAGGGTTAGGGCTCGGTTTAGGGTACGTGTTCGGATTAGGGTACGTGTTAGGGTTAGGGTAGGGGTTAGGGTTAGGGTACGCGTTAGGGTTAGGGTACGCGTTAGGTTTAGGGTAGTTAGTAAACCTATCCCACTCTCTAGAAACCCCTTAGCACGTAAGGGAATATTATTTGGGGGTCCAGCCATGGAGAAGAGTTTAGACACTAGGATAAGATAAGGAACACACCCATTATAAAGAAATCACATTAGGATTCTCTTTTTAAGCTGTTCCTTAAAGCACTAGTGCTTAGGAAATCTATTGGAGGCAGAAGCAGTCAAGGGTAGCCTAGGGTTAGGGTTAGGCTTAGGTTTAGGCTTAGGGTACGGCTTAGGGTACGGGTTCGGGGAGGGGTGCGGGTACGGCGTAGGGTATGGGTTAGGGTTAGGGTTAGGGTTAGTGTTAGGGTTAGGGCTCGGTTTAGGGTACGGGTTAGGATTAGGGTACGTGTTAGGGTTAGGGTAGGGGTTAGGGTTAGGGTACGTGTTAGGGTTAGGGTAGTTAGTAAACCTATCCCACTCTCTAGATACCCCTTAGCACGTAAGGGAATATTATTTGGGGGTCCAGCCATGGAGAAGAGTTTAGACACTAGGATAAGATAAGGAACACACCCATTATAAAGAAATCACATTAGGATTCTCTTTTTAAGCTGTTCCTTAAAACATTAGTGCTTAGGAAATCTATTGGAGGCAGAAGCAGTCAAGGGTAGCCTAAGGTTAGGGTTAGGCTTAGGGTTAGGGTTAGGTTACGGCTTAGGGTACGGTTTCGGGGAGGGGTTCGGGTACGGCGTAGGGTATGGGTTAGGGTTAGGGTTAGGGTTAGTGTTAGGTTTAGGGCTCGGTTTAGGGTACGGGTTCGGATTAGGGTACGTGTTAGGGTTAGGGTAGGGGTTACGGTTAGGGTACGCGTTAGGGTTAGGGTAGTTATTAAACCTATCGCACTGTCTAGATACCCCTTAGCACGTAAAGGAATATTATTTGGGGGTCCAGCCATGGAGAAGAGTCTAGACACTAGGATAAGATAAGGAACACACCCATTATAAAGAAATCACATTAGGATTCTCTTTTTAAGCTGTTCCTTAAAACACTAGTGCTTAGGAAATCTATTGGAGGCAGAAGCAGTCAAGGGAAGCCTAGGGTTAGGGTTAGGCTTAGGGTTAGGCTTAGGGTACGGCTTAGGGTACGGGTTCGGGGAGGGGTTCGGGTACAGCGTAGGGTATGTGTTAGGGTTAGGGTTAGGGTTAGTGTTAAGGTTAAGACTCGGTTTAGGGAACGGGTTAGGATTAGGGTACGTGTTAGGGTTAGGGTAGGGGTTAGAGTTAGGGTACGCGTTAGGGTTAGGGTGGTTATTAAACCTATCCCACTCTCTAGATACCCCTTAGCACGTAAAGCAATATTATTTGGGGGTCCAGCCATGGAGAAGAGTTTAGACACTAGGATAAGATAAGGAACACACCCATTATAAAGAAATCACATTAGGATTCTATTTTTAAGCCGTTCCTTAAAACATTAGTGCTTAGAAAATCTATTGGAGGCAGAAGCAGTCAAGGGTAGCCTAGGGTTAGGGTTAGGCTTAGGGTTAGGGTTAGGGTACGGCTTAGGGTACGGGTTCGGGGAGGGGTTCGTGTACGGCGTAGGGTATGGGTTAGGGTTAGGGTTAGGGTTAGTTTTAGGGTTAGGGCTCGGTTTAGGGTACGGGTTAGGATTAGGGTACGTGTTAGGGTTAGGGTAGGGGTTAGGGTTAGGGAACGCGTTAGGGTTAGGGTAGTTATTAAACCTATCCCACTCTCTAGATACCCCTTAGCACGTAAAGGAATATTATTTGGGGGTCCAGCCATGGAGAAGAGTTTAGACACAAGGATAAGATAAGGAACACACCCATTATAAAGAAATCACATTAGGAATCTCTTTTTAAGCCGTTCCTTAAAACACTAGTGCTTAGAAAATCTATTGGAGGCAGAAGCAGTCAAGGGTAGCGTAGGGTTAGGGTTAGGCTTAGGGTTAGGCTTAGGGTACGGCTTAGGGTACGGGTTCGGGGAGGGGTTCGGATACGGCGTAGGGTATGGGTTAGGGTTAGGGTTAGTGTTAGGATTAGGGCTCGGTTTAGGGTACGGGTTAGGATTAGGATACGTGTTAGGGTTAGGGTACGCGTTAGGGTTAGGGTACGCGTTAGGGTTAGGGTAGTTTTTAAACCTATCCCACTCTCTACATACCCCTTAGAAAGTAAAGGAATATTATTTGGGGGTCCAGCCATGGAGAAGAGTTTAGACACTAGGATAAGATAAGGAACACACCCATTATAAAGAAATCACATTAGGATTCTCTTTTTCAGCTGTTCCTTAAAACACTAGTGCTTAGGAAATCTATTGGAGGCAGAAGCAGTCAAGGGTAGCCTAGGGTTAGGGTTAGGCTTAGGGTTAGGGTTAGGGTACGGGTACGGGGAGGTTTTCGGGTACGGCGTAGTGTATGGGTTAGGGTTAGGATTAGGGTTAGTGTTAGGGTTAGGGCTCGGTTTAGGGTACGGGTTAGGATTAGGGTACGTGTTAGGGTTAGGGTAGGGGTTAGGGTTAGGGTACGCGTTAGGGTTAGGGTAGTTATTAAAACTATCCCACTCTCTAGATACCCCTTAGCACGTAAAGGAATATTATTTGGGGATCCAGCCATGGAGAAGAGTCTAGACACTAGGATAAGATAAGGAACACACCCATTATAAAGAAATCACATTAGGATTCTCTTTTTCAGCTGTTCCTTAAAACACTAGTGCTTAGAAAATCTATTGGAGGCAGAAGCAGTCAAGGGTAGCCTAGGGTTAGGGTTAGGCTTAGGGTTAGGCTTAGGGTACGGCTTAGGGTACGGGTTCGTGTAGGGGTTCAGGTACGGCGTAGGGTATGGGTTAGGGTTAGGGTTAGGGTTAGTGTTAGCTTTAGGGCTCGGTTTAGGGTACGGGTTAGGATTAGGGTACGTGTTAGGGTTAGGGTACGCGTTAGGGTTAGGGTACGCGTTAGGGTTAGGGTAGTTATTAAACCTATCCCACTCTCTACATACCCCTTAGAACGTAAAGGAATATTATTTGGAGGTCCAGCCATGGAGAAGAGTTTAGACACTAGGATAAGATGAGGAACACACCTATTATAAAGAAATCACATTAGGATTCTCTTTTTAAGCTGTTCCTTAAAACATTAGTGCTTAGGAAATCTATTGGAGGCAGAAGCAGTCAAGGGTAGCCTAAGGTTAGGGTTAGGCTTAGGGTTAGGGTTAGGGTACGGCTTAGGGTACGGTTTCGGGGAGGGGTTCGGGTACGGCGTAGGGTATGGGTTAGGGTTAGGGTTAGTGTTAGTGTTAGGACTCGGTTTAGGGTACGGATTAGGATAAGGGTACGTGTTAGGGTTAGGGTAGGGGTTAGGGTTAGGGTACGCGTTAGGGTTAGGGTAGTTATTAAAACTATCCCACTCTCTAGATACCCCTTAGCACGTAAAGGAATATTATTTGGGGATCCAGCCATGGAGAAGAGTTTAGACACTAGGATAAGATAAGGAACACACCCATTATAAAGAAATCACATTAGGATTCTCTTTTTAAGCCGTTCCTTAAAACATTACTGCTTAGAAAATCTATTGGAGGCAGAAGCAGTCAAGGGTAGCGTAGGGTTAGGGTTAGGCTTAGGGTTAGGGTTAGGGTACGGCTTAGGGTACGGGTTCGGGGAGGGGTTCGGGTACGGCGTAGGGTATGGGTTAGGGTTAGGGTTAGGGTTAGTGTTAGGGTTAGGGCTCGGTTTAGGGTACGGGTTCGGATTAGGGTACGTGTTAGGGTTAGGGTAGGGGTTAGGGTTAGGGTACGCGTTAGGGTTAGGGTACGCGTTAGGTTTAGGGTAGTTAGTAAACCTATCCCACTCTCTAGAAACCCCTTAGCACGTAAGGGAATATTATTTGGGGGTCCAGCCATGGAGAAGAGTTTAGACACTAGGATAAGATAAGGAACACACCCATTATAAAGAAATCACATTAGGATTCTCTTTTTAAGCTGTTCCTTAAAGCACTAGTGCTTAGGAAATCTATTGGAGGCAGAAGCAGTCAAGGGTAGCCTAGGGTTAGGGTTAGGCTTAGGTTTAGGCTTAGGGTACGGCTTAGGGTACGGGTTCGGGGAGGGGTGCGGGTACGGCGTAGGGTATGGGTTAGGGTTAGGGTTAGGGTTAGTGTTAGGGTTAGGGCTCGGTTTAGGGTACGGGTTAGGATTAGGGTACGTGTTAGGGTTAGGGTAGGGGTTAGGGTTAGGGTACGTGTTAGGGTTAGGGTAGTTAGTAAACCTATCCCACTCTCTAGATACCCCTTAGCACGTAAGGGAATATTATTTGGGGGTCCAGCCATGGAGAAGAGTTTAGACACTAGGATAAGATAAGGAACACACCCATTATAAAGAAATCACATTAGGATTCTCTTTTTAAGCTGTTCCTTAAAGCACTAGTGCTTAGGAAATCTATTGGAGGCAGAAGCAGTCAAGGGTAGCCTAGGGTTAGGGTTAGGCTTAGGGTTAGGGTTAGGGTACGGCTTAGGGTACGGGTTCGGGGAGGGGTTCGGGTATGGCGTAGGGTATGGGTTAGGGTTAGGGTTAGGGTTAGTGTTAGGGTTAGGGCTCGGTTTAGGGTACGGGTTAGGATTAGGGTACGTGTTAGGGTTAGGGTAGGGGTTACGGTTAGGGTACGCGTTAGGGTTAGGGTAGTTATTAAACCTATCGCACTGTCTAGATACCCCTTAGCACGTAAAGGAATATTATTTGGGGGTCCAGCAATGGAGAAGAGTCTAGACACTAGGATAAGATAAGGAACACACCCATTATAAAGAAATCACATTAGGATTCTCTTTTTAAGCTGTTCCTTAAAACACTAGTGCTTAGGAATTCTATTGGAGGCAGAAGCAGTCAAGGGTAGCCTAAGGTTAGGGTTAGGCTTAGGGTTAGGCTTAGGGTACGGCTTAGGGTACGGGTTCGGGGAGGGGTTCGTGTACCGCGTAGGGTATGTGTTAGGGTTAGGGTTAGGGTTAGTGTTAAGGTTAGGGCTCGGTTTAGGGTACGGGTTAGGATTAGGGTACGTGTTAGGGTTAGGGTAGGGGTTAGAGTTAGGGTACGCGTTAGGGTTAGGGTAGTTATTAAACCTATCCCACTCTCTAGATACCCCTTAGCACGTAAAGGAATATTATTTGGGGGTCCAGCCATGGAGAAGAGTTTAGACACTAGGATAAGATAAGGAACACACCCATTATAAAGAAATCACATTAGGATTCTCTTTTTAAGCTGTTCCTTAAAACACTAGTGCTTAGGAAATCTATTGGAGGCAGAAGCATTCAAGGGTAGCCTAGGATTAGGGTTAGGCTTAGGGTTAGGCTTAGGGTATGGCTTAGGGTACGGGTTCGGGGAGGGGTGCGGGTACGGCGTAGGGTATGGGTTAGGGTTAGGGTTAGGGTTAGTGTTAGGGTTAGGGCTCGGTTTAGGGTACGGGTTAGGATTAGGGTACGTGTTAGGGTTAGGGTAGGGGTTAGGGTTAGGGTAGTTAGTAAACCTATCCCACTCTCTAGATACCCCTTAGCACGTAAAGGAATATTATTTGGGGGTTCAGCCATGGAGAAGAGTTTAGACACTAGGATAAGATAAGGAACACACCCATTATAAAGAAATCACATTAGGATTCTCTTTTTAAGCTGTTCCTTAAAACACTAGTGCTTAGGAAATCTATTGGAGGCAGAAGCAGTCAAGGGTAGCCTAGGGTTAGGGTTAGGCTTAGGATTAGGGTTAGGGTACGGCTTAGGGTACGGGTTCGGGGAGGGGTGCGGGTACGGCGTAGGGTATGGGTTAGGGTTAGGGTTAGGGTTAGTGTTAGGGTTAGGGCTCGGTTTAGGGTACGGGTTAGGATTAGGGTACGTGTTAGGGTTAGGGTAGGGGTTAGGGTTAGGGTACGCGTTAGGGTTAGGGTAGTTATTAAACCTATCCAACTCTCTAGATACCCCTTAGCACGTAAAGGAATATTATTTGGGGGTCCAGCCATGGAGAAGAGTTTAGACACTAGGATAAATAAGGAACACACCCATTATAAACAAATCACATTAGGATTCTCTTTTTAAGCCGTTCCTTAAAACACTACTGCTTAGGAAATGTATTGGAGGCAGAAGCAGTCAAGGGTAGCCTAGGGTTAGGGTTAGGCTTAGGGTTAGGCTTAGGGTACGGCTTAGGGTACGGGTTCGGGGAGGGGTGCGGGTACGGCGTTGGGTATGGGTTAGGGTTAGGGTTAGGGTTAGTGTTAGGGTTAGGGCTCGGTTTAGGGTACGGGTTAGGATTAGGGTACGTGTTAGGGTTAGGGTAGGGGTTAAGGTTAGGGTACGCGTTAGGGTTAGGGTAGTTAGTAAACCTATCCCACTCTCTAGATACCCCTTAGCACGTAAAGGAATATTATTTGGGGGTTCAGCCATGGAGAAGAGTTTAGACACTAGGATAAGATAAGGAACACACCCATTATAAAGAAATCACATTAGGATTCTCTTTTTAAGCTGTTCCTAAAACACTAGTGCTTAGGAAATCTACTGGAGGCAGAAGCAGTCAAGGGTAGCCTAGGGTTAGGGTTAGGCTTAGGGTTAGGCTTAGGGTACGGCTTAGGGTACGGGTTCGGGGAGGGGTGCGGGTACGGCGTAGGGTATGGGTTAGGGTTAGGGTTAGGGTTAGTGTTAGGGTTAGGGCTCAGTTTAGGGTACGGGTTAGGATTAGGGTACGTGTTAGGGTTAGGGTAGGGGTTAGGGTTAGGGTACGCGTTAGGGTTAGGGTAGTTATTAAACCTATCCCACTCTCTAGATACCCCTTAGCACGTAAAGGAATATTATTTGGGGGTCCAGCCATGGAGAAGAGTTTAGACACGAGGATAAATAAGGAACACACCCATTATAAAGAAATCACATTAGGATTCTCTTTTTAAGCTGTTCCTTAAAGCACTAGTGCTTAGGAAATCTACTGGAGGCAGAAGCAGTCAAGGGTAGCCTAGGGTTAGGGTTAGGCTTAGGGTTAGGGTTAGGGTACGGCTTAGGGTACGGTTTCGGGGAGGGGTTCGTGTACGGCGTAGGGTATGGGTTAGGGTTAGGGTTAGGGTTAGTGTTAGGTTTAGGGCTCGGTTTAGGGTACGGGTTCGGATTAGGGTACGTGTTAGGGTTAGGGTAGGGGTTACGGTTAGGGTACGCGTTAGGGTTAGGGTAGTTATTAAACCTATCGCACTGTCTAGATACCCCTTAGCACGTAAAGGAATATTATTTGGGGGTCCAGCCATGGAGAAGAGTCTAGACACGAGGATAAGATAAGGAACACACCCATTATAAAGAAATCACATTAGGATTCTCTTTTTAAGCTGTTCCTTAAAACACTAGTGCTTAGGAAATCTATTGGAGGCAGAAGCAGTCAAGGGAAGCCTAGGGTTAGGGTTAGGCTTAGGGTTAGGCTTAGGGTACGGCTTAGGGTACGGGTTCGGGGAGGGGTTCGGGTACGGCGTAGGGTATGGGTTAGGGTTAGGGTTAGGGTTAGTGTTAGGGTTAGGGCTCGGTTTAGGGTACGGGTTCGGATTAGGGTACGTGTTAGGGTTAGGGTAGGGGTTAGGGTTAGGGTACGCGTTAGGGTTAGGGTACGCGTTAGGTTTAGGGTAGTTAGTAAACCTATCCCACTCTCTAGAAACCCCTTAGCACGTAAGGGAATATTATTTGGGGGTCCAGCCATGGAGAAGAGTTTAGACACTAGGATAAGATAAGGAACACACCCATTATAAAGAAATCACATTAGGATTCTCTTTTTAAGCTGTTCCTTAAAGCACTAGTGCTTAGGAAATCTATTGGAGGCAGAAGCAGTCAAGGGTAGCCTAGGGTTAGGGTTAGGCTTAGGTTTAGGCTTAGGGTACGGCTTAGGGTACGGGTTCGGGGAGGGGTGCGGGTACGGCGTAGGGTATGGGTTAGGGTTAGGGTTAGGGTTAGTGTTAGGGTTAGGGCTCGGTTTAGGGTACGGGTTAGGATTAGGGTACGTGTTAGGGTTAGGGTAGGGGTTAGGGTTAGGGTACGTGTTAGGGTTAGGGTAGTTAGTAAACCTATCCCACTCTCTAGATACCCCTTAGCACGTAAGGGAATATTATTTGGGGGTCCAGCCATGGAGAAGAGTTTAGACACTAGGATAAGATAAGGAACACACCCATTATAAAGAAATCACATTAGGATTCTCTTTTTAAGCTGTTCCTTAAAGCACTAGTGCTTAGGAAATCTATTGGAGGCAGAAGCAGTCAAGGGTAGCCTAGGGTTAGGGTTAGGCTTAGGGTTAGGGTTAGGGTACGGCTTAGGGTACGGGTTCGGGGAGGGGTTCGGGTATGGCGTAGGGTATGGGTTAGGGTTAGGGTTAGGGTTAGTGTTAGGGTTAGGGCTCGGTTTAGGGTACGGGTTAGGATTAGGGTACGTGTTAGGGTTAGGGTAGGGGTTACGGTTAGGGTACGCGTTAGGGTTAGGGTAGTTATTAAACCTATCGCACTGTCTAGATACCCCTTAGCACGTAAAGGAATATTATTTGGGGGTCCAGCAATGGAGAAGAGTCTAGACACTAGGATAAGATAAGGAACACACCCATTATAAAGAAATCACATTAGGATTCTCTTTTTAAGCTGTTCCTTAAAACACTAGTGCTTAGGAATTCTATTGGAGGCAGAAGCAGTCAAGGGTAGCCTAAGGTTAGGGTTAGGCTTAGGGTTAGGCTTAGGGTACGGCTTAGGGTACGGGTTCGGGGAGGGGTTCGTGTACCGCGTAGGGTATGTGTTAGGGTTAGGGTTAGGGTTAGTGTTAAGGTTAGGGCTCGGTTTAGGGTACGGGTTAGGATTAGGGTACGTGTTAGGGTTAGGGTAGGGGTTAGAGTTAGGGTACGCGTTAGGGTTAGGGTAGTTATTAAACCTATCCCACTCTCTAGATACCCCTTAGCACGTAAAGGAATATTATTTGGGGGTCCAGCCATGGAGAAGAGTTTAGACACTAGGATAAGATAAGGAACACACCCATTATAAAGAAATCACATTAGGATTCTCTTTTTAAGCTGTTCCTTAAAACACTAGTGCTTAGGAAATCTATTGGAGGCAGAAGCATTCAAGGGTAGCCTAGGATTAGGGTTAGGCTTAGGGTTAGGCTTAGGGTATGGCTTAGGGTACGGGTTCGGGGAGGGGTGCGGGTACGGCGTAGGGTATGGGTTAGGGTTAGGGTTAGGGTTAGTGTTAGGGTTAGGGCTCGGTTTAGGGTACGGGTTAGGATTAGGGTACGTGTTAGGGTTAGGGTAGGGGTTAGGGTTAGGGTAGTTAGTAAACCTATCCCACTCTCTAGATACCCCTTAGCACGTAAAGGAATATTATTTGGGGGTTCAGCCATGGAGAAGAGTTTAGACACTAGGATAAGATAAGGAACACACCCATTATAAAGAAATCACATTAGGATTCTCTTTTTAAGCTGTTCCTTAAAACACTAGTGCTTAGGAAATCTATTGGAGGCAGAAGCAGTCAAGGGTAGCCTAGGGTTAGGGTTAGGCTTAGGATTAGGGTTAGGGTACGGCTTAGGGTACGGGTTCGGGGAGGGGTGCGGGTACGGCGTAGGGTATGGGTTAGGGTTAGGGTTAGGGTTAGTGTTAGGGTTAGGGCTCGGTTTAGGGTACGGGTTAGGATTAGGGTACGTGTTAGGGTTAGGGTAGGGGTTAGGGTTAGGGTACGCGTTAGGGTTAGGGTAGTTATTAAACCTATCCAACTCTCTAGATACCCCTTAGCACGTAAAGGAATATTATTTGGGGGTCCAGCCATGGAGAAGAGTTTAGACACTAGGATAAATAAGGAACACACCCATTATAAACAAATCACATTAGGATTCTCTTTTTAAGCCGTTCCTTAAAACACTACTGCTTAGGAAATGTATTGGAGGCAGAAGCAGTCAAGGGTAGCCTAGGGTTAGGGTTAGGCTTAGGGTTAGGCTTAGGGTACGGCTTAGGGTACGGGTTCGGGGAGGGGTGCGGGTACGGCGTTGGGTATGGGTTAGGGTTAGGGTTAGGGTTAGTGTTAGGGTTAGGGCTCGGTTTAGGGTACGGGTTAGGATTAGGGTACGTGTTAGGGTTAGGGTAGGGGTTAAGGTTAGGGTACGCGTTAGGGTTAGGGTAGTTAGTAAACCTATCCCACTCTCTAGATACCCCTTAGCACGTAAAGGAATATTATTTGGGGGTTCAGCCATGGAGAAGAGTTTAGACACTAGGATAAGATAAGGAACACACCCATTATAAAGAAATCACATTAGGATTCTCTTTTTAAGCTGTTCCTAAAACACTAGTGCTTAGGAAATCTACTGGAGGCAGAAGCAGTCAAGGGTAGCCTAGGGTTAGGGTTAGGCTTAGGGTTAGGCTTAGGGTACGGCTTAGGGTACGGGTTCGGGGAGGGGTGCGGGTACGGCGTAGGGTATGGGTTAGGGTTAGGGTTAGGGTTAGTGTTAGGGTTAGGGCTCAGTTTAGGGTACGGGTTAGGATTAGGGTACGTGTTAGGGTTAGGGTAGGGGTTAGGGTTAGGGTACGCGTTAGGGTTAGGGTAGTTATTAAACCTATCCCACTCTCTAGATACCCCTTAGCACGTAAAGGAATATTATTTGGGGGTCCAGCCATGGAGAAGAGTTTAGACACGAGGATAAATAAGGAACACACCCATTATAAAGAAATCACATTAGGATTCTCTTTTTAAGCTGTTCCTTAAAGCACTAGTGCTTAGGAAATCTACTGGAGGCAGAAGCAGTCAAGGGTAGCCTAGGGTTAGGGTTAGGCTTAGGGTTAGGGTTAGGGTACGGCTTAGGGTACGGTTTCGGGGAGGGGTTCGTGTACGGCGTAGGGTATGGGTTAGGGTTAGGGTTAGGGTTAGTGTTAGGTTTAGGGCTCGGTTTAGGGTACGGGTTCGGATTAGGGTACGTGTTAGGGTTAGGGTAGGGGTTACGGTTAGGGTACGCGTTAGGGTTAGGGTAGTTATTAAACCTATCGCACTGTCTAGATACCCCTTAGCACGTAAAGGAATATTATTTGGGGGTCCAGCCATGGAGAAGAGTCTAGACACGAGGATAAGATAAGGAACACACCCATTATAAAGAAATCACATTAGGATTCTCTTTTTAAGCTGTTCCTTAAAACACTAGTGCTTAGGAAATCTATTGGAGGCAGAAGCAGTCAAGGGAAGCCTAGGGTTAGGGTTAGGCTTAGGGTTAGGCTTAGGGTACGGCTTAGGGTACGGGTTCGGGGAGGGGTTCGGGTACAGCGTAGGGTATGTGTTAGGGTTAGGGTTAGGGTTAGTGTTAAGGTTAGGACTCGGTTTAGGGTACGGGTTAGGATTAGGGTACGTGTTAGGGTTAGGGTAGGGGTTAGAGTTAGGGTACGCGTTAGGGTTAGGGTAGTTATTAAACCTATCCCACTCTCTAGATACCCCTTAGCACGTAAAGCAATATTATTTGGGGGTCCAGCCATGGAGAAGAGTTTAGACACTAGGATAAGATAAGGAACACACCCATTATAAAGAAATCACATTAGGATTCTATTTTTAAGCCGTTCCTTAAAACATTAGTGCTTAGAAAATCTATTGGAGGCAGAAGCAGTCAAGGGTAGCCTAGGGTTAGGGTTAGGCTTAGGGTTAGGGTTAGGGTACGGCTTAGGGTACGGGTTCGGGGAGGGGTTCGTGTACGGCGTAGGGTATGGGTTAGGGTTAGGGTTAGGGTTAGTTTTAGGGTTAGGGCTCGGTTTAGGGTACGGGTTAGGATTAGGGTACGTGTTAGGGTTAGGGTAGGGGTTAGGGTTAGGGAACGCGTTAGGGTTAGGGTAGTTATTAAACCTATCCCACTCTCTAGATACCCCTTAGCACGTAAAGGAATATTATTTGGGGGTCCAGCCATGGAGAAGAGTTTAGACACAAGGATAAGATAAGGAACACACCCATTATAAAGAAATCACATTAGGATTCTCTTTTTAAGCCGTTCCTTAAAACACTAGTGCTTAGAAAATCTATTGGAGGCAGAAGCAGTCAAGGGTAGCGTAGGGTTAGGGTTAGGCTTAGGGTTAGGCTTAGGGTACGGCTTAGGGTACGGGTTCGGGGAGGGGTTCGGATACGGCGTAGGGTATGGGTTAGGGTTAGGGTTAGTGTTAGGATTAGGGCTCGGTTTAGGGTACGGGTTAGGATTAGGATACGTTTTAGGGTTAGGGTACGCGTTAGGGTTAGGGTACGCGTTAGGGTTAGGGTAGTTATTAAACCTATCCCACTCTCTACATACCCCTTAGAAAGTAAAGGAATATTATTTGGGGGTCCAGCCATGGAGAAGAGTTTAGACACTAGGATAAGATAAGGAACACACCCATTATAAAGAAATCACATTAGGATTCTCTTTTTCAGCTGTTCCTTAAAACACTAGTGCTTAGGAAATCTATTGGAGGCAGAAGCAGTCAAGGGTAGCCTAGGGTTAGGGTTAGGCTTAGGGTTAGGGTTAGGGTACGGGTACGGGGAGGTGTTCGGGTACGGCGTAGGGTATGGGTTAGGGTTAGGGTTAGGGTTAGTGTTAGGGTTAGGGCTCGGTTTAGGGTACGGGTTAGGATTAGGGTACGTGTTAGGGTTAGGGTAGGGGTTAGGGTTCGGGTACGCGTTAGGTTTAGGGTAGTTATTAAACCTATCCCACTCTCTAGATACCCCTTAGCACGTAAAGGAATATTATTTGGGGATCCAGCCATGGAGAAGAGTCTAGACACTAGGATAAGATAAGGAACACACCCATTATAAAGAAATCACATTAGGATTCTCTTTTTCAGCTGTTCCTTAAAACACTAGTGCTTAGAAAATCTATTGGAGGCAGAAGCAGTCAAGGGTAGCCTAGGGTTAGGGTTAGGCTTAGGGTTAGGCTTAGGGTACGGCTTAGGGTACGGGTTCGTGTAGGGGTTCAGGTACGGCGTAGGGTATGGGTTAGGGTTAGGGTTAGGGTTAGTGTTAGCTTTAGGGCTCGGTTTAGGGTACGGGTTAGGATTAGGGTACGTGTTAGGGTTAGGGTACGCGTTAGGGTTAGGGTACGCGTTAGGGTTAGGGTAGTTATTAAACCTATCCCACTCTCTACATACCCCTTAGAACGTAAAGGAATATTATTTGGAGGTCCAGCCATGGAGAAGAGTTTAGACACTAGGATAAGATAAGGAACACACCTATTATAAAGAAATCACATTAGGATTCTCTTTTTAAGCTGTTCCTTAAAACATTAGTGCTTAGGAAATCTATTGGAGGCAGAAGCAGTCAAGGGTAGCCTAAGGTTAGGGTTAGGCTTAGGGTTAGGGTTAGGGTACGGCTTAGGGTACGGTTTCGGGGAGGGGTTCGGGTACGGCGTAGGGTATGGGTTAGGGTTAGGGTTAGTGTTAGTGTTAGGACTCGGTTTAGGGTACGGATTAGTATTAGGGTACGTGTTAGGGTTAGGGTAGGGGTTAGGGTTAGGGTACGCGTTAGGGTTAGGGTAGTTATTAAAACTATCCCACTCTCTAGATACCCCTTAGCACGTAAAGGAATATTATTTGGGGATCCAGCCATGGAGAAGAGTTTAGACACTAGGATAAGATAAGGAACACACCCATTATAAAGAAATCACATTAGGATTCTCTTTTTAAGCCGTTCCTTAAAACATTACTGCTTAGAAAATCTATTGGAGGCAGAAGCAGTCAAGGGTAGCGTAGGGTTAGGGTTAGGCTTAGGGTTAGGGTTAGGGTACGGCTTAGGGTACGGGTTCGGGGAGGGGTTCGGGTACGGCGTAGGGTATGGGTTAGGGTTAGGGTTAGGGTTAGTGTTAGGGTTAGGGCTCGGTTTAGGGTACGGGTTCGGATTAGGGTACGTGTTAGGGTTAGGGTAGGGGTTAGGGTTAGGGTACGCGTTAGGGTTAGGGTACGCGTTAGGTTTAGGGTAGTTAGTAAACCTATCCCACTCTCTAGAAACCCCTTAGCACGTAAGGGAATATTATTTGGGGGTCCAGCCATGGAGAAGAGTTTAGACACTAGGATAAGATAAGGAACACACCCATTATAAAGAAATCACATTAGGATTCTCTTTTTAAGCTGTTCCTTAAAGCACTAGTGCTTAGGAAATCTATTGGAGGCAGAAGCAGTCAAGGGTAGCCTAGGGTTAGGGTTAGGCTTAGGTTTAGGCTTAGGGTACGGCTTAGGGTACGGGTTCGGGGAGGGGTGCGGGTACGGCGTAGGGTATGGGTTAGGGTTAGGGTTAGGGTTAGTGTTAGGGTTAGGGCTCGGTTTAGGGTACGGGTTAGGATTAGGGTACGTGTTAGGGTTAGGGTAGGGGTTAGGGTTAGGGTACGTGTTAGGGTTAGGGTAGTTAGTAAACCTATCCCACTCTCTAGATACCCCTTAGCACGTAAGGGAATATTATTTGGGGGTCCAGCCATGGAGAAGAGTTTAGACACTAGGATAAGATAAGGAACACACCCATTATAAAGAAATCACATTAGGATTCTCTTTTTAAGCTGTTCCTTAAAGCACTAGTGCTTAGGAAATCTATTGGAGGCAGAAGCAGTCAAGGGTAGCCTAGGGTTAGGGTTAGGCTTAGGGTTAGGGTTAGGGTACGGCTTAGGGTACGGGTTCGGGGAGGGGTTCGGGTATGGCGTAGGGTATGGGTTAGGGTTAGGGTTAGGGTTAGTGTTAGGGTTAGGGCTCGGTTTAGGGTACGGGTTAGGATTAGGGTACGTGTTAGGGTTAGGGTAGGGGTTAGGGTTAGGGTACGTGTTAGGGTTAGGGTAGTTAGTAAACCTATCCCACTCTCTAGATACCCCTTAGCACGTAAGGGAATATTATTTGGGGGTCCAGCCATGGAGAAGAGTTTAGACACTAGGATAAGATAAGGAACACACCCATTATAAAGAAATCACATTAGGATTCTCTTTTTAAGCTGTTCCTTAAAGCACTAGTGCTTAGGAAATCTATTGGAGGCAGAAGCAGTCAAGGGTAGCCTAGGGTTAGGGTTAGGCTTAGGGTTAGGGTTAGGGTACGGCTTAGGGTACGGTTTCGGTGAGGGGTTCGTGTACGGCGTAGGGTATGGGTTAGGGTTAGGGTTAGGGTTAGTGTTAGGGTTAGGGCTCGGTTTAGGGTACGGGTTCGGATTAGGGTACGTGTTAGGGTTAGGGTAGGGGTTACGGTTAGGGTACGCGTTAGGGTTAGGGTAGTTATTAAACCTATCGCACTGTCTAGATACCCCTTAGCACGTAAAGGAATATTATTTGGGGGTCCAGCAATGGAGAAGAGTCTAGACACTAGGATAAGATAAGGAACACACCCATTATAAAGAAATCACATTAGGATTCTCTTTTTAAGCTGTTCCTTAAAACACTAGTGCTTAGGAATTCTATTGGAGGCAGAAGCAGTCAAGGGTAGCCTAAGGTTAGGGTTAGGCTTAGGGTTAGGCTTAGGGTACGGCTTAGGGTACGGGTTCGGGGAGGGGTTCGTGTACAGCGTAGGGTATGTGTTAGGGTTAGGGTTAGGGTTAGTGTTAAGGTTAGGGCTCGGTTTAGGGTACGGGTTAGGATTAGGGTACGTGTTAGGGTTAGGGTAGGGGTTAGAGTTAGGGTACGCGTTAGGGTTAGGGTAGTTATTAAACCTATCCCACTCTCTAGATACCCCTTAGCACGTAAAGGAATATTATTTGGGGGTCCAGCCATGGAGAAGAGTTTAGACACTAGGATAAGATAAGGAACACACCCATTATAAAGAAATCACATTAGGATTCTCTTTTTAAGCTGTTCCTTAAAACATTAGTGCTTAGGAAATCTATTGGAGGCAGAAGCAGTCAAGGGTAGCCTAAGGTTAGGGTTAGGCTTAGGGTTAGGGTTAGGGTACGGCTTAGGGTACGGTTTCGTGGAGGGGTTCGGGTACGGCGTAGGGTATGGGTTAGGGTTAGGGTTAGTGTTCGTGTTAGGACTCGGTTTAGGGTACGGATTAGGATTAGGGTACGTGTTAGGGTTAGGGTAGGGGTTAGGGTTAGGGTACGCGTTAGGGTTAGGGTAGTTATTAAAACTATCCCACTCTCTAGATACCCCTTAGCACGTAAAGGAATATTATTTGGGGATCCAGCCATGGAGAAGAGTTTAGACACTAGGATAAGATAAGGAACACACCCATTATAAAGAAATCACATTAGGATTCTCTTTTTAAGCCGTTCCTTAAAACATTACTGCTTAGAAAATCTATTGGAGGCAGAAGCAGTCAAGGGTAGCGTAGGGTTAGGGTTAGGCTTAGGGTTAGGGTTAGGGTACGGCTTAGGGTACGGGTTCGGGGAGGGGTTCGGGTACGGCGTAGGGTATGGGTTAGGGTTAGGGTTAGGGTTAGTGTTAGGGTTAGGGCTCGGTTTAGGGTACGGGTTCGGATTAGGGTACGTGTTAGGGTTAGGGTAGGGGTTAGGGTTAGGGTACGCGTTAGGGTTAGGGTACGCGTTAGGTTTAGGGTAGTTAGTAAACCTATCCCACTCTCTAGAAACCCCTTAGCACGTAAGGGAATATTATTTGGGGGTCCAGCCATGGAGAAGAGTTTAGACACTAGGATAAGATAAGGAACACACCCATTATAAAGAAATCACATTAGGATTCTCTTTTTAAGCTGTTCCTTAAAGCACTAGTGCTTAGGAAATCTATTGGAGGCAGAAGCAGTCAAGGGTACCCTAGGGTTAGGGTTAGGCTTAGGGTTAGGCTTAGGGTACGGCTTAGGGTACGGGTTCGGGGAGGGGTTCGGGTACAGCGTAGGGTATGGGTTAGGGTTAGGGTTAGGGTTAGTGTTAAGGTTAGGGCTCGGTTTAGGGTACGGGTTAGGATTAGGGTACGTGTTAGGGTTAGGGTAGGGGTTAGGGTTAGGGTACGCGTTAGGGTTAGGGTAGTTAGTAAACCTATCCCACTCTCTAGATACCCCTTAGCACGTAAAGGAATATTATTTGCGGGTCCAGCAATGGAGAAGAGTTTAGACACTAGGATAAGATAAGGAACACACCCATTATAAAGAAATCACATTAGGATTCTCTTTTTAAGCTGTTCCTTAAAACACTAGTGCTTAGGAAATCTATTGGAGGCAGAAGCAGTCAAAGGTAGCCTAGGGTTAGGGTTAGGATTAGGGTTAGGCTTAGGGTACGGCTTAGGGTACGGGTTCGGGGAGGGGTGCGGGTACGGCGTAGGGTATGGGTTAGGGTTAGGGTTAGGGTTAGTGTTAGGGTTAGGGCTCGGTTTAGGGTACGGGTTAGGATTAGGGTACGTGTTAGGGTTAGGGTAGGGGTTAGGGTTAGGTTACGCGTTAGGGTTAGGGTAGTTATTAAACCTATCCCACTCTCTAGATACCCCTTAGCACGTAAAGGAATATTATTTGGGGGTCCAGCCATGGAGAAGAGTTTAGACACTAGGATAAATAAGGAACACACCCATTATAAAGAAATCACATTAGGATTCTCTTTTTAAGCTGTTCCTTAAAACACTACTGCTTAGGAAATGTATTGGAGGCAGAAGCAGTCAAGGGTAGCCTAGGGTTAGGGTTAGGCTTAGGGTTAGGCTTAGGGTACGGCTTAGGGTACGGGTTCGGGGAGGGGTGCGGGTACGGCGTAGGGTATGGGTTAGGGTTAGGATTAGGGTTAGTGTTAGGGTTAGGGCTCGGTTTAGGGTACGGGTTAGGATTAGGGTACGTGTTAGGGTAAGGGTAGGGGTTAGGGTTAGGGTACGTGTTAGGGTTAGGGTAGTTAGTAAACCTATCCCACTCTCTAGATACCCCTTAGCACGTAAGGGAATATTATTTGGGGGTCCAGCCATGGAGAAGAGTTTAGACACTAGGATAAGATAAGGAACACACCCATTATAAAGAAATCACATTAGGATTCTCTTTTTAAGCTGTTCCTTAAAGCACTAGTGCTTAGGAAATCTATTGGAGGCAGAAGCAGTCAAGGGTAGCCTAGGGTTAGGGTTAGGCTTAGGGTTAGGGTTAGGGTACGGCTTAGGGTACGGTTTCGGGGAGGGGTTCGTGTACGGCGTAGGGTATGGGTTAGGGTTAGGGTTAGGGTTAGTGTTAGGGTTAGGGCTCGGTTTAGGGTACGGGTTCGGATTAGGGTACGTGTTAGGGTTAGGGTAGGGGTTACGGTTAGGGTACGCGTTAGGGTTAGGGTAGTTATTAAACCTATCACACTGTCTAGATACCCCTTAGCACGTAAAGGAATATTATTTGGGGGTCCAGCAATGGAGAAGAGTCTAGACACTAGGATAAGATAAGGAACACACCCATTATAAAGAAATCACATTAGGATTCTCTTTTTAAGCTGTTCCTTAAAACACTAGTGCTTAGGAAATCTATTGGAGGCAGAAGCAGTCAAGGGTAGCCTAGGGTTAGGCTTAGGCTTAGGATTAGGGTTAGGGTACGGCTTAGGGTACGGGTTCGGGGAGGGGTTCGGTTACGGCGTAGGGTATGGGTTAGGGTTAGGGTTAGTGTTAGGGTTAGGGCTCGGTTTAGGGTACGGGTTAGGATTAGGGTACGTGTTAGGGTTAGGGTAGGTGTTAAGGTTAGGGTACGCGTTAGGGTTAGGGTAGTTAGTAAACCTATCCCACTCTCTAGATACCCCTTAGCACGTAAAGGAATATTATTTGGGGGTCCAGCCATGGAGAAGAGTTTAGACACAAGGATAAGATAAGGAACACACCCATTATAAAGAAATCACATTAGGATTCTATTTTTAAGCCGTTCCTTAAAACATTAGTGCTTAGAAAATCTATTGGAGGCAGAAGCAGTCAAGGGTAGCCTAGGGTTAGGGTTAGGCTTAGGGTTAGGCTTAGGGTACGGCTTAGGGTACGGGTTCGTGTAGGGGTTCAGGTACGGCGTAGGGTATGGGTTAGGGTTAGGGTTAGGGTTAGTGTTAGCTTTAGGGCTCGGTTTAGGGTACGGGTTAGGATTAGGGTACGTGTTAGGGTTAGGGTACGCGTTAGGGTTAGGGTACGCGTTAGGGTTAGGGTAGTTATTAAACCTATCCCACTCTCTACATACCCCTTAGAACGTAAAGGAATATTATTTGGAGGTCCAGCCATGGAGAAGAGTTTAGACACTAGGATAAGATAAGGAACACACCTATTATAAAGAAATCACATTAGGATTCTCTTTTTAAGCTGTTCCTTAAAACATTAGTGCTTAGGAAATCTATTGGAGGCAGAAGCAGTCAAGGGTAGCCTAAGGTTAGGGTTAGGCTTAGGGTTAGGGTTAGGGTACGGCTTAGGGTACGGTTTCGGGGAGGGGTTCGGGTACGGCGTAGGGTATGGGTTAGGGTTAGGGTTAGTGTTAGTGTTAGGACTCGGTTTAGGGTACGGGTTAGGATTAGGGTACGTGTTAGGGTTAGGGTAGGGGTTAGGGTTAGGGTACGCGTTAGGGTTAGGGTAGTTATTAAAACTATCCCACTCTCTAGATACCCCTTAGCACGTAAAGGAATATTATTTGGGGATCCAGCCATGGAGAAGAGTTTAGACACTAGGATAAGATAAGGAACACACCCATTATAAAGAAATCACATTAGGATTCTCTTTTTAAGCCGTTCCTTAAAACATTACTGCTTAGAAAATCTATTGGAGGCAGAAGCAGTCAAGGGTAGCGTAGGGTTAGGGTTAGGCTTAGGGTTAGGGTTAGGGTACGGCTTAGGGTACGGGTTCGGGGAGGGGTTCGGGTACGGCGTAGGGTATGGGTTAGGGTTAGGGTTAGGGTTAGTGTTAGGGTTAGGGCTCGGTTTAGGGTACGGGTTCGGATTAGGGTACGTGTTAGGGTTAGGGTAGGGGTTAGGGTTAGGGTACGCGTTAGGGTTAGGGTACGCGTTAGGTTTAGGGTAGTTAGTAAACCTATCCCACTCTCTAGATACCCCTTAGCACGTAAAGGAATATTATTTGGGGGTTCAGCCATGGAGAAGAGTTTAGACACTAGGATAAGATAAGGAACACACCCATTATAAAGAAATCACATTAGGATTCTCTTTTTAAGCTGTTCCTTAAAACACTAGTGCTTAGGAAATCTATTGGAGGCAGAAGCAGTCAAGGGTAGCCTAGGGTTAGGGTTAGGCTTAGGATTAGGGTTAGGGTACGGCTTAGGGTACGGGTTCGGGGAGGGGTGCGGGTACGGCGTAGGGTATGGGTTAGGGTTAGGGTTAGGGTTAGTGTTAGGGTTAGGGCTCGGTTTAGGGTACGGGTTAGGATTAGGGTACGTGTTAGGGTTAGGGTAGGGGTTAGCGTTAGGGTACGCGTTAGGGTTAGGGTAGTTATTAAACCTATCCAACTCTCTAGATGCCCCTTAGCACGTAAAGGAATATTATTTGGGGGTCCAGCCATGGAGAAGAGTTTAGACACTAGGATAAATAAGGAACACACCCATTATAAACAAATCACATTAGGATTCTCTTTTTAAGCCGTTCCTTAAAACACTACTGCTTAGGAAATGTATTGGAGGCAGAAGCAGTCAAGGGTAGCCTAGGGTTAGGGTTAGGCTTAGGGTTAGGCTTAGGGTACGGCTTAGGGTACGGGTTCGGGGAGGGGTGCGGGTACGGCGTTGGGTATGGGTTAGGGTTAGGGTTAGGGTTAGTGTTAGGGTTAGGGCTCGGTTTAAGGTACGGGTTAGGATTAGGGTACGTGTTAGGGTTAGGGTAGGGGTTAAGGTTAGGGTACGCGTTAGGGTTAGGGTAGTTAGTAAACCTATCCCACTCTCTAGATACCCCTTAGCACGTAAAGGAATATTATTTGGGGGTCCAGCCATGGAGAAGAGTTTAGACACTAGGATAAGATAAGGAACACACCCATTATAAAGAAATCACATTAGGATTCTCTTTTTAAGCTGTTCCTAAAACACTAGTGCTTAGGAAATCTACTGGAGGCAGAAGCAGTCAAGGGTAGCCTAGGGTTAGGGTTAGGCTTAGGGTTAGGCTTAGGGTACGGCTTAGGGTACGGGTTCGGGGAGGGGTGCGGGTACGGCGTAGGGTATGGGTTAGGGTTAGGGTTAGGGTTAGTGTTAGGGTTAGGGCTCAGTTTAGGGTACGGGTTAGGATTAGGGTACGTGTTAGGGTTAGGGTAGGGGTTAGGGTTAGGGTACGCGTTAGGGTTAGGGTAGTTATTAAACCTATCCCACTCTCTAGATACCCCTTAGCACGTAAAGGAATATTATTTGGGGGTCCAGCCATGGAGAAGAGTTTAGACACGAGGATAAATAAGGAACACACCCATTATAAAGAAATCACATTAGGATTCTCTTTTTAAGCTGTTCCTTAAAGCACTAGTGCTTAGGAAATCTACTGGAGGCAGAAGCAGTCAAGGGTAGCCTAGGGTTAGGGTTAGGCTTAGGGTTAGGGTTAGGGTACGGCTTAGGGTACGGTTTCGGGGAGGGGTTCGTGTACGGCGTAGGGTATGGGTTAGGGTTAGGGTTAGGGTTAGTGTTAGGTTTAGGGCTCGGTTTAGGGTACGGGTTCGGATTAGGGTACGTGTTAGGGTTAGGGTAGGGGTTACGG
This sequence comes from Balaenoptera borealis, assembly GCF_965194805.1. Taxonomy (NCBI): domain Eukaryota; kingdom Metazoa; phylum Chordata; class Mammalia; order Artiodactyla; family Balaenopteridae; genus Balaenoptera; species Balaenoptera borealis. The sequence goes on along the minus strand of NW_028123911.1, from coordinate 609,080 downwards.
TTAGGGTACGCGTTAGGGTTAGGGTAGTTATTAAACCTATCGCACTGTCTAGATACCCCTTAGCACGTAAAGGAATATTATTTGGGGGTCCAGCCATGGAGAAGAGTCTAGACACTAGGATAAGATAAGGAACACACCCATTATAAAGAAATCACATTAGGATTCTCTTTTTCAGCTGTTCCTTAAAACACTAGTGCTTAGGAAATCTATTGGAGGCAGAAGCAGTCAAGGGTAGCCTAGGGTTAGGGTTAGGCTTAGGGTTAGGGTTAGGGTACGGGTACGGGGAGGTGTTCGGGTACGGCGTAGGGTATGGGTTAGGGTTAGGATTAGGGTTAGTGTTAGGGTTAGGGCTCGGTTTAGGGTACGGGTTAGGATTAGGGTACGTGTTAGGGTTAGGGTAGGGGTTAGGGTTAGGGTACGCGTTAGGGTTAGGGTAGTTATTAAAACTATCCCACTCTCTAGATACCCCTTAGCACGTAAAGGAATATTATTTGGGGATCCAGCCATGGAGAAGAGTCTAGACACTAGGATAAGATAAGGAACACACCCATTATAAAGAAATCACATTAGGATTCTCTTTTTCAGCTGTTCCTTAAAACACTAGTGCTTAGAAAATCTATTGGAGGCAGAAGCAGTCAAGGGTAGCCTAGGGTTAGGGTTAGGCTTAGGGTTAGGCTTAGGGTACGGCTTAGGGTACGGGTTCGTGTAGGGGTTCAGGTACGGCGTAGGGTATGGGTTAGGGTTAGGGTTAGGGTTAGTGTTAGCTTTAGGGCTCGGTTTAGGGTACGGGTTAGGATTAGGGTACGTGTTAGGGTTAGGGTACGCGTTAGGGTTAGGGTACGCGTTAGGGTTAGGGTAGTTATTAAACCTATCCCACTCTCTACATACCCCTTAGAACGTAAAGGAATATTATTTGGAGGTCCAGCCATGGAGAAGAGTTTAGACACTAGGATAAGATAAGGAACACACCCATTATAAAGAAATCACATTAGGATTCTCTTTTTAAGCTGTTCCTTAAAACACTAGTGCTTAGGAATTCTATTGGAGGCAGAAGCAGTCAAGGGTAGCCTAAGGTTAGGGTTAGGCTTAGGGTTAGGCTTAGGGTACGGCTTAGGGTACGGGTTCGGGGAGGGGTTCGTGTACAGCGTAGGGTATGTGTTAGGGTTAGGGTTAGGGTTAGTGTTAAGGTTAGGGCTCGGTTTAGGGTACGGGTTAGGATTAGGGTACGTGTTAGGGTTAGGGTAGGGGTTAGAGTTAGGGTACGCGTTAGGGTTAGGGTAGTTATTAAACCTATCCCACTCTCTAGATACCCCTTAGCACGTAAAGGAATATTATTTGGGGGTCCAGCCATGGAGAAGAGTTTAGACACTAGGATAAGATAAGGAACACACCCATTATAAAGAAATCACATTAGGATTCTCTTTTTAAGCTGTTCCTTAAAACACTAGTGCTTAGGAAATCTATTGGAGGCAGAAGCATTCAAGGGTAGCCTAGGATTAGGGTTAGGCTTAGGGTTAGGCTTAGGGTATGGCTTAGGGTACGGGTTCGGGGAGGGGTGCGGGTACGGCGTAGGGTATGGGTTAGGGTTAGGGTTAGGGTTAGTGTTAGGGTTAGGGCTCGGTTTAGGGTACGGGTTAGGATTAGGGTACGTGTTAGGGTTAGGGTAGGGGTTAGGGTTAGGGTAGTTAGTAAACCTATCCCACTCTCTAGATACCCCTTAGCACGTAAAGGAATATTATTTGGGGGTTCAGCCATGGAGAAGAGTTTAGACACTAGGATAAGATAAGGAACACACCCATTATAAAGAAATCACATTAGGATTCTCTTTTTAAGCTGTTCCTTAAAACACTAGTGCTTAGGAAATCTATTGGAGGCAGAAGCAGTCAAGGGTAGCCTAGGGTTAGGGTTAGGCTTAGGATTAGGGTTAGGGTACGGCTTAGGGTACGGGTTCGGGGAGGGGTGCGGGTACGGCGTAGGGTATGGGTTAGGGTTAGGGTTAGGGTTAGTGTTAGGGTTAGGGCTCGGTTTAGGGTACGGGTTAGGATTAGGGTACGTGTTAGGGTTAGGGTAGGGGTTAGGGTTAGGGTACGCGTTAGGGTTAGGGTAGTTATTAAACCTATCCAACTCTCTAGATACCCCTTAGCACGTAAAGGAATATTATTTGGGGGTCCAGCCATGGAGAAGAGTTTAGACACTAGGATAAATAAGGAACACACCCATTATAAACAAATCACATTAGGATTCTCTTTTTAAGCCGTTCCTTAAAACACTACTGCTTAGGAAATGTATTGGAGGCAGAAGCAGTCAAGGGTAGCCTAGGGTTAGGGTTAGGCTTAGGGTTAGGCTTAGGGTACGGCTTAGGGTACGGGTTCGGGGAGGGGTGCGGGTACGGCGTTGGGTATGGGTTAGGGTTAGGGTTAGGGTTAGTGTTAGGGTTAGGGCTCGGTTTAGGGTACGGGTTAGGATTAGGGTACGTGTTAGGGTTAGGGTAGGGGTTAAGGTTAGGGTACGCGTTAGGGTTAGGGTAGTTAGTAAACCTATCCCACTCTCTAGATACCCCTTAGCACGTAAAGGAATATTATTTGGGGGTTCAGCCATGGAGAAGAGTTTAGACACTAGGATAAGATAAGGAACACACCCATTATAAAGAAATCACATTAGGATTCTCTTTTTAAGCTGTTCCTAAAACACTAGTGCTTAGGAAATCTACTGGAGGCAGAAGCAGTCAAGGGTAGCCTAGGGTTAGGGTTAGGCTTAGGGTTAGGGTTAGGGTACGGCTTAGGGTACGGGTTCGGGGAGGGGTGCGGGTACGGCGTAGGGTATGGGTTAGGGTTAGGGTTAGGGTTAGTGTTAGGGTTAGGGCTCAGTTTAGGGTACGGGTTAGGATTAGGGTACGTGTTAGGGTTAGGGTAGGGGTTAGGGTTAGGGTACGCGTTAGGGTTAGGGTAGTTATTAAACCTATCCCACTCTCTAGATACCCCTTAGCACGTAAAGGAATATTATTTGGGGGTCCAGCCATGGAGAAGAGTTTAGACACGAGGATAAATAAGGAACACACCCATTATAAAGAAATCACATTAGGATTCTCTTTTTAAGCTGTTCCTTAAAGCACTAGTGCTTAGGAAATCTACTGGAGGCAGAAGCAGTCAAGGGTAGCCTAGGGTTAGGGTTAGGCTTAGGGTTAGGGTTAGGGTACGGCTTAGGGTACGGTTTCGGGGAGGGGTTCGTGTACGGCGTAGGGTATGGGTTAGGGTTAGGGTTAGGGTTAGTGTTAGGTTTAGGGCTCGGTTTAGGGTACGGGTTCGGATTAGGGTACGTGTTAGGGTTAGGGTAGGGGTTACGGTTAGGGTACGCGTTAGGGTTAGGGTAGTTATTAAACCTATCGCACTGTCTAGATACCCCTTAGCACGTAAAGGAATATTATTTGGGGGTCCAGCCATGGAGAAGAGTCTAGACACGAGGATAAGATAAGGAACACACCCATTATAAAGAAATCACATTAGGATTCTCTTTTTAAGCTGTTCCTTAAAACACTAGTGCTTAGGAAATCTATTGGAGGCAGAAGCAGTCAAGGGAAGCCTAGGGTTAGGGTTAGGCTTAGGGTTAGGCTTAGGGTACGGCTTAGGGTACGGGTTCGGGGAGGGGTTCGGGTACAGCGTAGGGTATGTGTTAGGGTTAGGGTTAGGGTTAGTGTTAAGGTTAGGACTCGGTTTAGGGTACGGGTTAGGATTAGGGTACGTGTTAGGGTTAGGGTAGGGGTTAGAGTTAGGGTACGCGTTAGGGTTAGGGTAGTTATTAAACCTATCCCACTCTCTAGATACCCCTTAGCACGTAAAGCAATATTATTTGGGGGTCCAGCCATGGAGAAGAGTTTAGACACTAGGATAAGATAAGGAACACACCCATTATAAAGAAATCACATTAGGATTCTATTTTTAACCCGTTCCTTAAAACATTAGTGCTTAGAAAATCTATTGGAGGCAGAAGCAGTCAAGGGTAGCCTAGGGTTAGGGTTAGGCTTAGGGTTAGGGTTAGGGTACGGCTTAGGGTACGGGTTCGGGGAGGGGTTCGTGTACGGCGTAGGGTATGGGTTAGGGTTAGGGTTAGGGTTAGTTTTAGGGTTAGGGCTCGGTTTAGGGTACGGGTTAGGATTAGGGTACGTGTTAGGGTTAGGGTAGGGGTTAGGGTTAGGGAACGCGTTAGGGTTAGGGTAGTTATTAAACCTATCCCACTCTCTAGATACCCCTTAGCACGTAAAGGAATATTATTTGGGGGTCCAGCCATGGAGAAGAGTTTAGACACAAGGATAAGATAAGGAACACACCCATTATAAAGAAATCACATTAGGATTCTCTTTTTAAGCCGTTCCTTAAAACACTAGTGCTTAGAAAATCTATTGGAGGCAGAAGCAGTCAAGGGTAGCGTAGGGTTAGGGTTAGGCTTAGGGTTAGGCTTAGGGTACGGCTTAGGGTACGGGTTCGGGGAGGGGTTCGGATACGGCGTAGGGTATGGGTTAGGGTTAGGGTTAGTGTTAGGATTAGGGCTCGGTTTAGGGTACGGGTTAGGATTAGGATACGTGTTAGGGTTAGGGTACGCGTTAGGGTTAGGGTACGCGTTAGGGTTAGGGTAGTTATTAAACCTATCCCACTCTCTACATACCCCTTAGAAAGTAAAGGAATATTATTTGGGGGTTAGGGTTAGGGTTAGGGTTAGTGTTCGTGTTAGGACTCGGTTTAGGGTACGGATTAGGATTAGGGTACGTGTTAGGGTTAGGGTAGGGGTTAGGGTTAGGGTACGCGTTAGGGTTAGGGTAGTTATTAAAACTATCCCACTCTCTAGATACCCCTTAGCACGTAAAGGAATATTATTTGGGGATCCAGCCATGGAGAAGAGTTTAGACACTAGGATAAGATAAGGAACACACCCATTATAAAGAAATCACATTAGGATTCTCTTTTTAAGCCGTTCCTTAAAACATTACTGCTTAGAAAATCTATTGGAGGCAGAAGCAGTCAAGGGTAGCGTAGGGTTAGGGTTAGGCTTAGGGTTAGGGTTAGGGTACGGCTTAGGGTACGGGTTCGGGGAGGGGTTCGGGTACGGCGTAGGGTATGGGTTAGGGTTAGGGTTAGGGTTAGTGTTAGGGTTAGGGCTCGGTTTAGGGTACGGGTTCGGATTAGGGTACGTGTTAGGGTTAGGGTAGGGGTTAGGGTTAGGGTACGCGTTAGGGTTAGGGTACGCGTTAGGTTTAGGGTAGTTAGTAAACCTATCCCACTCTCTAGAAACCCCTTAGCACGTAAGGGAATATTATTTGGGGGTCCAGCCATGGAGAAGAGTTTAGACACTAGGATAAGATAAGGAACACACCCATTATAAAGAAATCACATTAGGATTCTCTTTTTAAGCTGTTCCTTAAAGCACTAGTGCTTAGGAAATCTATTGGAGGCAGAAGCAGTCAAGGGTACCCTAGGGTTAGGGTTAGGCTTAGGGTTAGGCTTAGGGTACGGCTTAGGGTACGGGTTCGGGGAGGGGTTCGGGTACAGCGTAGGGTATGGGTTAGGGTTAGGGTTAGGGTTAGTGTTAAGGTTAGGGCTCGGTTTAGGGTACGGGTTAGGATTAGGGTACGTGTTAGGGTTAGGGTTAGGGTTAGGGCTCGGTTTAGGGTACGGGTTAGGATTAGGGTACGTGTTAGGGTTAGGGTAGGGGTTAGGGTTAGGTTACGCGTTAGGGTTAGGGTAGTTATTAAACCTATCCCACTCTCTAGATACCCCTTAGCACGTAAAGGAATATTATTTGGGGGTCCAGCCATGGAGAAGAGTTTAGACACTAGGATAAATAAGGAACACACCCATTATAAAGAAATCACATTAGGATTCTCTTTTTAAGCTGTTCCTTAAAACACTACTGCTTAGGAAATGTATTGGAGGCAGAAGCAGTCAAGGGTAGCCTAGGGTTAGGGTTAGGCTTAGGGTTAGGCTTAGGGTACGGCTTAGGGTACGGGTTCGGGGAGGGGTGCGGGTACGGCGTAGGGTATGGGTTAGGGTTAGGGTTAGGGTTAGTGTTAGGGTTAGGGCTCGGTTTAGGGTACGGGTTAGGATTAGGGTACGTGTTAGGGTAAGGGTAGGGGTTAGGGTTAGGGTACGTGTTAGGGTTAGGGTAGTTAGTAAACCTATCCCACTCTCTAGATACCCCTTAGCACGTAAGGGAATATTATTTGGGGGTCCAGCCATGGAGAAGAGTTTAGACACTAGGATAAGATAAGGAACACACCCATTATAAAGAAATCACATTAGGATTCTCTTTTTAAGCTGTTCCTTAAAGCACTAGTGCTTAGGAAATCTATTGGAGGCAGAAGCAGTCAAGGGTAGCCTAGGGTTAGGGTTAGGCTTAGGGTTAGGGTTAGGGTACGGCTTAGGGTACGGTTTCGGGGAGGGGTTCGTGTACGGCGTAGGGTATGGGTTAGGGTTAGGGTTAGGGTTAGTGTTAGGGTTAGGGCTCGGTTTAGGGTACGGGTTCGGATTAGGGTACGTGTTAGGGTTAGGGTAGGGGTTACGGTTAGGGTACGCGTTAGGGTTAGGGTAGTTATTAAACCTATCACACTGTCTAGATACCCCTTAGCACGTAAAGGAATATTATTTGGGGGTCCAGCAATGGAGAAGAGTCTAGACACTAGGATAAGATAAGGAACACACCCATTATAAAGAAATCACATTAGGATTCTCTTTTTAAGCTGTTCCTTAAAACACTAGTGCTTAGGAAATCTATTGGAGGCAGAAGCAGTCAAGGGTAGCCTAGGGTTAGGCTTAGGCTTAGGATTAGGGTTAGGGTACGGCTTAGGGTACGGGTTCGGGGAGGGGTTCGGTTACGGCGTAGGGTATGGGTTAGGGTTAGGGTTAGTGTTAGGGTTAGGGCTCGGTTTAGGGTACGGGTTAGGATTAGGGTACGTGTTAGGGTTAGGGTAGGTGTTAAGGTTAGGGTACGCGTTAGGGTTAGGGTAGTTAGTAAACCTATCCCACTCTCTAGATACCCCTTAGCACGTAAAGGAATATTATTTGGGGGTCCAGCCATGGAGAAGAGTTTAGACACAAGGATAAGATAAGGAACACACCCATTATAAAGAAATCACATTAGGATTCTATTTTTAAGCCGTTCCTTAAAACATTAGTGCTTAGAAAATCTATTGGAGGCAGAAGCAGTCAAGGGTAGCCTAGGGTTAGGGTTAGGCTTAGGGTTAGGCTTAGGGTACGGCTTAGGGTACGGGTTCGTGTAGGGGTTCAGGTACGGCGTAGGGTATGGGTTAGGGTTAGGGTTAGGGTTAGTGTTAGCTTTAGGGCTCGGTTTAGGGTACGGGTTAGGATTAGGGTACGTGTTAGGGTTAGGGTACGCGTTAGGGTTAGGGTACGCGTTAGGGTTAGGGTAGTTATTAAACCTATCCCACTCTCTACATACCCCTTAGAACGTAAAGGAATATTATTTGGAGGTCCAGCCATGGAGAAGAGTTTAGACACTAGGATAAGATAAGGAACACACCTATTATAAAGAAATCACATTAGGATTCTCTTTTTAAGCTGTTCCTTAAAACATTAGTGCTTAGGAAATCTATTGGAGGCAGAAGCAGTCAAGGGTAGCCTAAGGTTAGGGTTAGGCTTAGGGTTAGGGTTAGGGTACGGCTTAGGGTACGGTTTCGGGGAGGGGTTCGGGTACGGCGTAGGGTATGGGTTAGGGTTAGGGTTAGTGTTAGTGTTAGGACTCGGTTTAGGGTACGGGTTAGGATTAGGGTACGTGTTAGGGTTAGGGTAGGGGTTAGGGTTAGGGTACGCGTTAGGGTTAGGGTAGTTATTAAAACTATCCCACTCTCTAGATACCCCTTAGCACGTAAAGGAATATTATTTGGGGATCCAGCCATGGAGAAGAGTTTAGACACTAGGATAAGATAAGGAACACACCCATTATAAAGAAATCACATTAGGATTCTCTTTTTAAGCCGTTCCTTAAAACATTACTGCTTAGAAAATCTATTGGAGGCAGAAGCAGTCAAGGGTAGCGTAGGGTTAGGGTTAGGCTTAGGGTTAGGGTTAGGGTACGGCTTAGGGTACGGGTTCGGGGAGGGGTTCGGGTACGGCGTAGGGTATGGGTTAGGGTTAGGGTTAGGGTTAGTGTTAGGGTTAGGGCTCGGTTTAGGGTACGGGTTCGGATTAGGGTACGTGTTAGGGTTAGGGTAGGGGTTAGGGTTAGGGTACGCGTTAGGGTTAGGGTACGCGTTAGGTTTAGGGTAGTTAGTAAACCTATCCCACTCTCTAGATACCCCTTAGCACGTAAAGGAATATTATTTGGGGGTTCAGCCATGGAGAAGAGTTTAGACACTAGGATAAGATAAGGAACACACCCATTATAAAGAAATCACATTAGGATTCTCTTTTTAAGCTGTTCCTTAAAACACTAGTGCTTAGGAAATCTATTGGAGGCAGAAGCAGTCAAGGGTAGCCTAGGGTTAGGGTTAGGCTTAGGATTAGGGTTAGGGTACGGCTTAGGGTACGGGTTCGGGGAGGGGTGCGGGTACGGCGTAGGGTATGGGTTAGGGTTAGGGTTAGGGTTAGTGTTAGGGTTAGGGCTCGGTTTAGGGTACGGGTTAGGATTAGGGTACGTGTTAGGGTTAGGGTAGGGGTTAGCGTTAGGGTACGCGTTAGGGTTAGGGTAGTTATTAAACCTATCCAACTCTCTAGATGCCCCTTAGCACGTAAAGGAATATTATTTGGGGGTCCAGCCATGGAGAAGAGTTTAGACACTAGGATAAATAAGGAACACACCCATTATAAACAAATCACATTAGGATTCTCTTTTTAAGCCGTTCCTTAAAACACTACTGCTTAGGAAATGTATTGGAGGCAGAAGCAGTCAAGGGTAGCCTAGGGTTAGGGTTAGGCTTAGGGTTAGGCTTAGGGTACGGCTTAGGGTACGGGTTCGGGGAGGGGTGCGGGTACGGCGTTGGGTATGGGTTAGGGTTACGGTTAGGGTTAGTGTTAGGGTTAGGGCTCGGTTTAAGGTACGGGTTAGGATTAGGGTACGTGTTAGGGTTAGGGTAG